>NC_040912.2:24028967-24343134 GCF_004126475.2 Phyllostomus discolor | reverse complement strand
AATTCTCTCAGAGCTCACTCATTCTTTCCCATAGTTTCAATGTGTATATATATATATATATATATATATATAGCTTTAAACTCTTTCTAGTGTTAATGTCAATTACAATTTTCTACATAATATCTTCACCTAAATTGCTGTAAGCATGTCAAAGTCAGAATGTCCTGGAGTAAAATTTCAGAGGCTCTCTCTTGACTGTAACTCTTCAATACCATTTCTTAACCACTGTTCGAAATTAGGCCTCCTTATTCTTCTGAACCCCTTTAATTGCTCATGAACCCCTTTAATTACTCATGAAAATTCTTCAAAATCTAACTCTAATATCGATTCATTCTTTATTATTTTCAATTACTCAACTCCTATATCGAATTCCTAAATTGGAACAGGAACTGTTGGTAAACACTGGAAACTCAGTAGGGACTGAAATAGATACCCTTTCCTGGCCTTTGGAGCTCTGTTAAAGTCTACCTTGACCTTCCTGTTATTAATAGACCCCTCCATCTTGTGGTTTTTCATGAAGAGTTGTATAGTCCCATATTATAAAAATTATTACATTTTTTAAAATTTACATAGTTATTTTTATGGCTTCCATCTATCAGCTGGGCTCCTTGAGGACAAGAGCTGGTTTTATACAGATGTGTCCAAAGAGCTGTGTTATTGTTGCTGTTATTTTTCCCCAGTACATGAACTACAGGAGTCTCATAATTACTTCTTTATGTTCATTGTTGCCTGAGGAAAGTAGATGTGGAGTCTGGGAACCAAAATATAATTATGACCCAAATGTTTAAGAGAACTTGCTTTAAAGAATGGTGTTTGGATAGGTTGGTTCCCTTGGAAAGAGTTACCCTTCTCAGAATTTAATAAATCTGTTTCATAATTCTGCTTAATATATAAGGACTGGTAAACAGGAAAATAAAATAGTCAAATAAGTTCTTTCAATTTAAGATTATTAAATTACAAATTCCTGGTCGAAATATTGTATCAAATTTTATATCATTGATTAACCCACTATCTTAAAATTTTCTTATTATTTTTACTTTTCTTTTGGGCACAATCTCAGAAAAAACAGAACTACATTTAGTTTAACTCTAGAGTACAATTAAGAGAATTAGCTTTGGTCTGTGGAGACACAACAAGTCAGAAATTGCCACAGAACTCAATATTAAAGAGAAAGGTCTTATTGGGGGCATGTGCAACATTGTGACTTGAAAAGAAGAGGCAGAGACCAAGACAGTGAAAGATGTTATCAGTGAGCACTTGAAGAAAATGTCAATAAAATGTACCTGTTATACTGAAAACTGTTCCCCCGTCTGTCACTTAAATTTTACATCTGTATATGGTAGATGCAGCTCATTCACCCACCCGCAGATATCACCTTACTATAGTACTTGGTGACAGCTAGTCAAGTATTCATTAAGTATTCTAATGATTTTAACCATTCTTCTCTGTTTTCTACTTTTTCTATGAGAAGAAAATGAAGCAAGACTGCATTACATCTTTATAGAAACTTTCTTCAAAATGCTGATACCTAAATCATAAGATTTTTCAGGTTAAAATTTAAATAAAATTTTACATTATTAAAATATTAAATGCTTGAATAATATCTACCACCTCTCGGTTGATGAATAGTCATGTTTTTCATTCAAATGATTGTATGAAATAGAAAACAGGCATTGCTATAACTACATAATCTGTTTATACAATTACAATGGCATATATTTAATAGCCTATGGAAGAAAATAGAAAACTAAGGGATTTTAAAATAGGATGCTTTATTTTATTAAAAAATCTTATATTAGATTTATGTCCTTGAGTTTAATATTTAATCCCCCAAGTCACAGCCAGAAAGAGAAAATTCGAATGGTGTGAATATGTGACTCCAGGGTGGTAGTTTCTTGTAGCTTAAATAGACTGCATTATGCCTGATGGATCTGCCTCTGCTTTCTTTGTTGAATCCCAAATTAGAACTTTCTTTTCTGTCTACATAAAAAAGAAGGAGAAAGATGAAAGAGGAAAAAGGAGAAGAAATGAGATAGGGAGAGGGAGGGAGAGGAGAAGGAAGCCAAGTGTCTCTTCCAGACAGTGGTCCTCCAAGAATTTATAGCCTCTCAAGTCTTGATTTCTTTAATTTTTTATATCCTCTTTATGTTCTAAGTCTCTTTGTCTTCCCTTTATTCCAAAAGTCATATTCCTCTTAAATTATGCTGTTTATAACTGAACAAAAGGTTGGAGGAATAAAACTACCTCCTTAAACCTTTAATTTTCTTTTATCATCATTTGTTTGTTTGTTTGTTTAAGTGTTGGATTCCTCAGGATTCTACCCTTAGTCACTTTACTTCTCACAGTACCTTCTCTTACAGGGGAATGGCACCCACCTTCAGGATTGCAACTGTGCTGACAACTGCAAATTTTACCTCCTATCTTCCTTCTGCTCACTACATTGATTTCAGGTCATCTGACACCTCAGACACTAAAGGCAAAATGAATATGTTGTATGTCCTTCAATATTATTTCTCATCCTTTGGTTCTAGTTTCTCCCAATGCAAATGTAATCAACATTTTAAGCTCTTTGTACTTTGCAATGGTCAGTAGCTTCCACCTCTGGGCCAAATTTGACATTCTTATTTCTCATCCTCAGTCTATCATTTGAAACCTCCTGCATATCCATGCCTCCACCAGAAATTTCAAACTGCTTGAAAAAATCTTATAAAGATGCTTTTTATAATATCACAGCCTTCTTCAAAATGGATTTTCCAATTTACAGTAAGGTTAGCATAACTTTAAATTCTTTCCATAACGTTTGGCCACAAAATATGGTACAAACTTCATCTTAGACTACATTATAAGCATACAAGCATTAAAGGTGCCACTTATTGAATTCCAGGCCCAGTATCAGTATATTGTATATAATATCTCAGTTAAATCTTTACCACAAATCTGTTATGTAGGTTTTACAGCTGAGGCTAGGAGAGGCTAAGAAATGTTCCATGGCTGAGTGGAAGTAATAGGATGTGAACTGAGGTTCTGCTGAGATCCCTAATCATTATTTTTTTCTAATGCCATGCTGTCTCTAAAATGTATTTTAACCAGTAGGTATACTACACTTTGATTCAGCTATCACTGATATTTGTTTGCTAAACAACTCATGCTCAATTTTTCATAGCTATGCTGTTATCCTCTACATGCATTCTATAAGTCAGTCATCTAGAATACAGTGTGAGTTTTAATAACTCGGCCCCTCATTCATGATTCTCTCCCTTACTAAAAATCTGACCCTTTTCAGGCTTTATGCAAATGCCAATTCTCATGAAGTCTTCTAAAATAAAACTAGTTGAATTTGGTTGCCTCTTCTTTGGTTATCCATTGCACAGTGTTATTATGTCTATTATTGAGTAAAATGCAGTTTTACTTTTTAATATTCTACTTGTTCCATGCATGACAGAGATCCTCTCTTCTTCATTTTTTTAGCTTTTGCAAATATTCTTTGACATACCCTGTGGTCCAAAATTGCCTATTAAACAAATACTCAATAAATTATATTTGCAATCAGGTAAACTCTGGGAAAAGGAATTTTAAAACAGGAACATTGGGTGCCTTTCTATTATTCAACATAGAATTCAGACTTATGATGCTTGTATGGAATATTCTAGAAATCTGAGATTTCTTTGAAAAGTGAACATAATCCGGATAGGGGACTCAAGAGTTGGAAAATTTTAGTTTAAGATAAATAGTAATGTATATGTTAAAGCTTTTGTTTCAGAACTTACAGATAAGGCCCATCCTGGCTCCAGGGAGAAACAGCCAACCTCCAGGGGTGCTGCTAAAGATTACCAACTGGGGACAAGTGGAGGCATCAAGTGGAGACATCAGGGCCATTGTGCTTCAGGGAGAGACAGAGGACCACCCACCCCTAGGAACAGCAAACTGCCCAGGGTGAGAATACTGCAGTTTTTTAAATCTAATTTTCCCTGAATTTCAAAACCCCTCACTCTCACTGAAACTTGTTTATTCCCTGTTATAAAAACATTGGCCTGGGAAGAAAATGTAAGACTGTTTGTTTTTAGAGTGTGAACCCGCCATCTTCTCAGATCACTGGCCACCTGAATAAAGCACCCATGAAGATTCAATCTCTGTCTCTGCTTATTGGGTTTGGTAAGTGACAGGCAGCATGAGCTCCAGTGTCCTTTCCGGTTTCAGTCCTATGCTGTGGCCCAAGATCTTGTCATGTCCATTTACTAATTCACTTTTGGAGGGTAAAGGGAGAGCAAGATGAAGCGTTTGTGCCTTTCATCTTCCATCTCCTTCCCTTGGCCTTGAAAATTCTAAAGTAGTCAAGCACTGAATGGGCAACAGAAATGGCACATTTTACTCATTTGGTTATCGGGAAACATGTTGCCAGTGTCCAGTGGTTCACATTCTTTTGGAATCCATATAACTTATAAGAAATCCATATTTTATGACCATATATGAGCAAAACTTTTAAAATATTGGTTACCAGGACCCAGTTTGGGTTATTAGGCATAATAGAGAACTTATTTCAAAAAATAACACCAATTTGGGAAAAAAGTTACTGTGATAGATCAAAATGTCAAAATTTATCAACAAATCAAACATTGTACCATATTTTGCTTAAATGTGGGTTTTTTTGTTTGTTTCTAAGATTAAGGTTGCAACGCGGGATTCACATTAATACAGTTTTCCTTTAACTAAAATATTTGGAAATAGAAAGTCACACAATAGCAATAAATCAAAGACACCTTTCTATCTAAGTGACACAATTGTGCTGACAAATATTATCGTATGTAAAAACACTCTTTTTTTTTCACAAAATCTGAGTAACTGTTGTTCATTATTTTATTATTCTGAGGCACAGCTGAAAATCTTTCCTTTTAATGGGAAGAAGGCAATTTTAAAATGAAATAATGGAGTTCCTGCCCTTTCTTTCCCTCCACAGGAAGCAAACTATGCCAAATCCTGCTTTCCTGAAAATACTGCCGAGGAGGGCCGGCCAATCAGAGCTCTCACAGAAACAGAAACACAGCTGCCCATATTACCTTTGGCCAAGGCCTCCTTTCTGTTGCTGCTTCCTACATTCGGTGGCCTTCTGAATAGCGCTGGTTAATTAGCATGGGGAGACAGTGTGCTGGTCTGGGGCACGTGCCTTCAGGAGTCATGCTGTGTGGGCCATTAAACAAATGACAAAGAGAGAAGAAAACAGTCCTCCTTAGCATAAATATCCCATGATTGATGATAGCCCTCTTTATTTATTCCTGCCCAGAGTGTTTGCAAGCCTATTCAGAGTCAAATACTGGCTTTAATACAAATCCCCGGAAAAACATTTCATATTTCACGTAACAGTTAAGTCAGTTCTCTGAAGTGTATTTTCTCTCTTGTGCATAAAGCAGTCCCAGCATTATCCTTTGCTTGTTTTGCTTCTTGCTTGATTTTAGCTATTAAACCTCAATCTTCCCCCTCCCTTTTATTTTCTAAATAGTTTAATAGATTGAATAATGACATGATTAAGTAATGCTATGAAGAATGAGATGTGTCTATTCAGAATTCAGCAACAAAATCTTATATTTTTAGGTAAATCAAAGGTATTAAATTGATAATGACTGGACAGCAGTTCAATATGCGTGGGACATCTTACTTTCTCTAAAAAACAAGAGCCCCTCTAAAAGCAATATAGTCCATACGGTAGAGGTCTGCCCACCCCACAGTGTAGGATCAGCAGAATGGTGTTCCTGCTCCCCTTCTTCTGTAATTCCCAGCACATTCAGTGGATTACATACTGTTTATGCATCTTGCAGCCTCCCTGAGCCTGTTTCTTTACAGTACTTAATCCTGCTGCTAAAAGGAAAATAGGCTCTGACAATCCTCTTTGGCTGCCAAAGCTGTTGCCTCTGAATGAACACATCCTGCTCCCAGGAGTCCAGCTGATCCCTGTGATCCCTGAATCCAACAAGAGTTCAAAAGAATTCTGTGTGCCTCAAGGGGCAAAAATTGCTATTCGTTTAGGATTTAGGGATGAACCAGAGCTCCCATCACCGAAGAGCAGATGCTTCCCTGCCTCCCGGATTTTGCTGCTGCTGCTGCTGCTGCTGCTGAACCAGCTCAAACTGCAGATGAGTCCAAAGGCCACAATCTGCCTCTGACTGTGGATCTCCTCCTGCAGGACACACCTCAAATCAGACACAAGAATGAGGCCATTGAATTTCCTTCTGCCACTGGGAGCTGACTGTAAATGCTAAAGTTAAGTTGTTGAGATGACTGTGTCAGGGGACTTGCAAATGAATCTACTGTCATTCCAACATAACCCAGTTTTACCCTGTGTTCAAAGTGAATGGTTTTAGACACTTAGTTTAAAGTCTTACTATGATGATGTTTAGCAAAAACATCTTCAGAACACAGTCTCAGAGGAATATTGACAGCTAAGATGACAGTTTAGAATCACAATGGTAGAGTATATTTTATGACACTTTTCATAAAAGGATTTAAAGATGTTAAAAAGTGAATGATTTCACAACAGCCACAAGAGATAGGTGGCAAATATTCTTTGATGTAAACAATTACAACTCTGTGCAAATTCAGAAGTGCAAGTACATTTTTATAAAGTTTATAAATCTGTTTATTTCAACAGACAGCATTCTAGGACAGGGTCCAAAATGAATGCAGCATACTTGCTGTGCTCCACTAAAATGTAGCTTAAATAGAGTTGAAGGCCCCCATTTAAATTATTTAACATATATTTTGATACATCAAAAAGATTGTGAGGGGTATCTACCTTGAGCTTAGTATTCATAAAATGATTTGAAGGAAATTTTCATAAAGATTTCTAGAAACAGAGATTCTCAGTGACTTCATATGTTCTAATTATAGTAAAAATATATGTGTACAAGGATTTCATGATAGATGTATGTGTCAGTAATTAATTGTATCTTCTTCTAGATAGTATCTTAGGTATAGATTGGCTTATGGTATGAATATGTGCTTGCCTGAATAAAAGAGGGTCATTAACCAGGATTTTATCACATATGTAAAAAAGTTTAAAGTAAAGATTGATTTTTTCCCTTCAACAATGTGTAGCTTTGTAGACTAGTAAATGCTTGTATATTAGGAAAAGTAATACAAACAGATTAATAATTTGTTCCCCCTGCTTTCTCCCCAATTTCCATCCCCTCCCCTCCAGCCCTCTAGAATGTGAGCAGGACTTGGTAGAAACACAGCTCATTCTTCCTCCACTCTATGTCAACTGGGACAGCTTGAAAACTGGGGTTAGAATCATCTGAAACCTTCTTCACTCACATTTGTGGTGTTTCTCATTGGCTATCAGCAACGATCTTTGTTAGGCTGTTGGCTAATTCATCAAAGCATGATGGCCAGGTTCTAATGACAAATGTCCTGAGAACGAGAGAACCAAGCAGAATACATGCCACCTTTTATGGAAGTCATGCAACATCAAGTCCAGCAATCCTATTTGTCAAGTCAGTTACAGAGCCCCAAGTTCAAAGTGAAGGTAACTTCCCTTAATGGAGGATTGCACAGTTCTATAACAGCATGTGGTAACAAAGAAAGTTGTGGTCATTTTTTGGAAAATGCCAAAAAAAGTATCTTTAGTGTACCAACATTAAGTGGAAAATAAATGGACTAATTATTTGTGTTAGGTCTTTGCTGTTTAGTAATAAATGTACTCTTGCATTTTATTCTCTAATTCCTGTTAGTAGTAGCCAAATAAAACATAAAGAAATGTGGGGGGGGCTCCACCCACAGAACCCTCTCCTCCACCCCCAGCCCACAGCCACGGATGAGAATAAGTCTACCAAGATATGATCTGCTTGGGGAGCAAAGGTGGCTGATCTCTCAAAGGAGAAGCACCAGGAGCCTGTGCCTCAATGGGCTTTTACTGGGTTTATTTGCATAGGAATATAGGACTTATACATAAAGCTCATCAATCATTGCCACACAGTAATAATCAAATAGATAAAATTCAAAGAACTCTGAGGGCTTATTTTGAGTCAGGGTCAGAGAGACATAAAACTTTAGGGAACAAACTCATTTCATGCTTGGGCCCTTATCATTTAAGTTGAGGGTATTCTTAGTAAAGTAGGCTTCGTAGGATTTTATGCATTCTTTCTTAGGCCTGATCACCCCGGGGAACCGGCTCTTTCCAGCAGAGGGCCACACCCACCTCTGGCATTGTTTCAGGCTTAAGTTAGGGAGGGGAAGTAAGGCAGCCAAGAGATTAGGAGACTTCTTGCAGACAGAATATGGACTCAAGCTATGTCAAAGCCGAAGGGCAAGGGTCCATCACCCCTTATAAAAAACTATAGCTCCTCATGTCCTTTCCTTGAGGCCTCTTCGAGACTGTGCCTGTCTTAGGTTATCCCTCCTTTGAGGAATCTTACCTGTCATTGGTTAACCAGTCATCCACTCAGGGTCAAGCAGGGTGAAGTGAAAGGGGGCAGAGGCGGTGCCCCTACAAGGAAGATAAGTTTTGTCTCCTAAGTGACTTATGGTCCCAAAGTCTTTTTACTCAGCCTTAGCCATGAGGAGTTACAGTTTCCCAAACCAGGCAGGGTGGTTCCCAACAAACAAACAAAAGGCCTAGATTTTCTATAACTCAGGTTGCTTTCTAGTGCTTGAATTTTTTGTAGTTTCTGGACTGCAAATTTGTTTCCTTTTTTGCCTCTCTGTGGTTTTAGATTATTGTATTGCACTAAAAAATGGGTAAAGCATGAGATAAAAATCATAGCGTCAATGTTAAAATGCAAGACATTTCTGACCCTAGTCATAAACAGTAATCCAGAATTGAATTCATGAGAGTAACTTTGAATAACATATTTTTAACTCCTACACAAGGTTGGTGATGGTGGTAGTAAACATGGACTGGTAAGAAGCAGTGATAATTTTTTTTAGTTAAGACATTTGACTTTCTTTTCCTTTTAAACAGAGTCATTCACAAACTTAGAATACAGTTAAAGCCTGTCAATTGAACATTGCTGGTATTTTTGCAGATCAGATGGGTCTGTAATGACTGCCTGTACATGAACCTGGGCAGCATTAGATGTCACTGGTATTTTCTCTCTGACATCTATTTAAACATTTATTTAAATGACTTCGTTTTTTTCCTGCTCATATAGTGTTTAACCTAAGCCATGACAGGCTATTGTTTATAAAATAAGGAACACTCATTTTAGAAAACAATTTAATAAGATCATAAATTTTTAAAATTGATTTTTAGAGAGAGGAAGGTACAGAGAGAGAGAGAAAGATTTTGCTTTTCTGCTTATTTATTATGTATTTATTGTTTGGTTCTTGTATGTGCCTTGACTGGAGATTGAACCTGCAACCTTGGCGTATTAGGTCAACACTCTAACCAACTGGGCCACCCAGCCAGGGTGATTACAAATTATTTGTAGTCTAAATTCTTCTATGGCACATCAAATTGTTTGTTATATCTCATGAAAAAGAGAGATAAATGAAGTTATGATTATGTCCATTTTTTATTTTATAAGATTCAAGACTGTCCATATTTACTGTGTTGTTTGAAGAATGCTTATATAAAACTAAAACTTTCTTATTTTTCACTGAGAAAACACTAAATATATAAAATTATTTTAGAGCAAAATATTAGAATTCTAAAAAATAAGATCTTGAAATCAGTATATATTTTATTTTGTACGAGTAGTTAAATTTCAATCTACATTTAATCCCAAATTAAACCTGAGATAAAAATCTAATTTTCAGCATCTATGTTTACAAAGCAGACTTTTTCTTACAACTATTAAATAAAGCAATTTTTATCAGCTTTTAAAGGGGCAAAAATTAGTTATCGTTATATATGTCAATTATTAAAGATATAATTAACATAAGACATACACAATAATATGCTTACCTAAAAGTAAAATTTTGCTTGTAATTATCTTCACTTCATTAGGTATCACATATGAAATTTGCTTTCTTTTTCAATTTTTAAAAAGTAGTCCACAGAATATCTGTAATGTTAAAGGACTTCCAAACTAATAATATTTGGAAACTATTTGAGAATAAATAGTAGAAATTATTGATTCAAAGAAGGGACTGTTCCTGTAAATTTATATATTAATTTAGTAAACATTTGTGAACTACACAAGAAAAATTCTCCTTCTCTGTCAGTTCAAACTTAAAAGGTCAGCCCTTTACTTTTCAGGTTAAATTTGCCTGAAAATTCTGAAAAGTTGCTCACATTAGACAATTGTTTCACATCAAAGGCTGTATTATCCCCTAGCAGATATTGGAAGGTGGCTGTGGTTTCATTCTGTTTCAGTTGGTACAACACTTTGAAGGCACTGCCGGTATTTAGTTGGGGCAGGGTTTACATATGCCTGGGCATGTTCCATATCCTCTGAGAAGGAGAGACTCTCAGAACAAAGTATTATTCTAGATTCCATTTGACTTTTTAATTGCTCCCCAGGTAACAGACATTCATGACTTTGTACTCTCTATTTACACTTAGCTGAACCTAAGACCTTACTAACAGATTGTTACATCTGTGTAGAGTAGTTTTGCATAGTTTTAATTATATTTTCCATATATTACTCTCATGTATATGAAAAAAATTTGAGTGTTTTGTTTTAAATGAAACTTTACCTGGAATTGTTTATCACATTCACCAGGTCAGAAAATCTTGTTTCTGAGTGTGATATTCTTTTTGCAGTTAAAGCCACCACAGCTACTCTTGGATCCGTCTACAGTCACATCTTCCACATTCACAGGAAGTCTCTTCAGAGGTGTGCAGTGTCTGAGTGCCTCATTATGTCAGTGGTGATGTGGGCTCTCGGTTCAGCAACCTCGGATCTTAAGTTTGGCAAAGAAAGAACTCAGAGCCAAGAACTTCAGTGCAAGAGAAAGATTCTTTAGCACAGAGGCAGAAGAACTGAGCCAGCTGGGCTGCAGGGACTCAGGAAACAAGTTTCAGGGGCAAAAGCAGGGCCCTTGGAGACAGCTTCAGGGGGTCAGTCTGGGACAAGCTGCTCCCCTGGTAGTAAGTCTCCTGGAAACCTTTAAAGCTTAGGAGAAAGAAAACCACAGATTTGCACCTGAGGAAAGACAGGAGGGAGGTGTGGGAGTGTTCTAGAAAGAGGGAATGCAAGCACCCTGTGTCTTTTGTCCCAAGGGGTTCTATCTGTTTTCTGAAGGCAGGAATTTTAGGGGAGGACTCAGGGGACAATCTCAATAGAATATTCATCAGCTTTCCAGGCCCCTCCTTTCAGGGTCTTGGTCTCTACTGATTTCGTCATTCATTAGTTATTGCATCTGGGCCTGATGTCAGCCAGGGCACAGCTTCATCTGGTTTTTCTGCTTTTCTGGGCTTGGAGCTAAAACCCAAATGAGACCTAGATGTTATCTGTAGTTTGACAAAAACTCTATCTCTGTGGTCAAAGCCCTGAGGCTTTGTTCTTAAGACAATTTGCTGCTGATCAGAACCTCGTTGTCCTGAGGACTTAATGCTTAAGGGAGCGAACTTGAAAGGGAGAGGGAGGCAGGTGAGTCAGGGTCTGGTGGAGGCTGGTCTGAATCAGCCGTCTCTCTCGGTTTCCCCATTCCACTTGCCAAGGACATTTCCTGACTTCTTACTACCCTCCTTCAATGACATCTTTTAATATAATCATCACCAACCATTTATTTTACACTCCTTTAATCCCTCTTCATTAAAACTGTGGGAAGTGTGTATTTTCTTAATTATGTGTATAGGTGGGTTATATTACCTTCAACTTTCATTTCAGTTTTGGAAAACGAATATTAATAGAACATTTGTGATAGGAAAAAAGCATTGGGTATAATCGAAGTTCAAAGACATAGCTCCCAAAACATCACCGCAGGCCCATTTAGGAATTGATTCTAGTCCCATATAAGCCTCAGAATAGCCAAATATTCATTGTAGACTTTAAGATCAAGAAGGGCTTTGGTAAAGCCAGGCCTTTTATGCAAGATGTTGTAAACTCACCCCTCAAGGGCCAGGTAGTTAATATAAATGAAGCTGGTCAGCTATAAAGCAGTAAGGAATGGAGTGGATAATGGCAATTATAATACAGTATATTTTATGCAAAGAAAGCAAGAACTACTTGTCCCAGCCACCACTGCCTTGGAGGAATAAGAATTCAGTGTTGCCATCAGTTATTTTTTAACAGTGTAAAACATCCAGATGAACAGGTACTATTTCCTAAATGTTAATACATTGTGCGTGATAAACAACCACAAACTTGTTTACAAACTGTTCATGGGGATGCCAATTTGCAACCGCTGTTCTAAATTTTTAGTGGAAAGAAATAACATCTGGATATAAAGCCCCAAAGCACAAAAATTGCCCACTAAATTCCTTTTCAGTCAACCTTGTCTTTCACTTAGAGTCAAAGCAATATGCTCCTTGTACAAGTATAAACATATTAGAATAATGCTGCATTATCTGTTGTTTATAGTGTTTTACAGATTCTTTGATATATGCTATTGAAAACCTATGACAAAACAAGGTGTTCTATAGGTTTTAATGTACTTTGAGCTCAAAACTCTTTTCAATTCATGTCCATTAATTTCACCTTTTATAAGTAAATCTCTTGAGAATCAATGAACTCATATACAGTCTATACATAATGAACTATCCCAAACTGATTTTGTCTTATCATTACAAAATGTGCTTTATATGATTTGCTTTTTGCATTTTGTATGGGTGTACTTCATATATTTGAAATATCATTAATATAGAAAATAGTTATAACAGTGTACAGGAGCTTAATGTAAGAAAAGAGAAAAAATATTTTTGACTCCTTTGTCCAGTTTTTCCACTTTCCTCCCAGAAATTGTTTCTGTCAATTTTAATTTTCACTGAGTTGAATGGCAAAGGGATGTAACAACTACCTCCGACTGCAAATTGCAATAAAAGATTAGGGAATGTTTTCAGCAGGTCCAAGTTTCATTGAACATGTCTTGAATGGCATGGACCAAATAAAACAGCATTTCTGGAAAAGCGGTAAGAGACATCATGGTGTTTTAAGTTTAGGGATTGAACACTCACTCAGAAAATACTCCAAAATTGCAAGTATAAAAGATGCAAGCAAAAAAAACATTAAAAAAAACAATCCCTGAAACTCTACCTAGCATAAAAATGTGAGGCAAGAGTAGCTCTTATAAAGAGAGGAGAGTTAACATAAGACAGGAAATGACACAAGCACATTTCAATGACAACCTTTGTATGAGCACATTAGGAGGATCGTCACAGCTGCTTCTCCAAGGTTGCTACACCCTCAGCAGTTGTGAGCAATTCATTAATAACTTCAAAGTTTCTGTTGTTGCATTAGAGGTCATTCCCATTCTCTAATTAGAAACAAAGCAAAACAGAACCTATAAGAACCTTTTTCAATAATATAGAATAAGGTAAAAAGAACCTTTTTGAATAAAGTAATAAGGTTATATGCCCAAGACCAGAGGGGAGGTATTTTTCAAGAGAAGTTAAAAAGCAGCCCGTCAACCGCCCTTAACCTCATCAGGCCTTAGCACCTCTTGACTTCAGGCCTATTAAAGAAACTTCGTGGTAGTTTCACTCATAGTCCATTTAGAAGGACTCCAGGAACACTGTAGAACTGTATTTTGGAATTCCTACACCATAACCTATTCATAGCAGATCTGAGGGTTTGCTATGTTCAAGTGGCATACGAAGTCTGTGGAAATCTTAGCTGAGTGTTTAGATAAAAATACCCTGACCTCAAAGCCAAGGATGCCTCCTGGTGGGGTTGAATATATAATCACCAATATTTTTTTTTCATCTCAGAATTACACAACCAACAACAATTTAGTTAATTCTAGTCTTTTAATGTCCTCAAATATGAAAATATATATTTTAGATGAAATAATATTTCCCCTCTGAAAAATATATTAGGCTAGATAAAATACTAGGGTGCATTAGTGGGAAAATGAGTAAAAATGACATTTTGGCTCTACCAATAAAAATGAGCCTCAATACCATTTTTGATGGCCTGTACCAAGTATCTCCTACAGAAATTTACAAAATAGTATTTGCAATAGAAAAGTACAGATATACAAATTATGGACTGGATTACTTTATTTACAGGTCAAAAGGCTCTTACTTTATTTTTAAAAGATTTTTAAAAATATTTTATTTATTAGAGAGAAGAGAAGGGAGGGAGAGAGAGAGGAAGAGAAACATTGATTGGTTGCCTCTCGGATGTGTCCTACCTGGGACCAAACCCGCAACCCAGGCATGCATCCCCACTAGGACTCAAACTAGCGACTCTTTGCCTTGTGGAACGATATCCAATCAACTGAGCCACACTGGTCAGGGCAGAAAGGCTTGTTTAAGACAGAAAAGCTGTTGCCATTAAAAAGGAGACTATTTTATTCACTGGCTATATGGCCAGCATGATAGCACTCAGTTCATCTGCAATTTTGCTTCCCACAGTTTCAGTCACCCGTAGCCAACAGCAGTCCAAAAATACTAAATGAAAGATTCCAGAAAGAAACAATTCATAGGTTTTAAATGGATTCTAAGTAATGTGATGAAATCTCCTAAGTAAAGCGAAGTTCTAAGTAACATGAAGAAATCGCCTCCTGCCTTGCCTCTCCACCCTGCCCAGGGCCTGAGTCACTCCCTTGTCATATCCACACTGTAACATCCATCCACCTATTGGTCACTTAGTAGCCTCTCGGTTATCAGATCACTGCCACAGTATTGCAGTGTTTGTGCTCAAGGAAACCTTGTTTTACTGAATAATGGCTCCAAAGCATGAGAGTAGTGATGCTGGTGTTTCAGAGATGCCACAGGCAAGTCATAAAGTGCTTCCTTTAAGTGAAAAGGTATACGTTCTCAAAGTAATAAAGAACAAAATCTGCATGCTGAGATTGTTAAGATCTACATTAAGATAAAATCTTCCATCTGTGAAATTGTGAAGGAAAATGAAATTCATGCTAGTTTTTGCTGTTGTACTAATCCTGTAAGTTTTTGCTGTCAAACCGCAAAAGTTATGGCCACAGACATGGTAAGTGCTTCAATAAATAGCAAAGGCATTCAACTTTATCATGCGTATACATGTATAGAAAATATATATACATGTATAGATATTCACATATTCAGTACTATCTGTGGTTTTAGGCATCTACTGGGGACTGGGGGTCTTGGAATAAATCCCCCATGATTAAGGGGGATCTACTTAATCATAGGCCTGGGATATAGGATGGGAAATAAGTCCCCAAAGTAAAAGAAATGATGACCAAAAAAATGGGTTCATTGAGAAGAAATAGTTTCTGCAAGAGGCCTCAATATAGGATAAAAAGCAATTGTTTCAGTTATGCTGAAAGCCACTATTGCTAATGTTGTTTTAAGAATGTATATATGGCCCTGGCTGGCGTAGCTCAGTGGATTGAGCGCGGGCTGCAAACCAAAGCATTGCAGGTTTGATTCCCAGTCAGGGCACATGCCTGGGTTGCAGGCCACGGCCCCCAGCAGCCGCACATTGATGTTTCTTTCTCTCTCTCTTTCTCCCTCCCTTCCCTCTCTAAAAATAAATAAATAAAATCTTAAAAAAAAATTTACCCTTAAAAAAAAGAATGTATATATGCATGTGCATGCATATATATTCACTATACTAATATACTGAAAATAAAATTATATTTATAAAATTACTGAACAAAGTTGAATCTATCTTAAATTTAATATAGATATAAAATTCATATCAAGCATATGCTTTAACAAATCTTACTCTTAAAGTTTAAAAATTAGGTGAATGTGATAAAAATAATACTTCCTAACAGTGTTAACATAAAGTGAAATTAATTAAACTTTTATTTAAAATACTTCATTTCATAAATCCTGGTATACTCAGAGGATATTTGGAAAGGCTTCATTGCACTGTTAGTCAAACCAATAGGCAGTGTCTAAATCGGTATCCATGTGGTTATGCATAATATTCACTCTTTTAAAATTTTCTTGCCCTTATTTCATAATAAATGTGATATTCATACAGCAAAAGCTTTATTTATTCCCTGAAAATAAATGCTTTCTGATTACACATAAAACTTCTAGAGAAATTGGACCTTGATAAAACTAAATTTCAAACATTAATAGGTAAAAGCATAAAGTCAAATGTTTTCTTAGCTGCAAATCAAATTAAAATATTTTCATATGGATTCACCATAAATTGCACTAGACCTGTAAACCAATGGTAGCTTAGGAAGGTAGCTTTTATTTTTTAGACTTTAGACATTTGGGAAAACATTTGAGATACTCAGTAAACCCAAAATATGCCCAAGTTCATCCATCCTTAAAAGTAATTAAGAGATAGTTTAAATCCTTTTATTTGAATTAATATCCTCTTTAGCTTGAGCTATATTTTCCCTTTCCCCCCAAAATTAATAAAAGTCCTTGTGACTGCGAATGAAATATATGGAATGGTACTTTTCCTTATTTATCTCTCCTCATTAGCAGGGACAGCCTTGGGTTCCAGTTCTGAGGGCATGCAGTCGTGGGTCCAGTGAGCCTCACGTTGCTCTCAGTCTGTGCTCAGTCTAGCAGAACATTGATTTTTTTAACAGGGAGCCTTGAAGAAAATAATCCAGTACTCTATTAGACAATGAATATAGGCAGCCAAATGGGTGGAAAGGAGTCCTTTCCTACATGTTAATATGTATTTACAAAGGAAGAGGTGTTTTGGTTCTTGTTAGAATGTTTTCCTGTGGACATATTTAGTGGGTGAATCATTAGGGAATCTTGTATTTATGGGGAGAAGGGGAGAGGGGGAGGAAAGATAAGTCAAAGGAAAGAGATATAGAAAATAGTTAAATGGTATTGGAATTTTGTTATTGTTTTTAAATTACATTGTATTGATTATGCCATTACTGTGGTCCCACATTTACCCTTTGCCCCTTTCCCTGCAGCACCCCCACCCCCTCAGGCCATCCCCACACCATTGTTCATGCCCATGGGTCATGTGGGTAAGTTCTTCAGCTACTCCATTTCCTGCACTGTACTTTACATCCCCGTGGCTGTTCTGTAACTATCTGTTTGTACTTTTTAAAAAATTGTTGTTCTATCACAGTTGTTTTTAATCTAAAAATTCCGGGTTGGTCAGTAAGAGTCTCTCCTCAGCAGTTCAGCTAGCCTATATTTGGAGGTCATCACAGCTTCATGAACTCTGACACCACAAACCAGGCAAGTTAGCTCAATAGGACAGGTTTTCCTACCATATCTCTAGTGCGCCTCTTTTTTTAGTTGAATCTTAAGGGAATGTTGTTCAACTTTTTCCCTGGGATCTTCACATTATTTCGACTCAGACCCACGAAATACAGAAGGAAAGTAATCCAGTGAAAATTTAACAGGGAATAAAGTTGTTTAGATTTAGAAAAAAGAGTGCACTGAGATTTTAAATCCAAATACACAGGGTATTTATGTTGCTGAAAAACAAAATTAAACTGAGTAAATTTCAAACATCTTCTTGGCTGTATTCCACTATTCATGAATCAGGCAGCATGCAACCTAGCAGGTAAGAAAGGAGCACCAAGGAGCTGTACAAAATAAAAGGCTTTTATAAGCAGAAGGGAGTGGGAACGAGGAAGTCACAGTGAGGAAAAAGCAGGTTGTTTATTGCATGGTTACTTCCCTTTAGAGAGTGACGGGTCTATCAGGCAGATTACCAGAGTGGTGCTGACCAGTTGATTCCTGATTGACTGGTTTAAACTTCCATTTCCGGGAAGCCAACACTGTAATTAAGGTTTTTTTTGTTTGTTTTTTTTTTTCAGTTTGATGATGTAGGGCTTAGTGTAAGTGACACCATTTTGGGCCTGCTGCCTTATTTTTAACCATGTACCTAAATGTGGATGGCAAACTTAGATGATATGATAAGCAAGATATGCGCTAAGGCTATGCTATAAAGCATGTATAAAGTCTAAATTAAAAAGCCAAGATATTTAGTAACGAAAGAAATAACCTATATGTGCAACATTCCCCTGGAACCAACTTTTTTCTTAACTCTTGAAAATGTCAGAAAGTGGGGAAAAGTATATAAGAGGCTGCTTATTGGCTGGACTTTTAGACCCATCTGCTTCTATTAGCAACCCTTCCATTTTTGCCGAAAAAGTGTGAAAATGTGAATTTAACCACCACATAACCTTCTCATATCTTGTGTGTTTACCTATGTGGATACTAAAGAATGAACTATTTCAGTTACATTTACAAATTAGTTTATTTTTATGTCTGCAAGGGTAGATGTCTACAATCAGTCATCTCCAGATATACCGTTCAGTCCCTAGAGTTTCTATCAATAAGTTCAACATTATTAAGTAAAAAGCATTTCAATATCTAACATAAAAATTACATTAAATGGCAGAGGAACGAAACATAGCATAAGAAAGAGCATCGTTTCATTTCTTTAGACTCTGGTTTTCCACTTCGCTAAAGTGCAGTATTGAGTTACAAACCCCAGAGTCACACCTACATGTACGAGGCGACGCTGACTGTATACACAGTAGTAGGCACTGTTTAACACTTGCCGGTGCCCGGCACAGAGATGGGCGATGTCTACACAGTGGAGGGAGTACAGCGGGTTTGAGAGTTAGCTGGATTGAGTCTCAACAATCAAGGCTCCAATCTTATATATTGGCCATAGACTTTGGAGAAGATATTTACACTTTTAAGTTTCAGTTCTTCCTCTATAAAATTGGGAACATAAGGGTACCTACCACTAGTGCTAACCATCACATGGCACCCATCTTTCCAGACCATTCATAAGTGGTTAATGGTCAAAATCACTTCTGGTTGGTTAGTATGTACATGTACCTGTTTGTAAGTCTTTTGAATATTAACTCTTAGAACAATCTTGGTATTTCTTGATAAATATTTGTTCTCAACAACCTATAGTAGCAGTAACAGTATAGACATATTGATTTCTTCACAAAATATGTCAAAAGGAGTCAGAAGATTATTTCTTTGCTTTCTTCAGAAGAGCACCTTCAACTCTGAATATGATTCTGGTATCCTTTACACTATACATTGAACAATTAATACAATGGGGCAAGTACAATGGGACACACAGATAATGTTTTACTGAGTTGTACACTTGAAACCTGTGTGGTTTTGCAAACCAGTGTCACCTCAATAAATTCAATAAAAAAGAAAAAATATGGCAAATACAGTTTGAGAAACTAATTTAACATATTACTTGAGAAAGAGTCAAGACTTTTTTAAGTTGGATATTGTTAAAGGGGTGGCATTTATTATAGGAATCCTAATGCAGTATTTGACTTAAAATATTATTCATTGTTTCTTACTTTGTTAAACCTTGCTGAAGTACAGACACACTTTTCTTCTCCAAAGGAAAATTCGAAGACATTAAAGAATGGTGTCAAAAACCATTAGCACAGAGGGAAGGTTCTTTATATACAAATAATAAATTAAATTAGATTTTTATATTTGGTTTCAAACTAATGCTTCACAACTTTGTATTATAAGAAATTCAAAATGTATTACTAAGAAAAAGATAAAGACTAAAATAAGTATTCATCTGTGGGAATCCCTAGAATCTAGTCCCGGATATATTGAGAGTTTACTTTTCAACACTGGTGTGTGTCTAGGCAGGGTATCCATAACAAAGAATTCTGACAGTGCAGTTTTGACTGGTATGGCAAAACTGGAGGGGTGACATTACTAAACAAAAATAGTGGAAACTCCTTGCATTTTACAGACTTTAATCCATGGTTACAGATGTGCATCAATGGGTTGACAACACTTCAGATCTCCCTTCCCAATTTAAAATGTTCTCATTCCAGCTATCTTAAAATTTGCTAACAGGCTACTTCCAAATGCTGCTCTCCTCCGACAGGTGCAGATTCTTATCACAAAGTGAACTCATTTGCACCTGCTTATGGCTCTGCATGGAGTGCGGTAACTGTGTCAGTATTGCTTTTGCTTATCCAATTTACATTTCAAAGTGACTAAATTGTTTCGAAAGCATATCCCAGTGTGGAGTATTTTGCAATCTTGGCTTGATGTTTAAAATGCCGGGTATCTACAGAAAAATAAAGAACTACGTGTTCTTGACATTCCATAAAGCACAAAAGAAAAATGAAATTGCTCCCAAATAGGGCAAATTTACAACTAGCTCTTTTTACACAGATACATATGCCTTATATCACTATTAACATTTAGAGTGAAATTGAGTTAAATGCTAGATGCTGAAGGGATTTTAGAGACCTCTATGTCATTTCATCCTCCTCATTTTATAAATGAAAACACTGTGTTCCCAAGGGCTTAAGACATTAGTAAAATAATATAGTTTGGAGTTGGATATGTCTCTGTTTGATCCCTGTCACTTAAGCTGTGGGAACACTAAGCCTCAGCTTTATGAGCTGCTAAATAATAAATAAAATATCTTAAACAATAAAATATAATTAAACTAAGAAAGGAAATCCAGTGGTAAGATTTGAGTAACAGCGGTGGCAGACCACCGAGAAGATATGAGATGATAGGATGGTTATAGACCTCGCAGAAGGAAGCAGGAGGCGCGCAACAGGAAATA
Source organism: Phyllostomus discolor (assembly GCF_004126475.2). Classification (NCBI taxonomy): domain Eukaryota; kingdom Metazoa; phylum Chordata; class Mammalia; order Chiroptera; family Phyllostomidae; genus Phyllostomus; species Phyllostomus discolor. The sequence goes on along the minus strand of NC_040912.2, from coordinate 24,322,576 downwards.
TATTCATGTCTATTACCAGTCTGCTAGCGTGACCTTTTCTAAACCATGGACATGGCACTATGTGTTTTTGTCTGATTCTCCTGTTCCTTCCCCTCCCTTCTTCTTGAAGTCCTCGAGTGCTGGCTGGCTAGCATGAACCTTATCAACCTGGTCCTGTAACTTCTAGTGTCCTGTTGGTTGCTGGTAACTAGTTACTCCATCTCCTTGTCGTCTCAAGCCAAGGCTGGAAACAGGTTGTAGTATCTGCTATGGTGCCCTATACCTATAACTTTGTGAATAATCTCTGAGTAAATAGATCTTCCCTGAATTATCCCAATTTCGAGTCTATGCTTTTCTGGCTGTGATGCTGGCTAATACGCCATCTAATAACAGAATCCCAGGGCAGCTTTCTGGAGGTGTGAAACAGCTCAAATGGACACGACTCCAAATTGTTCCGCCTGGTTTTTAGTCAGACAAATATTATGGGTTACAATCATTCTGGTTATACTTTTGAACCAGGTTCGGAGCAAATTTCTGACCTGTACTAATTGCAGGGTCCCATGACCACATACATTAGATTCCTGGGGTATAGGGACAGTGTCAGTTTTGAGAAAGTGTAAGGGGTATTAAAAAAGACTGTAAGCACAAATGAAATAAATGTAATTTAGTGCTAAATGAACTTCTTAAATTCTATAAAAGATCTCATTTCCTCTATTATGATCTATTACACTAGAAAAATACATCATCTTTGGTTCAATAAATTGTTCATCAGTTTCTGACTATATCTGTAAGGACAACTTCCAGAAAAAAGTAGATCGGATTCAATAGCCGATCCAATATCTATGTCCACAAAATGTAAATCAGTAGCTTGATGTCAGCAGATAAATATTTCTAGAGACATTTCCAGATTTTCCTGCTGTGCAAAGACATGAAAAATGGCATGGAATCTGTGGGACTCATAGGCAGACAGCAGGCGGACAGCTCTCAGTGTGAGGGTGGCTGGGTGGGGGTGACTGAGGGAGAAAGAGAAAAAACAACAGTGCGGTGATTGCCAGAGGAAAGGGGCCGGGGGACATGGAGGACGGTACAGGGGTGATAAATGGTGATGATCAGAGACTTGACTCGGGGTGGTGAACACATAACACAGTGTACAGATGATGCACTGTAGAACTGTGCACCTGAAACCTGTACAGTGTTGTTAACCAGTGTCACCCCAGTAAATTCAATCAAAAGGAAATGATAAAGGTTTATAAGATCATACAGAGAGGAATTGTTAATATACACAAATTAAGACTAAGTTTCTCAGTAATAGGAAAGAAGGGCTAAAATTTAGAAGATATAATTTAGTGAAAAGAGAGACAAACTCCTTAATTTCAGGTACAGACAAATACAAAAATGTTTCAAATATAGCATCACTTTAGATTTTGTTTAGGAGTAGTTTATGTGAAACATATTAGTGTGGTTTTAGTTGGCCACAAGTTCAAAATAGGCTTACAAAATAAGAGCTTGACTAAAAAAATACAAATATAAATAAAATAAAAATGTAGTGTATAACATAGTATATATATGTAAACATTTAAAATATATTTAAAAACACAAAATTCTATAAGAGTTTTGGACTTCTCTGCTCGGATTTTATCTGGAATACGAATGATGTTCATTTCTCAGTGGCACAACCTGAGAGCAAGTGCAGACCAGAGTAAAGGAAATACACAGAGCAATGGCTGAAAGTGTTTTGTATTGCTAAAACACTTTTATTATTTAAAAGTATTTTAAATAATAAATAATTGGATATTTTATTATTGGATATTTATTAACTGAGGTCTTGATTATAAGGGTAGTTTATTGGGAGACAAAAGAAAGCCATTCTGTGTGTTCCAGTGAACGAAGACCAATGGGCAGAATTATAGAGGCAGGATTCCATCTTATTACAATAAAAACAGCAACTACAGATGCCCAGTAACACACCAGTTGAACACCCAGAATAGCAACCGAATGATCATACATGGCAGAAAAATGAGTCTATAATCTGGAAGAGAATAAACTAGAGTGTTAGAAGTTCTGAGTCTTCCAGGGACAAGATCTAACAGAGAAAATGATCAGCTCCATGTTCTATTAAAAACAATATGCCTATACTTCAGGTTAAGATGTGATATATATATATATATATATATATATATATATATATATATATATATAATTTTTTCTCACCAGGGGGAAAGAGGGAGAAAGAGAGATCGATTTGTTGTTCCACCCATTCATGCATTCATTAGTTGATTCATGTATGTGCCCTGACTGGGGGTCAAATCCACAACCTTGGTGTATCAGGACTAAGTTCTAACCAACTGAGCTACCCAGCCAGGATGCTAGGTAATATTTTGTATTTAACCTCACCACATGTTTAATATTCTCCCATATCTGTTGCATTCATCTCTTTTATATTCTATATATAATATTCATTTCCATCTTAAATCTATAGAGTTGATCATCTTTGCATTTAATTGGTGCATTTTTCTATTTCATAATTACCAAATATAAAAACACTGTACTTTTGACATCAGATTAATGTCTATCCAACTTAATTTGAAAAAAAGGAAAAGTTAAGCCCCTAAATTAGGATTTTACTCTGTAGTAGTCTTATAAATCATGATTTTTTTCCAGAGAAAGAATTGATACATTGGCCATGTTTTATAAATTTGTCAAAAATATATTTATGTAAGCCTTATGAAAATTCTACATAATTAAAACCAATGTAACTATATTTAGTCATCATTTTTGTGGAAAATGTTAAAACAAATTTATAAAATGCTTGCTGAAAAGAAAGTATTGCATTGAACATCCACACACAGTGAGTTTGATGTCAAATCCCTTCTATTAGCTCCTGACATATTCAGCCTTGAAGACCCTCCACCTATTCTTGTTTTAAATATGCCAACATTTGCTCTTAGATTCTATTAATTGATAGGTTTCAGGCTAGTGAAAGACTTCTGTCTACCTATTCACTTATTCTAACAACAGAGAGCTGAGGCAAACAAAAAATTCAGATTAATATTATAGTAAGGATATAATTTCAATCAATATTTAAATTCTTCTGTGGACCAAGTGATCTATATACTTTTATTAATCCTCTTATTTGCAGAGAGGCAAGGATATTGAATTAATTGGGAATGAATATTTGGAAACATATTCTGTCTGGTAACCATAAATCTTATGTTTAAAATAATAGCAGTTTAACACCATCCTGTCCAAGCCAGACTCTAACTTAAGAAAATATCATTAATTAATTGATTAAAGTTGATAAATAGAATACGGAACAGACATGATGATAATACAGTAGAATTAGTTCTAAGTTCATTTTGATAGAATAAAGTGGTGGTTTACAATCTTATTTTTTAATTGAATTTATTGGGTGATATTAGTTTTTAAAAAAGTATATAGATTTCTGGTGTGTAATTCTGTAACACACCATCTGTGTGTTGTACTGTGTATCACCACCTTGAGTCCAGTCTCCTTCCATCACCACTCATCCCCCCATAGCTTCTTTTACCCCCCCCTACCTGCCTTTTCCTCCTTGTCTTCTGGTAATCATCTTACTATTCATACTGTTGTCTGTCTACGAGGGTATTTTTTAATTTTTTAATTTTTTTTGTTTAATCCCTTCACTTTTTTCACCCATTCCTGCATTTCCCCACCCCTCTCACAACTGTCAGACTGCTCTCTACCTATGAGTCTATTTTGTTTGTTAGTTTATTTTGTTCACTAGATTCCACACGTGAGTGAAATCTATAGGACTTGTCTCTCAGATTGGCTTGTTTCACTTAGCATAATGCTCTCCAGGTCCATCCTTGCTGTCACAAAGGGTAAGTTCCTTCTTTTTCACAGCTGAGTAACGGAAGAACATAATCACCAATAATACATCTAATAAGGAGTTAATATCCAAATTTTATAAATAACTTTTACAACTCAACACCCAAAAAACAAACAATCCAATTAAAAAATGGGCAAAGGAACTGATTTGACACTTTTCAAAGAGGACTAGAGATGCCCAATAGACATATGAAAAGATGCAAATTAAAACTGTAATGAGACATTACCTCATACCTGTCAAAATGGTGGCAATCATCAATAAATCAACTAACAATCAGTGCTGGCAAGGATGTAGAGAAAAGGGAACCCTCATGCACTGTTGGTGGGAATCCAGACTGGTGCAGCCACTGTGGAAAGCAGTATGGAGTTTCCTCAGAAATTTAAAATGGAACTGCCTTATGACCCAGTGATTCCACTTCTGGGACTGTATCCAAAGAGATCTGAAACACTAATTTGAAATCATATATACACCCTTATGTTCACTGAAGCTTTATTTACAATAGTCAAGATTTGGAAGCAGCCCAAGTGTTCATCCATAGATGAATAGATAACACCTTATTAAGGTTTTACTCAGAATCTCAAAATCCTGGAATTCTTTTGGGGAAAACACACACACACACACACACACACACACATACTTGTATATAGAATAAAAAAAGCATAGTATACTTGCTGTTAAACTGTCCACACTATTTTCCCCTTGAAGCCAGAAAACTAAACCTATTCAAATTTACTGGAAAAAAAATCTTTCATTAGAAACTTAAGACCCAAATGTACTAAGTTAGCATATAAAAAACACTGATATTTTCCAAGATAATTCCACACATGCCATACAATTTATTCTGTCACATACACACATATGAAAGAGTGATCTTTCTTCTTAGTAAGAAATAAATGGGGTCGTACATGGATAGTCTCCTTTGCTTTCTTCTCACAACATCATTCGTGCTGGCAGGAAGATCTTTGCCTTAGAAAGTGCTAAACAAAGTATTTTTCTCCCCTGAAACCATGAATGTTGCAGGATGTCAAGAATCACGCTGAACTCTGTTTTCTCCTCTTTTCATCTTTCCAGAGACAGTTCTACTTTTGTCCCTCTGAGGAAAATAAAAGATTTGGGGGGAGGAAGAAGCTATCAGTTTTTGTATAACCAATGATACTATCTAGTGGTTAAAACCTTGAATATTAGGAAGAACTAGGGAGAATGAAAAGAAATCAGTAAAGCTGGGAAGGGTGACTTTTGTGATATTTAATGCTTTTCTCTCATGGATTTCAAACCTCTGGCTCAGAGAGTTTTAATTTCTCAAGTTCTAATGTTAAACCTTGAGGTTAGCCCTAAATATAATGAAATTGGCGGATAAGCCGCATTGCTACAATATGTTTTTAGTCCTTCTTATGGAGCTTTATTTGCTCTCGGTAGAAAATGTACTTTAGACTATTCCTGGTAGAAGCAAAACTTCATGCTGACATATCCAGATATCTACCCAGAATCCCTAGAGACTAATGACACCCACTCACAGGATGGCTCAATCAGAAAATGAGTCCTGTTTTCAATCCGTTTAACAGAGGTCAAATAACTGAAATTTTAATCTCATAAAAGTGCCTCCTTGGCCTTTCTTTTAAGCAACTGTACTAAACTATCCCAGATTTTATGGTTTTACATGTAGTCTTTCCACACCTGAGTGATAGCATTGACGTTTATCCTAGGACATTTTAGATCCAAGGACCCATTTGGGTGGTAGCCATAACCTTTGCATGCACGTGCAAGCTAGACAGTTAAAAAACTGGCATCTTATGTATAGACAATTGAGAATTCATAAAGAGCAAAGCACACATATTAAAAATGTTTTGGTGAACAGAGATAAGCAAGCAATATGCTACATTAATTTTGAAGAGTCTGCATATTAATTTCCCGAAACAATTGCATCTTTTATCCTTACATCAGTTTTGAACACATTTCTATAAAACACCTTTATTTAATAATATTTGACCATGAAAAATGAAATACACTCAGCTTTTCCTTTTTCTGGTAATAGAATAATGCTCACTTAAGATTTCTTCTTTAACTCAAGACAGTTTCAAAGGCCCAAGGGCCCTAGATCCTGGAGTACCTATTAAAAAACTACAAACCAGGGGAAATCTCCTAGCTATCATTGAATCAAGTTACATTCTCAATTTGAAACTCTATTCACCCATCGTGAGATGCTTTCTCATAACTTTAATGGTCTGAGCAGAAGTAACAGTCACAATAATCATATTCTTGATCACATAGAACCATTTAAAAACTGAAAAATGAAGTTTATTTTAGGTGATTCAACAAAAATGATTGTCTTTAAAATAAAAAACAAACAGAAACAAAGTAGCAACATATGTTAATATAAAATTTATTTTCTCCTAATTTTCATAATTTATATAAACTTTTTATGGCTGCTGGTTACTAGTCTACTTCTCTACCTTCTTCACCTTTAACTTTCCTGTAGTCAAACTCCAGACCTACCAAACTGCTTGTCATTTTCTACAACTGCTATACTATTTGGTTCCTGGATGCCTTTGCATATGCTTTTTCTTCAATTGCAACAGTATTCTCCCAGAACTCTTCTGTATAAATGGTACTTTAGGACCACAATCCAGGATTTCTCATAGAAATATCTGTGGTACTCCCCAAAGTCATAAAGGTCCTTATGCTGATTTTTGTATAAATCTATCAGTATTTACACACTGTCTAAAGATCATGACTTTGATCTCCATTGTCTTTCAGGAGATATGAGCTCCTTCACAAAAAGACTGCCTGGTTTATCTAATATTGACTAGCATAGGCCTGGAACACAGAGGCTTTAGAATTGCAGAAATGACTGAAAAAATGAAGAAACAGGCAACAGACTTTGGTGACTTTGTATTCATACTATAATTTAGTTGAATTCCAAAGAATACATATATTATAACCTAAAAGAAAAAAAAACCTAAGCGAATAATCAAATCAATTTATTTAGTTGTTATAATTGCCAGTATTTCAGAGGTGAGTCGTTTCAGTTATTTAAATGGGAAAATTACTTAATTTTTTTTATTCTTACCCCAAGGCATTTTTTTTTTCATTGCTCTTAAAGAGAGAGGAAGGGAGAGTGAAAGGGAGAGAGAGAAACATTGATTGGTTGCCTCCCATACGTGCTTCCACCAGGGATTAAACCAGCTACAGTACATGCCCTGACTAAGATCCAAACCCGTCACCCTTCAGTTAGAGGTTTGATGATGCTCCAACCAACTGAGCCACACCAGCTGGGGCTAACAGCCAAATCACTTTAATCACAGATTTAGTTACTATGGTTCCAGCCCCTATGTGGGGTCAAAACTGGCCTGGAAACTTGGAGTTCCTCTTGAGAGCTGAAATCACCTCTGGCTAAGACACAGATTAACCAGACCATTAAAAAAAATCATTAGAAAGTTGGTACAGCAGTCGCCTCTTCTCAGGAGTAAGATGTGGTATAAAGGATATAGGTTTTGCAGCTAGACAGATATGGCTAAAGTTCCTGAAAACTTTACTTTTCAAATGGGTGATCTTGAGTAAGATACCTCCCATAGCCCTCTGTTCATTTATTTTTATTTTTGAAAGTTGAACCCAATGTCAGCTCATGAGTGAGGGTGGAGAAATGGCATGGGACTGATGAAATAACATATGGAATATGCCCAGTCCATGTCTGATGCATAGTAATTAAGAAATATTAGTTTAGTTCTATTACTTCCACTTTTTCTTAAGCAAAACGCCTCATGGATCTTCACCTTGCCTTGGCAAAACTTCTAAATGAGGGGGTTATTTTCTGGAAATCACAGATGACACAAAAGTTGTCCTCAATGGCAGAAGGTGAACCAGTGGAAGTGTACTCAGCGTAATCAGTATTTTTCTCCCTTTCTCCTTTTCTTCCTTTTTTCTCTCTTCCTCCTCTTCATCTACCTCTTTCTCCTCCTGCTGTTTCTTCTTTTATCTCCACGAATCTGAGCAAATCTAAGAAATACAAATACATTTTAAACTAAAAGTTTATCTTTTTAAAAAGATTTTATTTATTTATTTTCAGAGAGGGAAGGGAGGGGGAGAAAGAGAGAGAGAAACATCAATGTGTGGTTGCTGGGGGTCATGGCCTGCAACCCAGGCATGTACCCTGACTGGGAATCGAACCTGCAACACTTTGGTTCACAGCCCATGCTCAATCCACTGAGCTATGCCAGCCAGGGCTTAAAAGTTTATCTTTATAAAAATTTTATATCTGCTCTCATTTCATCTAAAGGTAGTCAATCATATTTAATCTTCATCTATATAGGAATTATTTTCTAGACATTTTTTTTCAGTTTCAGGGTACAGTGTTTTAAACTCATCAGAAGGTGATTAAAATATTTTGAGTCCTCTTCTCATTTCAAATGCACTTAAGGCTGCATCTTTATAAGTCTGCTGTTTTTCATTCAGCTTATTAGAAAAAATAGTATTAGCTAATTTGTTTAATTTTGTATAAACAAAACAACCAATTGATTGATGAATCTTTCACTTTTCAGCTCATTGTTTGAACATTAGGAAGGTAGATACAAATTAAATTATTCCACAGGAGCAGGCATAATAGGATGGCATTTTCTAGCACTGGCGGAGATTATAGCTGCTCAAATAGACTTTTAAGGTGTTAGACAAGTATTTGGTGAAGAATGGTTAATAAACACTAATTAAGTCAGCTACAAAAAACCCTTGGGGGAAGATCAATACTATTAAGTGTTTAAACTGGCTTTTCACATTAACCCAATCTATATGCATTTGAGCAAGCTGCAATGTCTCCTTTGCTTTCCTGCTTTCTCCTCCCCTTTCCTTGAAACTGAAACTTGGCTTGCAGATCACATTCCTGATCATCTCTTGCTTTCTAAAGGAACTTATTTAAGTTGCCATATATCTCATGGTCTTGTCTAACTCATTGTTACGGAGCATAGTCAAAATATAAAGCTGATGAACATGCTAAGATTGAGAATGAATATTAATGAGACCAAACAAGGAAGGTTCCCACTTGTTTTTTCCAAGGTAGAGCTCAGGATGAAACTCCAAGGTAAAATTGTATTTGATTGACAGTGGAAGTGAGAATAATCCTGATTTTAGTACTAACTACTACAAACTAGAGAAAACCAGAAAAATGTGAATTTTAAAAACAGTTCATAAGCATCAGACTGGTAAAAATAAAAAAATGTGTAATTTCAATTGTTGGTTTGGATATGGGACACATGGTATAGATCACTTCAAACACTGCTACTAGGAGGAAAAACAGGTATTCATTCTGGAAACCAGTTTGGAAGACAATTAAAAAACTCATAAATTAGCAATTCTTATTTTTTATATATATCTTCAAGATGTATATCACAAAAGTCTACAAAGATTTTCATTAAATTCTTTCATTGTGATAGTGGAAAAGTACAGGTGTGCATCACAAAAATGCCAAATAGATAAAGTATGGAAGCAAAGCAACATGGGGTGTCATTTAAAAATGTGTTCATATGTGTCTGCCCGAATAGATCTGAAAACATTACATAGAACAGGATAGAATATTTGCAAATTATATCACCTGGTAAGGAACTTTTATCCAGTATATAAAAAGAAACTTGCAACTCAGTATTAATAATACAAATATTATAACTTAATTAAAAATGAATTAAGGATCTCAATGGATATTTCTCCAAAGGACATATACAAATGTCAATGAGTCCATGAAAAGATCCTAAACATAATTAGTCATTAGGGAAATGCAAATTAAAACCATAATGAAATACCACTTCACATCAACTAGAATGCATATAATAATAACAAGTGTTGGCGAGATTGTAGAGAAACTCTCATCCACTGCTGGTGGGCATGTAAAACGATGCAATGATTTTGTAAAGAAAACAGTTTTGTGCTACTTTAAATTGTTAAACAAAGAATTGCCAAGTGATTCAGAAATTCTGTACCTACGTATACATCCCAGACAACTGAAAACTATGTCCTTACAAACTCCAAATATTTATAGCACCATTACTGATAATAGCCAAAAATAAAAACAACCCAAATGTTCATCAGCTGATGAATAGAACAAAATGTGGTGTAGCCATACAGTAATATATTACTCATCTTTTTAAACAATGCAGTATTACACATAGAACTGCAACATGGATAAACCTTGAAAACATTATGCTATATGAAGAAAGCTCGTCAAAAAGACCACGTATTATATGATCTTATTTACAAGTAAAGCCCAGACTAGGGATATCTGAAGAGATTTAAAGCAGATTAGTGGTTTCCTAGGGCTGGAGGGATGAGTGAGAAGACTGCAAAGTGTCACTACATGGATATTATTAGGTGTTTTGAGGGGGAATGAAAATGTAATAGAATTGTTCTGGTGATGGTTGCACAACCTCATACTGATAGCTATGAAAAGATGCTCAATGTCATTAATCATCAGGGAACTGCAAATTAAACCACAATGAAACATCATCTCATGCCTGCCAGAGTGGCTGCCATCAATAAATCAACAAACAACAGGTGCTGGCCAGGACGTGGAGAAAAGGGAACCCTGGTGCACTGTTGGTGTGACCACTGATTGGTGCAGCCACTGTGGAAAGCTGTATGAAGTTTCCTTAAAAATTAAAAATGGAAGTGACTTTTGACCCTGTGATCCCACTTCTGGAAATATACCCTAAGAATCCTGAAACACCAATTTGAAAGAATAAATAAATAAATAAATAAATATATGTGTAATCACTATTTACATATATAGTGTATATATAGACTATTTATTTAAACAATATATGGAATAAATATTTATTTATAATTTACATATCATACAATTCCCTGATTTATGGTATACAATTCAATGGTTATACACACACACATATACACACACATGTCCATATATATGTGTATATATATAAGACTTTATTTGTATTGTTTACAATATTACAGATGTTCCCACACCCCCCCTTTCCCCACCACCACCAAGCCTTGCCACCCCTTCCCTCTGGTCATCACCACACCACACTGTTGTCTGTGTCAATTAGTTATGCATACATGCTCTTTGGCTAATCCCTTCACTTTCTTTTATCAAGTTTCTCCCTCCACCCCCACCTCTAATGGCTGTCAGCCTGTTCCATGTATCCACACCTGTGTTTCTATTTTGTTCTTCAGTTTAGTTTGTTCACTAGATTCCATATATAAGTGAGATCATGTGGCATTTGTCTTTCACGGACTGGCTTATTTCACCTAACACAATAATCTCCAAGTCTATCCATGCTTTTGCAAAAGGTAAGATTTTCTTCTATTATATGGCTGTGTAGCATTCCATTGTGTAAATGTACTATAGCAGTTTTATCCATTCTACTCATGGACACTTTGGCTGCTTCCAAATATTGGCTATTTTTAAATAAAGCCACAATGATAGTAGAGATATATATATTCTTTTGAATTACTGTTTTGGAGTTCTTCATATATATGCTCAGAAGTGGAATCTCTATGTCACAAGGTAGTTCCACTTTTTCAAATTTTTGAGGTAACTCCATACCACTTTCCACAGTGGTTGCACCAATCAGCATTCCTACCAACAGAGAATGAGGGTTCCCTTTACATCACATCCTTGCCAACACTTGTTTTTGTTGATATATTCATGATTACCATTCTAACAGGTGTGAGGTGATATCTCACTGTGGTTTTAATTTGCATTTCTTTGATGATTAGAGACATTGAGTATTTTCTAATGTGTCTACTGGCTATTGGTATGTCCTCCTTAGGGAAGTGTCTATTTAGGCCTTAGACCACCTTCTTGCAGCATATACAAGAGTAAACCTCAAATGGATTAATGACTTCATTGTTAGACTCAAAATCATAAATATTGTAGAAGAAAACAGAGGTAGTAAAAGTCTCAGACATTTTTCATAACTATACTTTTTCTAATATATTTTCTTGTGCGAAGAAAAGAAAAAATAAACAAATGGGACTATGTCAAACCAAAAAGTTTTTGCATTTTTGCACAGCGATGGAAATCATCAACAAAATAGAAAGAAAACTAACTGAATGTGAAAACATAATCTCAAATGATACATTTGACAAGGGGCTAATATTCAAAATTTATAAAGAACTTATAAAAGTCAACACACACAAAAAAGAAAAACAATCCAATTAAAATATGGGCACAATATGGAGCTGAATATGACCTTCACTTTGGTATTTATTTTATTTTATTTAGTTAATTTTAGAGAGGGGGAAGGCAGAGAGAAAGAGTGGGAGAGAAACATCCATGTGAGAGAAAATCATTGATCAGTAACCTCTTACATGCACACCGACCAGGGACCAAACATTCAACCCAGGCACGCGCACTGACTGAGGAGTAGAACAAATGACCTTTCTCTTATAGGATGATGCCCAACCAACTGAGCCACACTGGTCAGGGCATGACCTTCACTTTTAATTCACTTCAGCTGCCTACCCCAATGGCCTCACCACAATCTTCCACATCACTCCAAATTGCTCTTTCCCTAAAACAAGAAATTCATTACCCACTTTCTCCATACAACCCCGATTCTTATGGCTACTTCAGTTACTCTCCTTACAATTATTCTTCATCCTCATTAAACTCCATTCCCCCATGTCCTTGATCCCTCAACTTTATTCTTTCTATTCTTCCTAATTCAGTTTAAATTTTCTGTTCTATCTTTTCCAATCTATTGATTCTTTTTCATACTGTCCTTCTTAATGGCCTAGTTTGCCAAACTCCAATCTTTCCATATGCCTATACTTGGCTATTATTGAATATATGTTCAAAATGTATGCATTTGGCTAGTATAAAATATATTTAAATAATATATATCTCATATATATATATATATATATATATATATATATATATATGAGGAGTATACTTATTTCTTGATCCTGATGTCGTGGGTACTACTACATAGATGTTGTATATCTATATAGTATGTGATTACCTTATGTGTGTCCTTCATCCTCAGAGGACCATTCTCCCATATCTCCCTATCCAGTTACAGTTTTCATTCTTCACAGTACAGTTTTTTTTCCTCAGAATTCTTTCTTCACAATCCTTTAACAGTGTCATCTCTCTCCTTTCTCTTGCTAGATAATCTCAGCTAAATCATTAATTATCCCCTTCATGTGCTTAGCATGCCATTTGATAATGGTTCCTTCTCATCAACACTTTAACATACTCAAGTATTTTCCAAGCCTAATAAATCTCCCTAAAGTATATATCCCAGTATCTTCACCTCAGACATCACCCCATACCACATTCTATAAATGCACACTTCTTCAATGGTTTATCCTGAACTTTCTTTATATCCTTAGTCCTTAACATCCCCTTAATGCAATAAATATGATTTTCACCTTCTGAAGTCCAAAAGCTCTTCTTTCCAATGTGATATCTGAGATACAAGTGGCTAAATTCAAGACACAATCCACATATATTATGCTACATAATTGTTTTTAGTATTTGTACTACTTACTAGTCACACTTTAAAATATATTTTTCTTGGATTTTATGATATCTTATACTCCTGGCATTCTCAAAAAAAATCTCTTCTTGGTTTTCATTTCTAATTTTAAATTTGAGAAATTAAGGAATCCTTGCCTTTTCTTTTTTTTATACTTGTAGTTTTTTCACTCCATATCTGTGACCCTTACTTGTTTTGGGTATTTGGGGTGAAAGTTTTGTCTTAGTTAGCAGTAGACTTGCCATAGCAGTAGATCTTCATTTTTCTCATCAATAACAATGTCAAAAGACACTTAGCTCCATCATTGGTAGGGGTGACAACACTTAAGACCCACAGAGATTGAACTCAACAGAGCTACTGGGAATATGAGAAATAAAAAGGAAAATATAGCATTTTTGAAATGCAGGCTTAACAGGGATAAATGATATCTTTACTCACTATTGGGTGATTATTTGTGGACAGATGGAAGGACTCATGGAAATTAATAGCAATATTTGAAGAAGGAGACTTCTACTTGTAAAGGAGGTAGAAAATAGCCCTGGCTGGTGTGGCTCAGTGGATTGAGTGCTGACTTGGGAACCTAAAGGTCACTGGTTCAATTCCCAGCTAGGGCACATGTCTGGGTTGCAGGCCAGGTCCCCAGTTGGGGGCATGCAAGAGGCGACTAGACTATGTATCTCTCGCACATTGATGTTTCTCTCCCTCTCTTTCTCCCTTCCCCTCTCTCTAAAAGTAAATAATTTTTTTTTAAAGGTGGAAAATAAAAGCTATCAGGTTTTGATTTGTTTAAAATGGCTGGTAAAACCTGATATATACTGATGGAACATAGGATCAAATAAGTAGAAACATCTAATGGCAAGAAAACTGGCTTTGTGTCGTTGGCACTAAGTAAAAAGAAGTAACTGTCAAAGCAAACCTCACTCATTCACCACTCTAATATAATTCCCATTTAACAATTATTTCCATTTTAGAGGAAATATTTTGTTTTTACCCTTTCCCAGCCATAAACTGTCATCACTCACTTTACCTGCTGGAGCATCCCTTCTGGCTCTCAGGGAACAAACTCAGGTTGTGGCGTCCTCTCGCATAAATTTCAATCTATTACGGTAGAAGTTTTCCTATAATTTGTTTATTTAGGTAAATTTCCCCTCTAATTTAAGGAACAGTTATGTGAACAAGGCATCTTTTTCAGGTGAAAGCTTTATAGATTTAATATTTTTGTCTTAAGAAGAAAATGGACTTGATTAAAATAAATCAATAAGAATTTCTTGAAAAAATGATCATGGTTAGCATGTAAATTGGAGAATTGAGTAGAAAAAGTTCATCTTTCTGCATTATGTCTATTGTCATATTAAATATCTGCTCAAATCAATTAACTGCATCCGTATCAGTTTAAAAATTCTATAAGCAAGTAATCAAGGCTCTCTCCAAAAATTACCCCAACCTTTATTTCTAGCTTTGTTATTACAAGATTATTATACAAACAAAAGACAAAAGGAGGCTTGCTTTCTAATACTCAAATATACTCATTATCATCTAGACATGTCTTCTCATTTCCAATATTATGGTTTATTTACCATATATCTCTCTCTTGGATGGCCACCCTTACTCTTTACCTGTTTACATGGTTCTTATACTTTAAAGCTTTAAGTAAGTATAATCCCTTTAGGAAAAATTTTTTACTGAGTACTCAGCTGATTATTTTCTATTTCTTTCTAGACTCTCTTGTACATAACAGGATTATGTTTTAAATACAATAATATATAAAATATGCTATATCTAAGCATATGTGTTTTCCAGCTCTTTATTTTTTTAAGGATTTTATTTATTTTTAGAGAGGGGGGAGGGAGACAGAGAAGGAAAGAAACATCGATGTTCGAGAGAAACATCAATTGTTTGCTTTTCACAGGCTCTCAACTGGGGACCTGGCCTGGAACCCAGGCCCTGACCGGGAATCAAACTGGGGACCTTTCAGTTTGTGAGGAAAACACACCCAGTCCACTGAGTCACACCAGTCAGGGCTCAGCTGTTTATATTGGGAGTATATTATCATTGAAATTCTCATCATTTGACTGTTCCTTTACAATATATACTGGTCTTTAGTGTTATTTAACTTCTTACATTTTTCTATGTTCCCTGATTAGTTCGTATTTTATTACTTAAGAAACATAACTTTACTTTTTCACACTGATTACAGCTAGCAACACACAACAAATGTTCAATGAGTAAGTGAAGAAATAAAAACTGAAAAAAAAAAAAAAGGAAAGGAAGGAGGGAAAAAATGAAGGCACGAAAATAGGCAGAAGCAAACCGAGTTTAAACCTAGAACATGTAAAGTGGCCTGATTGAATTCTAACCCCCAAGTCACTTTATAAACATGTCACCAAACAGCCTGAAGATGAGATTAGTGAATTAATGTTTGTAGAGTTTCTTAAACATTATACAACACTATACAGATATGGACATTAAAAACTCATCTGAATCTGAAACCATAATAGCTTCTGCTCTCAATACTATTGCATTGAATTGTCTTTTGAATTTGTCCCATACTTTGTTCCTTTCCAAACTTAGTGAAAATTACACTCTACTTGTGGAAATTAGAATGGTTCAAAGAAATTCTGATGAAATTCTGTGAAGAGCAAGTCATTCTATTACTAACTAAGACATACTCACTTTTTTTCCCAGAGAGACAACTTAAAATCCTTAACTACAGACAAGAGATTTGCTTTATAGCCAGAATGTTAAAAACTCATTTCAAATTTTCTTACCACTTTAAATATACATTTAAGAAAGCAAGCTATGATTGCTAAAGGGGTCATTTGATTTTTAGATCGTTTAAAAGTCCCCATTACATATTCCATAATAGGTATTTTGTAAATACATAAATGTGTATTTACACAGAAGAGGTCCTTTAGAAATATACTTTTGAAAGCTAATCTAAAATTTTATATATTTGATCAGGACTTCTATTGACAATTGTTATTTATCATTAAAATAAAGAAACCATAGAGTTGCTATTATATCCTAAGATTTGTTTTAAATAATGCTAAAAATGTGAGAGGAAGAATAATTTTTTAAAAAAAGTTTGCTAGATACGAAACATTAATTAATAAAAAAGGAATACATGTTAAATAAAAGAAAATTGATATGTCTATACATTTGCAAAAATATTAATATCACCTTGAATCCATATACAAAATTTTACATTCTTTTCTATTCCCTTTTTGTTTGTTTGTTTTTTAAGATTTTATTTATTTATTTTTAGAAAGAAGGGAAGGAAGGAAGAGAAACATCAATGTGTGGTTGCCTCTCATGCATCCCCTACTGGGAACCTGGCTTGCAACCCAGGCATGTGCCGGCAACCATTTGGTTCTCAGGCCCACACCCAATCCACTGAGCTACACCAGCCAGGGCTATTTCCTTTTGAATATCTTTAAAATATTGCCTACTTGAAGTGCCTCTTATTTGCATTTCATGGTTGATAATTTTTATTTGAAATTTTTTAAATTTATTATAGAGGATATTTAAATTTAAATATTGTAGCAAAGATGCTAGTTTGAAAGTACTCTTTGCAATAATAATGCTAAAACAAAGTGGGTTAAAAGTACCTGGTCAACAGAGTACTGCTTTCAGCAGTGTATTGGGCAAGATATTCTGAAAAGTCTTCCTGCTATAAAACAACTAGATTCTAGATAATACATATTTTTAAAGTATTGTTGGCTTATAAGCAGTAAGCATGTTTTTAAAGATGCACCATTTCCGCCCCTCCCCTACTCCACAAAAGGAAAATCAAACAAAAGCCATGAGCCAAAAGATGAATGAGGAACAATGACTACTAAACAAGCCAGATAGAGCACACTTCCTGAAAACAATGGATTAAACATGCTCATGTTTGTAGACTGAGCCTTCTACCAATGCCCATGAGGAGGCAGCTTAACCAGAATCACTCACATAGAATCTGCACTGCATCCTTGTGAGTGTAATGTGAGTGAAAATGCCTTGAGGGCATTCCTAGTATCCTGGCAAATACAAATACAACTCTTCTCTGCAAAAAAAATCACCTACAATTTGGGTCAAGTGCAATGTCAGAGAAGAGATGACTATGAAAGATCCCCAAGCTACCATACACAAGAATATATATATATATCTCCAAGAGTGTGACCAGAAGAAAAGTTTTTACAAATGTGATTATGTAGAGAGAGATATATAAATATGTACAATTATATATATATTTTATATAATAGAATTATATATATGAAAGGTTTAAATAAATAAAATTATATTTAAAGTGAGTATTTAAAATAAAAAATAATTTAAAAAGTAACAATACTTTTTGAAATGAAAATATAATTGATGATTTAAAACTTAAGTAGGTTAAAAATGGATAAATACATCTGAAAGGGAAAATTACTGATTTGGGAGTTAGATGGAAGAAATTACCTGAAAATAGCACAAAGACATAGAAAAAAATAAGGAAAATGAATATAGATATTAATAATAGAATGAGAATGTTGACTATAGGTCCAGATGGAAATCCTAGTAGAATGAACTAGATAAAATAGAGGTATAAATTTATTTGAAAAATAAGATATAAGAATTATTGATGAAAAACTTGAATGTGAAGATATAGGAACTATAGGAACTATAGTATAGTTTTATATATATAGTATATATAAAACAATAAAACTATGAGGTCTGTCTGGAAAAAGTCCAAACATCATTAATGTAATGAGAACAGTTTGTGCAACATCAATGTAACCTGAAAGCTAAGGATAGTGGACTGAAATGCACATGCATAAACAATGATGACTCCACTGTACTAGTCAGTGGAGGCAGTAGATGCCATTAAGTGAGCATGTGTACTGTGTGGTTGTCACATTCAAAATGACTCAGCGAGTAGAGCTACAAATCTGCATCAAATTTTGCATTAAGCTTGAACATTCCTCTGCAGAAACTATTCAGATGATTCAGAAGGCTGTGGCTATGGGCAGCTGGCAATTGGAAGCTTCATCACAACAACACACCCACTCATGCATCACATTTCCTGCAGTTATTTGGTAAAACATCAAGTCATCCAGGTGAATCTGGCCCCTACAGCTCAGATTTGGTGCCCTGCAACTCCTGGCTTCTCCCAAAATTAAAAATCACCTTTGAAAGGAAAGAGATTTCAGACCATCGATGAGATTCAGGAAAATATAACAGGGCAGCTGATGGTGACTGGATAAACTGGGTAAGGTCCCAAGATGCCTACTTTGACGGGGACTGAGGCATCACTGTCCTATGTACAATTTTTCTTGTATC
The DNA here is from genome assembly GCF_004126475.2 of Phyllostomus discolor. Classification (NCBI taxonomy): domain Eukaryota; kingdom Metazoa; phylum Chordata; class Mammalia; order Chiroptera; family Phyllostomidae; genus Phyllostomus; species Phyllostomus discolor. Next base: position 24,303,940 of record NC_040912.2, on the reverse strand, counting down.
TTTTTAATTTATTTTAAATTATATTTTATCTTGTGCCTTCTTCAATAAATGTCTCTATTTTTCATAGCATATGTCTGGATACTTCCTGGACAGACCTTATATACTGACAACTAAAAAATCCAAAACAGCAAATATAAAGAAAAAATATTTAATTGCACCCAGAAAAGAAACAGAAAAAGAAAGACATGTAAACAACATTCTCAAAAGCAATAATAAAGCCCAAAAGACACAATAATTTCATGAGAGAAAATTGCTTTTTAAGAATTGTTTTCCTAAAAAAAAATCATTCAAAACCAAGGATAAATAGAACGTGTTCAGGTAAATAAGTTCTGAGCTTATTTCTGTTCTCTACTAAGGAAAATCTAGAGAATATGCTTCAAAAAGAAAGAAAATGATCCCAGTAGGAAGGTTTAATACGCAAGAAAGACTAGTGGGTAAATTAATTTGTAAACAGGGTGCTTATTAAAATAAATTACAAAATAATGTCTAGACTGTGAGTTGGAAGGGGGTCTGATTGAAGTTAATGAACTCTAGAATCATTGCATTATTTGGAAGGTGGTTATTATATTGATTGACTTGTGGGATTCAATAAGTCAAATCATGCACGACAGAATTCCAGAAGCAATCAAAATAGGAATGTAAAATTTATGAACACAGAGAAAAGATAAAGTAAGGAGGGAGGAAACCTAATGCACAAGGACTAAGAAAAAAGTAATCAGAAAATATTTGGGCAATAAAGATAAAATAAGTTGGAAAGCAATTCCAAAATATCAATAACCATGATACATTAAATAGACTAAATTCTAAGTTAGAGATTTCAAATTGAATAAAAGAATAAGTTTTAACATAAGCTATTTACAAAGGATATGAGCAAATAAAATGGGCAAAAATGTTTGAAAGTAAAAAAAATTAAAAATGTATCAAGCAAATGTTAATAACAACACTGGAACACATTTATTAGTATTATTAATTAATTAATGAATATCATTACTAGTTATTAGATATAGATACTACATATAGATAGAAATTAAGGTAAATATAGAGAAATAGTTTAGCTGACACAAAATATACAATGTAAGAAGTGTAACTTTACTATATATTGGTTGGCCAGAGCTGACATAAAATTCCACAAACCGGGTGACTTAACAGAAATGTACTGTCTCACAGTGTGGGGGCTGAAGATTGAAATTTAAGTGTCAGCAGCACCAGTTCTGTCTCAAGACGGTGAGAAGAATCTACTCTATGACTCTCTCCTGGTTTCTGATGGTTTGCTAGCAAACATTTCTTGGCTTGTAGATGTTCACCCTGATCTCTGCCGTCATGTTCACATGGATGTTCTCTCTGTGTGTATGGCTCCCTGCATCCAAATTTCCCCTCTTTTTAAAGGTACTGTCATGTTGGATGAACGGCCACACTAATAATCTAAACTTAACTTGATCACCTAAAAAGACTCTATTTCCAGCTAAGGTTTAATTCATAGGTCCCAGAGGTTAGAACATCAGTATCCTTGAGAAGGGGCACAATTCGACACACAGTACTATATATAAATATTAAATGGATACAATTTTTAGAACAATCTACATGGGACTAATTTGAATATTCTCTAGATATGTACTGACTGATATCTATAAAAAAGAAGAAAAATGAAAGAAATGCAATGAAAAATGAATTACATTTTCACCTTGCAGAGCTGTGTTATATATTTTTCTTTTTATCCTTTTTCATTATCATTAAATTAACATAGATTCACAAGAGGTGTCACACTAATTGGGATATCTCTGAATTTGGTTGTTCAAAAAGGTCACATTTAATCAAAGCAGATCAGATTATTCACTAAGTCTTGTTCTTGGCCATAATGTATGATAATAGGTTTCATACTGAATTTACATTGTGTATACACTCTTATGAATTAATTAGATTTTGTTTATTTATAGGTATACAATATCTAAATGTCACATGCCTACAAGTTAAGAAAAAACCTTCCTCATATATCTACACATACGCTCAAACTGAGAAGTAATAAACAGATTTTGTAGTGTTAAATAGATGTCTAATATTCTAATTTTAAAAATACTATTTGTTATGATTAATTAGAAGGGCTAATTAAAATATAAAATATAAAATTAAAATTGATTAATTCAATGAAATAAGTTTGCTAATATCTTTATGTAGAAGGATTCTAATGAATCAGCATAGAATTTCCTCATAATCAAGCCTATTTTCTCTGCCTTATCAGAAGAAGCAAATAAAATGAATATTTATTATCAATGAATATGTGCTATTTGACAGATTGACTACATGTATAATACAACAAAAAACATTTAAAAGCCTTTGGTTAAAAGTAAAAGTGATAAAAATTTGGAGGTTTGGGTGAAGTCAAAGCAGAGGTGTGGGGGCGCATTCTCTGATCTCAAGTTTCACAGAGAGGCTCCTTCTGGTTAAGGGTGAAAAACGAAAACTCCTGAATTCTCCAGGGGATAAAAGACATCAAGGCATTGACACACGGGATTCTGGACAGACCATTCCCATGGACATTGCGTCATCCTGCACTATAGTGAGATTGTGAATGAAGGGAAGTGATAAGAATGCGAGGTAAATGACAAGGAGGATGGCAGAGCAGAAATGTCGATTCTAGGGTCAAGGGAAGTGGTGTAGAATTAGGATAGGGATTTAAGGCAACATGTCCACTCTGCCCTCTAGCCTTACCCTGTCCCTTAACACTAGTGGGTAATGAAGATTAAGTAACATACTTTAAAGAATTCTACCAGAAACCAGTATCTTCAGAGAAATCCAAGTTTTAATCAAAATCATGAAATGTAATTAGAGTTCCACCAATGGGCTAAGGCTGTGTGGGAATTTTCTTGTCATGAAATAAGAGTTCCAAAAAGCACAATAGGAAAGAGGAAAATAGCCAGAAAAGTAAAATTCAAAACCTAGAGGCATATAGAAATGAGAGTTAATGAGTAGATTTTAATCTGACAGACTTATATTGTAAGTCATAAACTAGAATTAACTTATGGAGAGGCTGCGATTAGTGGGCTTATGGTCAACTGTAGTAAGGAGAGTGTTATCTCAGGTCTGTTTTGGGACTATACATTTTCCTTTGAAATTGTAGACATATTAATACGAACATTGGAGTCTAACTACATCTTTTCACTCACACTGAATTTTAAAAAGTACACTGATTATAACCTAAAATAAAGTTGTTTTCAAGATCTCTTTTTAAAGTAGGAATATGGACAGACTGAAAAACAAGATCCTTTTCTCCTTCATGCTATTTTAATGTTTCTCATTTCTCAAAGCGCGCCCTCAGGCCAAGTCTTGTATCTGTTACAGAGACATTAAAAAAGAAACTTCAGTTCTTATAAGGCATTTGCACATTTTAGAAAAGATTTCTTTTCTGCATTTCATTAGTATCATCAATGAAAAGGATGACAGAAAAGATACAGTAATTAATGCATATTAAATGCATTATATTTTACTTGAGTCTATACTTAAAGACAGAAAAATGAAGCTAAGCATTCCTACTTTATTTCCCTAGCTTCTTGTATAATGTGGTAAGTGAACTGCATAGCTTTAATGTTTGGGCTAAAAGAAACCTGTTCATGCTAACAAGCTCTAGGAGATACCACTAATGAAGATCAGAATATAATTCTACTTCCTCAACTTTATCACTTACATTTTTTTCACATGATTCCTACCCCTACTTAAAAGCTTGAGCAAAAGAGATACTTATGTTTACTTATTCATGTTTTATGCTTCCTTAAAAAAGATTGTGATTGCTTCTGAAATGTATCCCTCCTGTGTTTACCAGTCCTTATTTACCCAGCTCTACTCCTGCTGCCAGAACAAAGAGAACCCTAAGCAAACCAGAGTCAGAATAACCAAATGGTTTGACCATCATGTTATTAACCAGGGCTATTTTCACAAAGGCTGTGGATACTTTGCTTTGAGAGAAATGATTATTCCAAGCTCTAAATTAGAGCACAGGCTCAATGAAGAAAGTGAGCAGAAACAATTTGCAGGCTTCTTCCCTTACAGTAATACACATGGGTCATCAGCCCATATCTAAACTAAACGCTGACAAGTTCACTGACTACCCTGCTTACCTTAAAACATCTCCTGGCTCTGCTAGAGGCAACACATTGTTGCTCCCTCTTTTTTATTCTTGCTTTTTTCTTCATTCTTTTCTTACCTTTTTCTCCCCTTATCCCTTCCTTGTTTCCTTCTTTCATCTTTCTCTTCTTTCTAGTCTTCCTTCACCTTTTGCCCCTACTTAATTAAAGTGGTGCATCTGTGTTCTCCAAAGCACTTGGGACTACATTCAGAAGGAACACAGATTCAGTCTTGAACATGAAGGAGAGGCCAAAAGGTCAGGGGTTTAGGCCCTCCACCCCATTTTAATCCTGGAAGGTTAGCCTCAGTCTGTTTCATATATTATGAAAAATATCAAATATGACTGAGTTGAAGTATAGTCTTTAGATTATCTAACTGAATTTGATTCTTATTATCTTACTAGCAAAAGTTATTTTCATAGGAGAAAACAAGCCTTAAAACATAAAAGATCACTTTAGGAGGCTTTACTAGGCTAAGCATGAAGAAAGACTACAGTACAAAAATTGCTAGGGTGGGAAGTCCCTGCATACCATGACAAATATTGATAGCTGATTGTCAGTACAGCAGCTCTGAGAGGTTACAATGAAAAGGCAAGATGATCTTGACCTTCTTGGCAAACAAGATGAGGACTTTACTTAATCACTGAAATTTAATTCAACCCAAAAGGCTAAGTGTCTACTTTGTAACATTTGATATATCAAATAACCTATACTTTTCCCAGTAGATTTTTCAATATCCAAAGTGACTTTTGAGAAGTTAGATGAAAAAAATAAATAAAATAGAAATTCTACTTTCGACTATGATGGATTAACTGTATCAACAGATCTATTGTTCGTCCAACTGTTGAAAATATAAGAAATCAGTTTTAAAATATTGTTATTAATAAGTTGAAGAAAAGAGATGAGAAGATAAAAACATGTCAGAAAACTGAAATCTAGAAAAATAGAATCAAATGGAAATCTAGACCTCAATTACATAGCAACTTAAATTAAAAACAAAATAGATAGATTTAACATACAATTAGAGAAAAAGAGAGAATTAATAAATAGATCAGGATCATAATTTCCAAGATCCTGGCATAAGGAACTGAAAATAGGAAGCCAATTGGAAATGTTTAATTTTCCTTAATGTAGGACATGGATCCATGGATTTCTGTATTATTTTTTATTTTGTATGCTAAATGTATTCCTTTAAAATATTAAAAAGAAGAATTTTTGCATTCATTCTTATTTGTTGCTGAATTATTGGGGGATTTCTACTAATTTTGATGACAATTAAGTAGAACAAAACATATAACTGGTTGACTATTAATAATTTCCTCCCTGAAAATAGAGCGGGTCTGCAAGTATCAGAGTATTTACAAAACACTATTTCTCCAGCAATCATTAAGTCAACAAACACAAAGATGACATAAACCAGAAAAAAAGTATATAGATACATTTTATTAGGGTGAAGCTAAACTTTGAAACATGTAGAAAGAGAAGAGTAATGGAAGAAAACTCCATTCCCGGAGAGAAAAAAAATCACATTCTTTCACCCTTCTGCTAGCCACATGTGATTTTTAAATAAAAAGCCTTTGTTTTTAACATCTTTCCAATTTTCCTTTGTTATATAAAGAATGAAGCCAGATGGAAGAGAGTGCAGGCATTTTCTGATTGCTTTTTGGTTTTCCATTAAGCTTCTCATCACAGATTAGATATGTAACAGGATATGATGTGAAATTTTTCCTGGTTGCCCACAATTATCAGTGTTGCTCAGAGGTAAAAATAATACTCCACAAGCTACTAATCACTGCCAAGAATTGGGGACGGGCCCATTTTATCAGTTTATTGAGAAGCCCCTCTACCACTCTCACGAGCAGGAGGAGACTAGAGAGAGAGAGTCATCAGGTTTATGGAGGGTTCTTTCTTCCAAAACAATGTATTGCTAAACTCACTATCCTGTTGTGAGAAAGAAGCAGGAAACCACTTCTTTTTCTATATTGAGACCAGAGTAGAAAAAAGAGCTTAGGCGTGGCTGAAATAAGGGGGGAATAAACATTCCACTCCCTACTTGCATGTGTGCTTAGGCATCCAAACTCTACATCTGCCTGAGTAGGGAGAAGAAAATTGCAGAAGCAGTGGGGAGAGGAAGATGTGGGAGAGCTCCCCATGCCCTGTGCTGTGGTATGGAAGAGAATGCCTGAATTTCTCTTCGAAAGTCAGTAAGTGCACATCATAAAATCATGTACTGTGTTGCTGGCCTTCCATTTGAGAGGAATGCCTGCTAGTGGGAAGACTGCAGGAAGTGCATTTCATCTGAGGGCAGGAGCTGGGTATACCCTTGGAAGGAGCTGGGCCAGAGCAAGACCTACAAGAGAGGTGTTTGGAGGAGAGGCTCTGCAGGTTCTCCAAAGAACAGTGGACTCTACTTCTGAGAACCATCCTTTGAACACCTTCGAGAAAGAGACATCACTGTGTCATCGAAGTGGTTCCAAGAAACAGTGACACTCAGCAGAGGGAGCAGAACAACTGTGACCAATCCTCCTTCTCTTTCCCACTTCATATATATATACTAGGGAAGCCAGGATTCAGAAGAAATGGGGAAGGACCCAAGCCTTTGCTACAAATAGACAAATAGATGAGTTTTAATCTGATATTACATTTTAAATTATAAAGTATGCCACATTTTAATGACCTAACTTTCTATAGTCTTTTTAAAATCTGCTTGAGATTTCATTAAGGAGAAAAGGAAAATGTATAAAAATTCTGGTGAAAGTGAGGATTGCAAAAAATAATTGTTGAAGGTTTATATTTCACTGATTTTAGACTTCTTCAAAAGCTAGTCACAGATCATGAAATAGGGACAAAACCAAGCAAAGTGTTTCTTAGCAATTTTTAATATTGCAACTTATAGAGCAAAGGATTAAAATAATGTACTACTTTTTGCTTCAATTTAACTAGTCCGAATGCAGAGTCTACTTCCACCAACTTCCAATTAAAGCAGCTTGACAGTTATTTGAAAAGTTAGCAGAGAGGAAAGAAACTAAGTGAAGGAGATTTAAAAAAGGCCATAAACACATGTTATAAAAAAAAAAGCCAAGTTGCTTTCCCATCATCCTTTGCACAGCTATCTTTCTACTCACTCCCATTTTATTAGCAATTTAGTGTTTAGCATGTTGGTTATAGTAGCTAAGTGTTAATTGGCTATGTGGCATGTTATGCCAAGATGAACCTGATTAATTAAAAGAGGAAGCACTAGCCTTTGAGCAACATGACCAGGGCACCGATGTTGATGCCTCAGGTTGAGTGTATAATGAGACTTGTAGCTTCAGGCAAAAGGATGCTGCGTGCTTTCAGTGTCTGGCATAGCACCGAATTAAGTATTAGCTCTGTAGTGGACCCCTGCTTATCAGCAACCTTGCTATTACTCTTCCGACCCTGATGTGCATAAGCAATATTTTCATCTTCTTCCCAAGAGATTTATCTGGCTGTTGAAGTAGAAAATGAATATTTTACAGTTCACTTGTCTGATCAATTACCTACAAGCTGCTGCAGTATTTTATAGCCAGTGGGAGAGCTGTGTAGGTGATGATAGAGAAACCTGGAGGGAATCTCTTAGCCAACTACACAAAAGGGAATAAAACGGCGAATGAGCCATCAGTAACAGTTCTTTGTGTTCATACCAGTCTCGCCAAAAATCACAGTGTAACCAATTAATGTACTTAAATGATAATCAGCAGAATGTGAATTTTAGAGGTGAGGAAACTTGACTGCTTGATTAGAGGATAATGAAGTGAAAAATGGTTCAAAGCCAACCCTTCCCTAGGCAACTCCTAGTCCTGCCATTCTTGTGTTCAGTAATTGGATGGAAATCTTTTTGCAGTGACACTTTGGAAATTAAAATAATAAAAGTAAGTAAAATGTACATACCTGAAAAAATGTTGTGTTCCCAGTCATATAGATGAGTATGTTATCATTGTTGACTGTCTATGAAACTTGTTTTTAATGGAATAGCTTGATTTGTATAATGTTTGTAATTTAATATTATTTGTAGGACTATGATTGAATGACAATTATCTTCTCAAGAGAATGACTATCAAAAGAATGACTCTTTTTATCCTCTAAAAGAAATATTCTTAAAACTCTCAAAAGCATTAAAGTTAATTCCTTAATATTTTGGGATGTACCTCTCTTCAATATTTATGTATCATGTTACTGGAATGACAATTATTTTTTACATAATTTGTCCCTAGCAGTACATAAAAATGTAGCAGAGCGATCATGAGAAATTGTAAATGATACAATGTACAGGATCTTCCATCTGTTTCACAAAGTCCACCATTCTTTTCAAAATACAAAACTAGGTTTGAGTGACAGACTGAAAATTATGCACCATCCAGGAAGGTCAAAAATGACTGAGATTTTAACAGAGGGATATTCTGTAGGTTTTATTTAGTAATAGTGACATTATAAGGTAAAGATGATCTCAAAGGAAGAAACAGAAGTACTTTCTTAAGTATACATTGGTTTGGAAGAATTTCATTTATATTTGAAAAAAGTATAATTTTAAATTTCATAGTAAAATTATACTTTATCGACCCAAAGGGGAGAGAATGTGGACATATGTAATAATATCAACAATTAAAATAATGTTAAAAAATTCCATCAGGCAATGCAGTTCACATATAAAAAGAAAGAAAATAAGGTCTATATGTCAAAGATTAAGGTATAAGGAGACAGAGACAATACAGAGAGGGATAGGGAGAGTATGTGTACACACACACACATGTATATATATATACTCTCACATTCAAGGTTTGGCATTTTTCCCTCATACTATCAGTTTACATTTTGTTTTTTGTTTTTTGTTTTCTGCATAGCTATGGAATGACAAAACAAATCTATATGAAATAGAAGAAATTGGAAACTCATTTTGATATATCAAATATAATTTTGGATCAGTATGTAAAATTTAGGATAATTTTTAATTGCTCTATAATTGTACTAATTTCTTGCATTATGTAGGGCTCATACATAATGCAATATGTATGGAAATATCCTAATACACTTATTAGGATATTTCTTTTATAAAGAAATTTTAATGACTGATATTAACCTGTTTCACAGAATGCCAACCGTTTGAAAATAATACAAATTAATAATACATGTATGAAAATACACATCAAAAATATCTAAAGCCTTTGATATAGTGAACCTAACAAAAATACTGAGCAACTATAAAAATTAAGGGGATTTTTATTTCACTATATCGTATCAAAATAACTTTATCAGTTAGCTGATGTCTCTTGTTTTTATTTTTTATCTACCTACTCACTTATTGCTTTTGGCAAAATCAAAAAGAAGGTCCATCAATCTGTGCTTTGCTGCTTTTGTAACTAGGTCACTTTACCTCATTAGGTTTTGCTGCCTTTTGAGGTTTTTTTCCTGCATATTTTAAGGCCCTCCATTTATTCCTTATTTCTTTTTTTGCCTTGTTTTTGTGTCTTTTCAATAATAAAATTGTGATGAGTTTATAGTAGAATAGCTTATTACTTCTTCCATAGGAATTTACAAAGACCCCTCTAATTGTGACTTTCTTAAGACTTTTCTGGCATTTAGTCAACAATAAAATATACCATGAATTAATATTTGTTAGGTTGGTATCTTCCTCAGATTTCAAATTATACGTTATTAGATATCTATCCTTTCCTAAATTAAACTATCTCTCTCTCAATAAAAGATATTTGAGAGGCAAATGTATAACATAGAGGTCAAGAGTGCAGCTCTAGAGATCCAGTGCCTGGTGCCAAACCACGGCCCTGGTTTTTATCAGCTGTGAGCCAGAGCAAGACACATGACTTCCCCACACTTCTGTTTCCTCATCTGCTGCACAAGAATAAAGACATTAATGGCTAGTACCCACCTCACAGGTTGTTATAAGGATAAATAAGTCAATGTCTGAAAACCACTGAGACAATTGTTTGTCAAATAGCAAACATACAAAAGGTTAGTGATTAAAAAATAGTTCCATTACATTTGCAACTTCAGAGAAAGCTTTAAGATACAAACATTATTTGAAATAGTGCCCAATTAATGTTTCTCTGTGTAGATTGACTTTGTGATTGACCACTATAGTATGCAGGGAGCCCATCTTGACCTACTGATCCTGCCACCAAAATGGCCTTTGCCTCTGGCTTCCCCTCCCATAAAATGGCCTCTTTGTAGGACGTCCATAGACAGCCCCAAGTAGGTCACCTAAGAAGTTTGCTTGTTAAACATGCAGCCTTCCGGAACCCCGTCCAACATACTAAAGCAGAACTTTTGGAGATACAGTTCAAATATGTGTATTTTTAAAAAAGAAGCCAGCTGACTCGTTTGGATGACACTGCCCACACCACCATACCTCTCTCATTCTTGTTCACTTTTTCCCCTCACCCCTGAACCTCCTTCACGCACCCAGTTTTCTCTTCCACCAAAATTGAGTGAGATGCTAAGACAAATTATTCCTTGCTCTAGAGCAATTTCCTCTTATGTGCATTATTTTAATGGTGAAATAAAAGTCTCTATTTTCCTCTAAAGGAATTTTAGACATAGGGTAATCTGGGGGCCTTCCCCCAAGTGTCTAAACCATCTCACTACAGCCAATTGTCCTGTTTGTTAAATGACTCCCACCCCCAGGTCTAATGGCCAGGGGTTACAATAATCCTCAATAACGCATGCTTATTGCAAATGTATGGAGTTGAACTGGTTCTCCCAAACAGAATGGAAGGCTAGACCATGTCTAGTCAACAGGATAAAACATAAGAATTGAAAACTCAGGCTCACAATTTTAGTTCTGCTTCTAACATAGCATAGTTCTGAATAAAACTTTTGAATAAATTACCTGAAATAGAAAATAAGAAAATGCCTAGTCCACAGATGGTATGTTTCTATAGATTGCATAAAACAATGATTAAAGCAAATAGTTTCTAGAACATTCACATAACAAATTCTTCTGAGTATTAGATCTTTATTTTTACCTTGGTGAAACAATATGATTTTTTAACTTATGTTTCCCTTTTTGCCTTGGTTACTAAGATGGATAAAATTACAGTTTATTTTCAATTATAAGAGTATTTCTTAAATTGTTCATTTTGGGACAAAACTATTTATCTGACTTTAACTGTCTTACTTTTTTTCCACTCTAAGTGAAAAGTATAATACTTTTACTATACTAACTCCCTGTAGATAGGGGAGGTAGAAATAATAAATAAATAAATGGTTAGACAATTAGAAAATAATTTTTTTTCTTCTTCAGCATAATGATGAAAAAGCTAGTGAACTATCTCTAAAACAATTTCAGAAAAAGTAACACTATATACATCTAATATTATGTTAGATATAAGGATTATAATATAAATTTTCTGATAGTTTTTGCTTATTGCCAATAAAAATTCACCCTCACAAAAAAAGAGATTTTATGCCCTTTTACAAATGAGAACAACATCTAGAAGTGATATGTTACAATGACAAGGTTTATGACAAGTGATTGTTTTATATAATTTAACTCTTTATTATGGTTTTGTAACATTATCTTGACATAGTTGATAACAACATCATAGGGCAACATACATTCAGGTTAGATTTACATCTTTTAATAAAGTTCATTGTAGAAGCTTTTTGGAAACTAGCACAAGCAAAACAGGTGATGATATTGCCACCATTAGGTAACAAATTGATACAAGAAAACCTTTTTTAAATAAAAAATATGGTCACTCTTTATTCAAAAAAGCAAAAATACTATTATTTCCCATTTCTGTTACCCATTGTGAATAAGGGAAAGTAATATATTTTTTTTAAGTAAGCAAAGCACAGAAAGCCTGAAGGGATGCAAAAGAGCTTTCTCTAGGATGTTACGATTATTGTGTTCTCCTATTTTCTTTGGAAGTCGGATCTCACTTTTTGTGCTCTGGTGCACTTGGCAACAAAGGAAGCCTGCAAAGGTGGGTGGGATTTTAAGATTATGACTTCATTGTTCAAGGATTTTTTTTCCTTATTTTAGAGTAGAGGCCATTGTGCTACGAAGCAAATCGCATTTCTATGAAACACGGTCCCATTAGGTCTCTACTGCACCTTTACAGCTTCTAGCAACTCAACTAAGTTTTCGAGGAAACACAGAGAAATTCTACAAATGAAAAAAAGATGCCACATACATGCCCAGACACACATACCAACTAAATGTTTGGAATGGGAGCACTGTTTTCACTGTAAGGCAGGGTCACTGCTGTATCACAAATCTCCCGATGGCCTGTTTTGAATGGAAAGACTTGATCCCAACCCACAATGTGAAGTGTAACTCGAGTAGAGCAGTATTGACTAAATGTCTTCTTTTTTGGTAGCCTTCTACTTCCCTTACCCTTTGGCTTAAGAGAATAGGCTTTCATGACGGGGTCAGGGGGTGAATTTTGTCTCTGCCAATTTGCTTCTCAAGGTTGCTGGTGTCTTCAGCTTCACATCTTGGGCATTTAAAGTTAGAGGAAACCCATGGTGCCATTCCTTGCTTCTGAGGTCCTTAATCAGTTGGCTTTCCTCTCTCCACGTACTGGAGTTTTTTTCTCTGTTTGTTTTATATATAATTCCCAGGGGTTTTAGTTAAACTTAGCAGGAGAAAGGAGGAAAACACATCTACTCCATCTTCCTTGAAGTGGAAGTTCAAGATTCCCGATTCTCTGTGTGATTTGAGATTATTGGCATGAGAACTTTTGCAAAATTACTTTCTGTCTCATATATCTGAAAATATTCTTTTGAGAGTCCTTCAACATCACAGATTTCTTCTTGTGGACTTTTTCATTAAAAGGAGAACTTGTGCTGTTGGATCAAGTAAAAGTTATATCCTCTCCCGTATTCTAAGGCTCAGAGCACATTTTAGGGTTGGCCTCCCTAAAATTACAAGAGTTAAATGTACTATTTGGCAGCAACAACTCTCCTGTCAATCATCTATTAAATTAAGATGTATATATTTATTACAACTTTTACCCATCTATTTCTGATTGGAGACATCAATGTCTTGTTTAATGCAATGAAGTTGTTAATGGTAGCAATTATATTGACACTACTAATAAATATCCACCCACTCTGTGCTAGGTATTATACTATGTGGAGGCAAAAATGAGTCATTTTTTTATTATTTTATGCTCCAGTGGAGGAGACCAAAATGCAAACAAGTAACTATAATGCTACAAGAACACAAAATATAACTGAACAATGTTTCAAAGATGAAGTGGGCTTAGTTAAGTGCTGGACAAAGCTCCACACATACATTGAGAATTCTATAGTAACAAGTGAACATACAGATCACTATGTCCCAGTAATGCTGCATTATGTAGTATAAGTGGTTTTGGAGCTTATTGTACTTTTAGAATATCTAAACTTCATAGTTTTGATAAACATGTTGCTTATATTTATTTATAAATGTTGTTTGTTTTCAAGTAAGGTGCAATAATTATTCTTAAAAACAGAACTCTGTCACTCATTAAAAACAAGAAATTTAAAAGTAAATTTTGATAGTGACTAATGACTGACTTGATTAACCAGACTGAAGATAGAAGCATTCATTATACTCTCAATGAATGTTTCTTCAATCAATATCAACCATACTGTCAATAGTGAATGAACTAAAGAGGTGATCTAAAAATGTTCATGTGAATTCACTCAAAGATAAGAAAATAATCATGTGTCTTTTATCTTTTACATATATGCAGATAAATACTACCCAAATTATAAGAGAATGTTATATTGTAAACTTTTACCCAATAGTGTTTTGGTTTCCACACAATTATGTATAATTGTGAAACAGAATAAAGAACATAAGGAATATAACTTCCACTTCTTTTTAGCTTACTGTGACTAGCTTAATATTACTAAAAGAAAAGTTTAATAGATAAGGTGATTTGAACTCATCACATTTGAGACAGACACAATTAGGGAAAATGATATTTAAATCCCAGGTGATTAACATTGCAACAAATATGTGGGGTGGACTCACTGGGAAGAAAACACAGTTAGTGTTGCCAGATAATTCAGAGCAGATAAGATTCCAGGAATGCTCACCCAACAAGACTGATACTTCATCCAAAGTCTGAAATCATTTGGCATCTTTGTTAGTGCAGAACATATTTGGGGTATTACTTTATAATTCTTTTTACTTTTGTATTTTATTTCATGATTTTTTTCCATTCCCATAGTCACTCCTATGCTATGGGAAATGGGAGATAGTATAAAAATATAAAAAGTTTGTTTTGTCTACATTAGTTTTTATCTTAGGACCATTCCTCCACAGGCACCCTTAACTCCAATCATATTGACCTTCCTGCAGTTCCTAAAACCAGCTATGTCCAGCCTGCATCAAGGCTACTGAACTCACTACTTTTTTTCTTTCCAAATTCTTTATTTCATTCATGCTTCTGCTCAAGTATTCCATAAAAAAGAGCTTCTCTTTATCTACCTTCTTACATTGCTTTATCATCATAAAATTTTTCATTTTCAGGGAGCACAGTTTACATTTATTTGTTAAGTTGCTTATTTTCTGTTTCTTCCACGAGAATGTTAGTTCCATGAGGGCAGAGACTTTGTCATTGTTATAGCTAAGTGAACGGGACATGTGATTGGCACTTAGCAGATACTCAAGTACTTGTTGACTGAATGGATGAATATTTTGGAAATCACAGCCCTTATAAAACGTAGAAGATTTGAGGTTTTTTCCATAAGAAGCAGAGAGAAAAGAGTAAAATGTTCTGTTCCTAAAGTAAAAACAAACAGACACCAACAAAAGAAATAAACAAAAACAGAAATGACTCCAGGAAGAAAGAAGAAATACAAAAGTGATGGGAGCAGAGAATAAATGGAGAGAGGGAGATCGCTCAAAAGGAAGTAACTATTGGGAACTGTGTTTTGGTGCAAGATTATAGATTCCCATGTGCAGATTCCTGTGGCCTAGCTTTCTATGCTTTAGAAGGCATGGAGGTAGCAGAAGTACTCACAAGACTTGAAAAGGGAAGTGGAATAATTTCTGTAGTCACTAATGGGGCTCAAAGACCAAGTGCCACAGTTGGCAGCCCTAACCTCTGGTAATGTATAAACTCCCTGTGACCTTGAGATGCTTCTGGGGAGAACACTCAAATAACTGGTTAAGCTACTTCCATTCTAGTAAATGTGGGGTTGGACAACAAACTGTTAGATTAGATATTTATATTCCTTGTGTACTTGAATTTGTGGGCTGAGCTTCATAACTACCACATTTACATTTCAATCGACTGAGACTGCATGTATTATTTGATTTCCCTTTGCTTGTTCTATACTATTCATGCAGGTGAATGTGAGGAGGATGCATTCGTTTAAATACTTGAAACTTAGACAACGAGGAGATTTTTTTTTTGCTAGTATTTGGATCAGTTCTTAACAGATCATAGAGGATGCTGGCAAAAATGTAGTGGCATCTGTACTGACAGTGTGAAAGCTCTGAGGTAGGTCAGCAACTGCCGAGGTGGCATGTGAGGCTCTATCGCTTCAATGTGTTCAAGTCAGCAAGCAGCACACGTTGGAGAGAAATTACAGAAACCAGCGTCTTTCAAAAGCAGTTTCAGGAAATGTCACAATATTGCCAAATGTATTCACAATCTTATCAAATGGTAAACACTTTAAGAAATGTTTCGAAGGGTCTAGAAGCAAGGTGGAAGCTTGAATATGTTATATGAGACAAACTCATTATTTTTTGCTGATGAAAACATTCTGCTTAATATCTCAGACACACCATCTCTCTCAAACATGTTTGTACAATATGTTTGGGAAGGGTTGGAAGTGTTTATAATTTCAACAGGATACAGGGCTCATTTTGGCAGTGGAGGATCGTACTGTTAAAGTGCACACTGTGGCAGATGCAGTTCCACTTGACAAACGGAATAAATGTTGAGTGCCTTGAGAACTGAAGTCAATAGCTGAGACAAATGCCACTAACCTGGGGTTTAATTTAAAAATCATCACTTCATTCATAATAGTTTAAGATACATTAGAAAGTTACTTTTCATAAAACATGAAGTTCCAAACTGGCCAAGGAGCCTACTCTTCTACTCATTCTAAATCTTTCATCTATCAGGGGATATAAGCAGGTATTAAAGGTTGCTACTGATTGAACTGTTAAAAAACAAACAAAAGCGTCTCGGCTATCTAGGATTCTGCTACGTTTTTAATGAAGCACGTCCTATGAGTGGAAAGCTAACTGTTCATGTTGAAGCTACTTACCTATATATATTTGGACTTTTCACTGTTCTTAAATTAAGCAAAACAAAATTGAGTTTGTTTGATTTTGGATTTTTAACTTGATTGACAGCCTGAATGGTGATGGCATATATACATCATTCTAAGGCCTCTTTTTTTTTTTCTGGTGTAAAATGCAGGGATTAGTTTCTAGTGTTGTCTCCAGGTCTAATATTACATGGTGGACTTAAAACCAACTCGTGGGGTACTCAGATAAAATCAGGTTACCCATAATGCCCCACAAATGAGATCATCTTTCCTTTAGTCTCTTTTCAGTGACATACCATGGCAGATATGACATACAGAAGGAGCTAGAATAAAATGTGAGATCTAGCTAATAATGTAAAGGTTAAACTTAAAATGGCTTTCTATTGATACTAGTTATTTTCAAAGAAATGAAATGAAGGCTTTTTATGCCCTTAATTTTAAAGTTTGTCTGTACTCTTGCCTCGTACCATTTTCATCTATTCATGCACTGACTTCTTTTAAAAGTGTGGAATCACTCAGTTCCACGAACACACCCAAGGCAAAAAGAATCTCTAAAACTCTCAAATTTTTCATTTTGCTCTGGTAACCCTTTGAAGAGCTTAAAGTTCTTAATATTTACTTGCGATTTTGAGGATGATGGCATTTGCATAGTTACAGTATAGACTTTATACTGTATGTGTTACCTGTTGAATGTAACACCACACACTCAGCTGTGATGTTTGCTTTTATAGTAATTATCTTGTTGACCATGGAAATGAGAAAGTAAGCCTTAGTTTCTTAGGGAAGGCAAATTATTGTCTTCCCTACTGGAGATTGAAGACACAGCATGAAAATAAAGCTGGACCTAGTTACAATTTCTTTAATGCCTTCTAAAAATGTACTTTCATTATAATTTCTAAATTCATCTCTCCCCTTTGATGACCTTTAGAAATGTAAAAATATCGAAATGAATATTTTTGGAATATATTTTAATTTAGTTTTTCATTCTTTCTATTTGTCCACTTCTAAGATTATATTGAGCTATTTCAAAACTACTTATTTATGATCTCATTTCAGAAATCTTCATTTATGTTCTGTGTTAAATAGTACACTCCATGTTAAATACATAAATTCTGATAAATCTTCTGCCCAATTCTTTCTTAAGTGAAGAGGACCCGGTATCTATCAATTGATAAGCTGCTGTTTAACATGAACTTAAGGTAGAAAGTTTCCTTTCCATGATGAATTTTCTGTTTTCCTTGTTTAAAGGGATATTTGCCTGCCCCTAAATAAATGTGGTCTGTTTTGCTTGTTACAGATAATTTTTTGAGTTCTTTCTAAAGAATCAGGACTATATAGAGAGAAAGCACTAGGCAAGGGGTAAAAGAACCTGTTTTTACTGCAAGTAAGCTCCCTAAGTTTCAGTTTCCTCACAAACAATATTCATATATCTTTCTTGCTCACCTTATAGAATTATTTTGAGATTCAAATGAGATAATTTAAAAGCACTATAAAAATCTTTGTATAAAGTACTATATTAGTAAAAATATATCACCATTTGTGGGGAAAGCTTTTATTATATAAACCTTGCATGCTTATTAGTTTTATTATTACATGATTATGCTAATATTGATGATTATTGTGTGTTTCTTATGGCTACTATAACAAACTACCATAAAGTTGGTGGCTTAGTACAATATACATTTATTTTCTCATAGTTCTGGAGGCCAAAATGAGCTTTATTGGGCTAATGCCAAGGTGTCTCCAAGGCTGGTTTCTCCTGGATGCTCTAGAGAGATTTCCTTTCCTTGCCTTTTCTAGCTTCTGAAGGTCACCGGTGCTTCTTGGCCCATGACCCTTTCCTCGCATCACTCCCACTTCCTGCTTCCATCATGTTGCCTTTTCTCTTCTCCACTATAGTTACATCCTCTGTGTTCCTCTTCTAAGGACGCGTCTGATTATGTTTAAAGCCCAATCTAGTCCTCTGGGATAATGTCCTCATCTCAAGATCCATAACTTAACCATTTCTGAAAAGCCCTTATAAAGTAATATTCTAGGGAATAGAACGTGAATATATTTAGGGCTATTATTCAACTTACCACAATTGTTAAAAGATTATCATGGTAGCCAAGTATCTGTGATGATAGGAAATTTAGGAAATCGGATGAATGTAACTAGTTAACCGTTCATGGAAACATTCTCCCACAGTGCATTGCCCAAGAGTGGTGACAGACTTCCAACCTGAGCCTGAAAAATCCCGGGAACATATTCCATATAAAAATTCATTGGCCTATTAATGAATAGGCACTAAAAGTGTCACTACTACAAGGTGGGCAGCCCTCAGATATTTTAACATGAAAATGGCTGTCAGGTTAGAAAAGTTAAGAGTGGCTGAGCCCCAACAGGGAGGGCTAGAGTCAAGTAAGTGCAAACATCAAAAGAACCAGGCTCTCTCAGCCCCACTTTACAGCAGCAAGAGTATTATTGTCTGCTTTGAGTATTGCACTTTCAAATACCTTTTTGGTTTAACAATGGGTCCTGGAGATCAACATAATAATGATATTAATTGTTTGGAAAAGTCAGTGCCAAAACACTATCATTCTGTCAAGCAATATCATGACAAAATATAAGGGAGGAACATCTTTCCATATATAAATCATTAATGGTTACAACACTTTTCTAGAAGGAACAGTTAGTTTCCCCAATGCATAATCATTCTAATATTTCTTTATTCTAAAAGCACTAACTAGTCATAGAAATTTCAGGTATTTTTTTTAACTTTACTGTTCCTCGGTAAGTGATCAATTATGATAATGGTTCTTATTAGAATTCAAGGATAAATAGAAGTGTTGAGAAAATTACAGTTCTTTGCAACTGCTGAATTCCTAAATGAGTCTCATATGTTTAGGCCTATGCTGGAATGGCAATATTAATTTTAGTCTAAGTGGCTTAAAAGTAAATTAGCATCCTTTCTCATCCCACCCACTGTTCACTTGCAATTCTTAAACACCGTGCAAATTTAACACTTTCACTGAGTTATAGGTAAAATAATGACTATTGGTGGTTTTTCCATTTGTACAGAGATTATGTTTTTAAATTTTATCTCAGAAGCTCATGAAATCCTAACATATGAATTAGAAAAGCTGGATTGGGTTAATAAAATTTGAATTCTTGCCTTTTACATTTATCTAAATTGGCTACATTGCTGTGTAATTATCACCTAGAGAAAACAATTGACAGATGTTCATAGAATAAGATAGCTGATTTTTGCAAGTTGTGTTTTGAAAAAAACACATACTTCAGACTATGCTTGGCTAATAGGTCTAGAGCCAAAAAATATTTGAACATAATATCAAATATCTACCTTTTTAATATTTTTGATTCTTTGTTCTCTGTAAAGTAACCTCACATTCTGACCTTCCACCTGCTCATTGCCATTGAGCTTTCTGGACATGACCTCAGCCTGAGCCCGTTCCCAGCCAACTCCCAGATTTCCCTGTGGTTGTCAGTCATAACTTCTCTGAGGCCTCACACTGTGGATATCAGTCATTTCTAACTTTCCCCTGCTCTTTCTTCCAACGTACTAATAAACATCAAATATCCTGATTTCTTTTAAAATATTCTTTCATTTTTATTTTATAATTAGTTATGCCATCACCCTGGACCAAAGCCTTGTGACTATTTACTGTGACTTCTTCAAAGGCCACTTAATTTAAGTACCCGGGTTTAACTCTAATCATCCCATTTGAATATTATGTAAATTATTTTTAAGTATTAATTTTATCCTTTTACTCTTAATGTTTTGGTTGTTCCTCAATCCTTCATTGTTTAATTTGTCTGTCTGTCTGTTTGTTTGTTTTTGAGTCCTTTTATTTTTGAGTTTTAATTTACCAATCCATCATTATTCCTCACCCACAGGACGTTTTAATTTTCCATTGCTCCTGATTTGATCTTCCATTTATGTTCCTTTACTTTGTTTTCATTCTTCTATTAAAATTCCACAGGTATGCAGATTATTCTCTACAGTGTCCTTTTATGTTTGCCATATTTCACACAATCATAAAACACCACCTGGCCATCAAGACTGAAGCAGGAAGATGAGTTACAAAGCTGTGAGAGCACTCTACACAAGAGGTGCTTAATTCCTTGATATTTGCCAAGCTTTGATAGACAGTAGGTAATCTATTATTAGATACTATTATTATGGCTATAGTGCTGATGATAATCATCCAATTTAAGAATTAGGTTTTTGCCTGTGTTTTAAAACTATATGTGTATTTCTAATTTGTATTACTAAAAATACCTCAAATGAAGCCAATGGATCAAGGCAAAAACTTATTTTCACAACTTTTCTAAGTCATCATTTAGCAAGGTCAAGAGCACTTTAAATTGTTAACATTTTTCATAAGTTAAACAAATTTATAAAATGTATTTGTCTAGTAAAAATATAGGTAGCAAAATTCTTGTGATTTCTTAAAAATTAAATACTTAAAAATTAGAGTGGAGGCATCTACCCTTTTCAAAATTTCAGAACCATCCATAAAAGATTATAAATGTGAGATCACTGGGGTGTAGGGAGTGAGTCCTGAGCTGCAAACTGTTTGACTAGAGAGACTATAGATTTTGATATTTTGTGTATTCCTTCAACAATTTCATAAAGGAGTCAGGTTGACTTCTTTGTGAGGACACCTAATACAAACATGGGCACTGCAGTTACCAAACAAGCATTTTTATCTCCTCTATAACCAATGCTCTATCATTAAAGTCAGTAAAACAGAGATTGTTTTGAAGAATGCAAGTAGTTATGCTTGGAACTTACAAATTACTTTAAAACTGCACTTACTCTTTTTCCAAATTAACTCCTCTGATGAAATTTTTCCCTGATGGTCTTTTTCTGCTTTCTCACGCTATAATTAGACATTGAGAATTGTCTCAATGCATGCTGGGAAGACATTATAAACTCCAGTTCTCTCTCCTTGTTAAGAAAAGGCTCTCTCTGAATGATATAATCTCAGTGACCTAATGACCAGAAAGTGACTGTGGAACACCATGACCACTAGTCCTCTTTGCTAGAGCATAACAGTAGCACAGGTACCAAATGATCTGTACTCTGCCTTTTTAAAGGTACCAGTAATGCAGACATGCGGCCAGAAAATCCAGAACAAAAGTGTGCCTAATTGTGCATATTTTGGTGAACAGAAAAATAACCCTTCTTTCTTAAGTATTTTGTGTGCAAAAGCAGTTATAAAACATATAATTATTGAGACTGATAAAAATCAAAACCAGTTATTCAAAATGTATTTGTAGTTACTTTGCAGCTCATGTTGACACTCAGGCTAAAATAATATTTAAATGCTACATATTTGATATCCATAATTTTGAGAGGAAATGCTGCTTTGGGTTAAAACAGCTTCAAAGATGTAGATATTCATCTGGGAATTAATTGGCAGGAAAATTGCAGAAATTATTTACATTTTCCTGTGTATAAAATCTCCTGGGTTTCACAGTAAATATTATCCAATGTTTAGCTATAACTTTGGGTACTTTTTCTTTAATCACAGCTAAAACACAGAAGTTCTAACAATAACAATTGTGGAATGTATTCCACTTTCTTTGTGTACTTGTGATGAGGAAAGCCATACAAAGTTACACAAATAAAGCTAGTAAGTCACAGTATAAGAAAAGAAAGTGGTGTGCTCAGAAATAGAACTACTTACTTCATCAGTCCAAATGCATAAAATCAGATTTTCTGTATCCTAATCTGGGAGACAGACTTCAGTAAAGCTGAATGCTTAAGTTTTTGCTCGCAAACAACACAGCTTAGTCTCTAATTGCTGAGTTTCCCACATCTGCTAATTATTGTTGGGTCTCTATCTAGATTAGACATCATGGAAACTGATTTACATGTAGTATACAATATGTATCTTCTACTAGAAGTCAAACTTTTTACTTGATTTTTATACCTTCACCCTGGTATGTGGTGGAATACTTTGCAATAAATTATTACTAAATAAAAATAAACTGATAATAAATAAAAATTGTAGCCTGCCCAAATATACTTTCTAGAATTTTTTTAAAAGATTTTGTTTATTTATTTTTAGACAGAGAGGAAGGGAGGAAGAAAGAGAGGGAGAGAGACATCAATGTGTGGTTGCCCCTTGCACACCCCCAACTGGGAACCTGTGCCCTGACTGGGAATCGAACGAGCGACCCTCTGCTTCACAGTCTGGTGCTCAATCCACAGAGCCACACCAGCCAGGGCATTTTCTAGACTTTTTGAACTGATATTAATGTTTCTCTTTTAAGAAATCATTAATGTATACTGCATAGTATTTTATGTTTTGAAGAATGTGAACTAAGCAAAAAACCTGGATGTGTGCTCCTACAGATGCATGGGTAATGGAACAATAAGAAGAAAACTTTAATAACAACAGCATAAAATGTGTAAGAGTTAAACCACACATACATAGAAACTAACCAGGATTAAATAGATACATAAAGCAAATCCTCATGCTTTATGAATTTAAAAATGAATACAAAAATAAAAATATAATTAGAGCTTTAGAAAATAAAATGGAAGTAGTATTTCACAACATAAAGTAAAAATAAAACTGATTATAACTCAAGAATAGAAAGAATTTGGGAGCAAATTCATGAGACAAATATTCAATTAAATAACTATCAAAAAAAGAAAAATAAACTTATGGAGGAAGACAATATGTGAAGACATAATCAGTTGAAGAAAGTGTTTTCATTTAAATTGAAAAGGATCACTGAGCACCAGACAGGATTCATTCCTTCAGTTGTGCAGTCTTTCAATGATTACTTAGTAAATACCGTATGTCCAACACTGTTGTAAGTAGTAGGAGTGGAGTGGGGGGTTACATGATTATCAGCGGAAGACATGCAATAAATAAACTAATAATTGCTCTATTTTATGGAAAGAGTGCAAGTTAAGGGTCTAGATAGTGCTGAAGAGATGCTGTTTTTCTTCTCTAACTTTCTTTTCCACTTGACCTGACTTGTACATAGAGTGATGTACAAAAGTCTCTTTTAAGCAAAACGAAAAAGCTTTACAGAAAGAAAAACGATCCAAATTCTGTACTGAAAGGTCCTGCTATGTTTCCGGAAAAACTGTCTTGCAATGATCATTGTATGACTTTTTATTTCTTTGTTTTTATCTATGAAATCCTTACCTTGTGTACTTTCTGTTTTATACAGGTGGTAGTTGCGCTTCCTAGGATGGGTAAATAAGTGTGTGTGTGTGTGTGTGTGTGTGTGTGTGTATATCTATTTATATGTATAAATAGATATGTAGACACATAACTGCTATACACACACAACTGGTGTATCTTTATTATGAATTTTTACTTTTAGTTAGCATTTAAAGTCCTCATCTTTAGGTTTAATAATTTTTGAATTAAATTTTATTGGATTGATTCCAAAATCAAAATCTGTATCTATGATTCCTTGTTACTTCAATTTTGAGGGCCTACTTTATATTCTTTTATTTTTAGAATTTCTAAATTATTTGCTTTAGGAGTGTCTCTTATATATAGCATATCACAGTGTTTTACTTTACAGCTAAATTGAAAATTATTTTATTTCATTTTATGAGATGAACTAAGCCCATTCACATTAATCGATATGACCATGGTGTTTGCTCCCAACTCTGTTATGTTAGTTTACATTAAATTATGATGTGTATTAAGTGATATTTGATGTTAGTACTTGAATGATTTCCTTTGTTTTCCAACAGTTAAAATTTCTTTCGATAGGTGGAAGATTTGTATTTTTGTTCTAGTGGTCACCTCATACTTATAGTTCTCAGAAATGCCATTAATTTCCTGTCACCTTTTACTACTTGTTTCATCAGTGTTTAATCATATAGTTAACTCTCATCTAATATCTATTTTATACCCCTCTTCCCACATCCTTTTCCCTGCCTCATTTTATTTGCTTTATATTTACTTTTTAAAATTAAATTTATTGGGATGATAATGGTTAACATGATCATCCAGGTTTCAGGTGCACAATTGTACCATACATCATTCATATGCTCTATTGTGTGTTCACCACCCCAAGTCAAATTTCCATCCATCACCATTCATCCCCCTATAGCCTCCGCCACCTCCCTCCATTCCCATCCCCACCTGCAATTACCACACTGTCATCTGTGCCCATGAGTTCTTTCTCTTTAGCCCCCACATTTCTAATAAGCACCCAACTACTCAGGACCACACTTTGAGTAGAAAAAGCTTAAAATACTTGGTTGCGGCTTCCAAGGAAATATGGAACTGGGCCATTTTTAAGATGGCAGATTCTTGTTTCTTTATTATTCACAAATTGTTCTATTTCTGTACCTTTCTGGATATAAAGTAACTTTCTGTTTCATTGTTAAACCAGAGGTTATTGTTTATAGAGACACTTTAAACAAATATAGTACACATAATATACCGAGTTCAATTAAAATGAAGACAGTCTGAAGAACTATAACCAAGTTGTTCATAGAAAAATATTGAACTGAATTTGAACCTTGCATTATATTCAATTATAAGACAAAATGTACATATTTTGTTCTTCCCTACAATATTTATGTTGTTTCTCTCTCTTAATGTCCTGCTTTGTTTGAGTCATGGATCTACAAGGATTGTCACCAACAGTCCCTTTGGCAAAGTTTTCCTAGTCATGTCATATTTTGATGTTTATTCTCTAATTAATTACTAAATAAGTTTTCATGGTTAAACATTTTCTGAGTTTTCATATGACTAAAATATTTTTCTATAGCCTTGATATTTGAAGGATAGCTTAACTAGATACAGACTTTTTGGATTCACAATTTTTTCTTGAGTTTTCCTTGCTTTGCATGCTACTTTTGCTAAAATCATACCAGTCTGATTTTTCTTATCCTTGTGTGTTATTTTATTTCACTTGTCTGAAAACATACAGGATTTTTTTTTATCTTCAAGCTCTAATAGTGTTACTAGGATAGGTCTCAGAATTGATCATTTCTGTACTTCCGTTCTGCATGTATATTAATATGGTGAGCAGAACTTTTTATACAGAAATATTCTTGTAGGCACTGCTTGTGTTAGCAAAAGATTGGAAACAACATAAATGTCAACCAATACGTGACTGATCAAATAAATTATCATACATCCACAGAGTGGAATGTGCTGTACTTCTATTAAAAATTGACAGTCTTTCATGTTCTGAGGCAAAACTGTACGCACCAGTTACTCTCCCCACCCTGTTACCCAGTCTCACTTCTATTCCCATAGCTCCACCAAAATGGCTCTTGTCAGAGTCACCAAAGGTTTGTATGTTGCTGAAAATCAATGATCACTTTCTCTGTTTATCTTACCCACCTATGAATGGTTAAAACTCTCAATACTGCTGCTTTTTGAAACCACCTTTCTCCTTGAGATTTTGTGATGCATGTTGGCCATTCTTTTCTCCTACACCTTAATCATGTCTTCTTTCACTTTCTCCACTTAATTTCTAAATGTAGCAGTACCTCAGGACTCAGTCCTGAGTCCCCTAATTTTCCCTATAAGCACTCTTCCCCAGAGATCACAGTCAGCAAACACGATTCAAATCACATTAGAACATGCCATTCTCAAGCCCAGAATTCTCCTTCAATATTTCTTTTACTCTTATAAAATCTAAATGACTTGCATGATCCATAAGATGCAAATGCTTGGTGCTCCTTATCCTTACCTCCTCTACTCCACTGACCTGTCCACAATGTCCAGCAACACTGCCTTGTGACATTTTCTGGGATACACCGTATTCTTTCTAACATCAGGGATTTCACTTGTTGTTATCTATTTCTGGTGTGCTCTTTCCATGGCTTCCCTGTGGCACTTTTTATACTTCAGAACTGGGCTTAAATCTCATCTCATGAGAAAAGACTTTCCTATCATTCTACCTAAAGCATTGCTTTAGCCTCCAATGAGGAATATGTATACTTCAGAGGAAGGACAAAATAGACAATCCATTGGGATATAAGAAGAAAAATTAGCTTGTCCACTTGTATTTATTTTTATGTCTTAAAAAAATATGTACCATGTATCTTTATATTATTTACAAGATAAAATAATTGTATGCACACATATATGTACAAATATATATATTTAAATGGATATATTTATATAAGGAGTACACAAAATAGTATGCATAGTTGATAATATGTTTAAGAATACTCTTGCAAAAAAAGAATACTCTTGCATTACTGTTTATATATTTTGTGACTTGACTAGGAGCTAGAATTATTTTCAATATATCTATCTATTTTTGTTTTTTTTCTCACTAGAAAACTCCATAGAGTAGAAATCATAATTGTCCTATTCACTATTGTATCCCTAATACCTAGCATTATTGAGTGACTAAAAGCAAAAATAAGCTATAAAAATATACATTAATGTAATTTATTTGGTATTATTTAGTATGTATAATATGAAATATAATAAAATACTATATAATTGTATATGTAAAATAATTTTACATTAGCAAGAAAAATCAAAATTATTGAGTTGAAACACAAAATTTTAAATGTTTACAAGATTAAAATATACATGTTTATTTATAAACCTAACAGAAACCCTGAGTAGATGAAGAGTGATAGTGTTTTCCTAGCTCACACAACTTAAAAATTATACAGTGTCTTTCTGAGTATGTAAATTTTGGGCAATTCCCATTAGACTTCTAATTTTCACCCTAACCTAGACAAAATGATTCTACATTTTATTAAATTAATATTTAAACACTGCTCAAGAAGTTTTGGAAAATAAAACATAAGTAATGAAAAGCAACTTTATAAAAAATGTTTAAAAGCTGCCACAACTAATAATTGTAGTGGGTAAATGACTAGAGAAGAGACAGTTCACTTCAGATTCATACAGCATCCTTCAAGGTTCCAATATACCTCTTTGATTAATCTGAAAAAAAAAAAGGAATCAACAGTACTTGATGGAATTGAAATTGAATACTACAAATACTACTGCATACAGTTCTCCATCATCGTGGTTTAAAAAAAAATCATGGTTTGGTTTTCAAAGGGCCTTAATTTGGCACATATCAAAAAAGCAAATATTAATATTGTTTCTACAACTTGTTGAACAATCAGATTTCAACTGTTAAAGAGTCCGGAGACTGAAGGATACTTTCAAAATTTTTGGATAGGGGCAGGTACATATCTTCACAGCATAATCATGCCTATATTTTCAAATTTAAAAATGGAAATAAAATGCTGCTTTAAAAAAAAGGAAAGAAAAGTTAACAAACTATTCTTTGCTGGTGGGAATATATTAAAGATGATCCATTTCTTGTCAAGGAAATAATATGAAAGCCTGTACACCCCAATACAGAGTTAAAGATAAATATGAAGATACAGATATACACACACACACCTCAAAAGATGTACAGTGGACCCTTGAACAACAATGGTTTGAATTGTGCACAGCCACTTATGTGTGATTTATTTGTTATACATACTGTAAGTGTGCCTTTTCTTTATCATTTTTTAATCTTTTCTCTAGTTTACTTTATTGCAAGAATGCAGTATATAATACATATAAGACACAAAATGTGTGTTGTAACTTTATGTTATCAGTAAGGTTTCTGGCCAATAGTACGCTGTTCTGAGTAGTCAAAAGTTATACATGGATTTTTGACATTGCTCAAGAGCCAACTGTACATATTTCACAAGGAGACTTGGGATAAATCTCTTTGACAAAGAAATAATTTACTCATAATTGAAAAGAAATATTGAATGTTTTAAATATCTTACTCGTTTTTCCAAATGTTAGCCTGTGACTTATATTAAAGTAGACTGTATTGAAGACTTTAAGGCACAAATGCTGGAGAGGTGTTGCACACATAGCCCACAGACAGACTGAATTTAAAAAATCTATTAGATGCTCCCCTTCTCCAAAGTCCCTCCTGCCATCTTTATGCACATGTGTCATAAATACGTGTATATATCTAAAGTACCTAAATATAGAGAGTACATATTTAAACTCATATTTCTCCCTAACCCTGAAGAATAATTTCTGATTAATTCTCTTATGTATAAGCTAGTCTCAATGGCTTGTGTTAATCTCTCACTGAGTTTTGTCCCCCACCCCATTAAATTCCAATTTTACTCAGTTTTAACTTCTAATCCCAAACTTGCACATTCAAATCATCAAAGTGATCAGAGTAAAAAGCCTTCAGACTCTTAGGACCAATTCTCCTGGGAGTGTGAAGTGGCTGTTACAAAGAATGCACTTGTTCTCCCCTCTTTTTCTTTCTCTTCCTCAGGCCCCTTCCCTGGCCATCCAGTCACATTAGGCTCTTTGCTTATAAGAGCCTCATATTTGGGTTAATGTTCTGCCATTTTCTTCTTGAAATCCATAATAACATTTGTACAAAGGATCCTACATTTTTTATGCGGCACTGATCTCTGCAAATTGTGTAGCTTGTTCTGAATTGTCTGTTGTTTCTCTTTCTGTCTCTCTGTCTCTCTCTCATCTCCTCCCAACACAGAGAGGGCTTAACAGACTGAAAACTCATAAGTACAAGCCTGTAAAACTGAAACAATAGTGTTACACCAAGAGAAATGTACATGTTATACAGAAAGCTTTTTTATGGGGAGGTGGTGAAAGGTATGTTCATATTTAAACATGTTGTTTCAGAACTGAGTAAAGCTTAGTATTTGAAATGTGAGGTTTTATTTTTAACATTGAATTATATCCTTTACTATGATATATAATTACAGCATCAATGTCTATATACACCTTTCATTGCAAACATATGCTAATTATTTTTCCTGTTTCAAGAAGTTTTAAGAAGAACAATAGAATTAGAAAGGTTTAGCAGAACTGACCCAGGTCGATGTGGCCAGATCACAGGGTAGAGGGGAGGGGCCCCAAGGCAGTGGGAGAGGCTGCAGCCCCCAGGTAAACAAGGTAGCATGGCAGCATCACATTGTGCGGGTAACCGACCTAACAGGCCTGGTGACAGATTTCTTTGCCCTGGGCAGAGACGCAGCAGGAGGAAGCCTTGCATGAAGTCTGCACAAGGCTACAGTGTGATGGAGAAAGAGAAAAGTCCTCCAACCCCCTTATGGTTCCTGACTGAAGGGGGAACAAATGGTCACAGATGCTTGTGTACCGTAAAGGTTAACATGGCTGCAGGGGGAGGTGCTGACGTGCCAGTCTAGCCTGGGAAAAGAACACGATTAGCCTGGAAAGCTGAATCCTTCTAGTTCATGGAAGCTTGACTGAGAGAGTTAAATGAAGGGAAGCCAGAGACTAACCCCTCTCTTCTTCTAGGATCTGCACATGGGGGTGTAGGCCAGAGCATTCTCAGGATCAGTGGGCCCCGAAAACTGTGTGGCCAGGTGATGGATGTGTGGGCCCCAATGACAGAGACCCAACTCGGCTGGCCCTGGGCCCCCAGCACAGAAAGCTGCTGTGTGGTGATGACAACAGAGGCCCTATACAGAGATTCCAGGGAGCCTGAAGCCAGAGAGCTGTTCGCTAAGCAGCCTTAGGCTCCAGAAAGACAGATAAGGATGGGCTGGGATTTCTGGGCTTGGTTTTGGGTGTCAGTCTTTTGGGGAACAAAATTTTTTTCTGTGTTTTGCAGAAGAGAGAGCCTGGAGCCAGGGAGTCCCCCGTCTCCCCAAATTGTACAGCATTTTTCCAACCCCACCAAACTTTGTCTTATGCCTGTGTTCCATGGTTGGCAGCCTTCTGTTCAGCAAGAAAACCAGAAATCTTAATATGTTAATGTTATACATACAAAAAAGCCAAACTGTATGAATTCTTAAGATTTTGAGAAAAAATCCTATAGGAATTAATTAATAAATGTTCAGAGAGTTCAAGGTCCTTTACTAAATGAGATTAGTATTGATTTTACATATGGAGTTCAGAAATTATTTCTTCTTCCTCCATCACTTCTTGTTTCATATCATTAAGACTCCTGTGAACTAACTCTATGTGGATTCAAAAGGAATGCTATAAAGTGTGCAAACTTTAGAGAGTCTGAGTCATCTTTTATTGTGCTCGATTTCCAGCTAGTCTTTTATTTTCATGGTGTTGCTAAATGCTTTTCCATCTAATTGCATAGGAACTGATTTGTTTAGCAACCTCTGTTTAGAGTCGGGCTTTGTTCTTTCCACTGTGGGTGCCATTCTGGCATTGTTTTCTTGCTCCCATTGTTTCACAGTGCACATTTCATCACCAGCATTTGTGATTCAATTATCTTCCCCTCACCTCTCCCGAATGTAAGTGATATTACCCTTTGGCTGTAATACATGCTTCTAACAGCTGCTTTGGAACATTCATTGCAAAAGACAGAAAGCAGAACCCAAACATCTATGTAACCAAACCTTAAATATAAAATAGTCATACTTAATTAAAACAACAACAGTAATCAAAATGGAAATAGAGAATATATGCATTTCTGAAGCACCAGGATAATTGTAGTTGACATCTCATCACATTGCATAAATTCATATTATGATTTATTCAAAATAATTGTGAAAAAATGTGTACCTCCTTTGACAATTCACTGAATGCTTTATACTTATATGCATTTAGATTGCGGATTATCTCATACCAAGAAATGTAAAGCATGGGACCTAAGTACAGTGACAATTATGTCACTATATTAGGAATGATACACAATGCAGGATAAAGTGAATATCATTTAATCATATTTCCCGAAGGCCTTTATTCCTTTTAGAAACCTTTATGTACTAAGGATCTCACAGCATGAAAACAAAAAAAGAAAAAGTAAATCTGGAAAAAAAAAAAGACTTGACTTATCCAAACCATACCTTGCATCAGGGGTGTCAAATTCGTTTTCACCATAGGCCACGTCAGGCTTAAGATTGCCTTCAAAGGGCCAAAATAATTTTAGGACTGCATAAATGTAACTACTCCTTAACTGTTAAGGAGTTGAAATTACATTTGGCCCTTTGAAGGGCCAAAGGCTGCAACTGCAAGGCTGATGTGGCCCCTGGTGAAAATGAGTTTGACACCCCTGCCTTAAATATATGTATTTATGAACAAGATAAATGAATGAGCAAAGAAAAAATAAGATCTTTGTTTCATTTTTTAACATTACGTTGAGTAAATGCCATTTGAAATTCTCATCTTGAGAAAATTATTATCATAATACTAATTTTTTTTTAATTTGGGCAAAGTGTACAAGTGAAATATGTCAAAAAAAAGTCTAAGAGATTAGAACAAATCAACTCTTTAATGTATGGTATGCTACCTGGCTTCTTGCCATAAACTGGGTAACTCTTCTTTCTTTTCTTTTAAGATTTTATTTATTTATTTATTTATTTATAGAGAGGGAAGGGAGGGAAAAAGAGAGAGAAACATCAATGTGCAGTTGCTGGGGGCTGTGGCCTGCAATCCAGGCATGTGCCCTGACTGGGAATCGAACCTGCGATGCTTTGGTTCGCAGCCTGTGCTCAATCCACTGAGCTATGCCAGCCAGGGTGGCAACCTGCTTTTCACTTAGGGATTTTGTTGGTAAAAAGCATGAAGCATAAATCCTGAAAACAAATTAGGCAGGGAAACAGTTACTGAAGCTCAGGGCTATTGAAACAGTAAGGACATAAGGGATAGGAATCTCCAGAAGGAAAGAAAACTTCAGAGGAGTGGGCATGGCATCCTGCAAAAATTTCCCCTTGAGGCATTAGCTCAGTGACAACATTTGAAGGATAAAATTCTAAGAAACCAAGCAGGTGGCAGTTGCTAAGATATTAAACGTTTAAACAGATATTGTGGCTGTCTTGTAGTGCTGGGGAGATGAAAATGGGAGTTTAGAACTACAGAAGAGGACCTTAGAAAAACATCAGCCTGTCAGCTGACCTCTGAAGGGGCATCATCTATGCAGTAGAAGCAATCATAGCTGAAACAGGGTGATGTGCACATACTTCACTTGTTGGCAAGAAGAAAGACAATATCCTCCAGAGCCCCAACCCTTTTTCATTTACAGTCTCTGGCATTCAGTCAAAACTTAGAAGACATGCTAGGAAACAGGCCCAGGTGACGGAGAAACCTAAGAGTAACAAGACAAAAACAACAGAAATTCCAGATAACTTGAGTTATCAGAAACATATTTTTAAATAGATTCCAAAATAAATATAAATATGAAATATTTTTACCAGAGAACTAGAATTGACTTTAAAATAAAATAGAAATCTGAGACCTTACCAAACACTGATATTAAGATATAAATGAATTTAACAGCAGATTAATCACAGTAGGAGAAAGAAAATGTAGACCTATAGTATATATGAATGTATATGTATATGTACATACACACAGAGTATATGGTTGAAGCAAGCAAAAAAGAAAAAAGAAATGGGAAAGAGGACATAAGCAGAACATGATGAAAAAGCCTAGCATATCTGTAAATGATTCCAAAAAAGGAGAAGAGATGGAAAAACAGAAGTATGAGAAAAAATATTGGCTGATCCTTTCCTAGAACTGATGAAAAACATCAGGCCATTTGAGCTATTCAGGAAGCTCTATGAATCACTACCTGGCTAAATATGAAATAACAATACCAAGGCACATCATATAAAGCTGCTAAAAAATAACACAAAAAGAAAATCTTAAAACCTGCAAATAAAAGTGACACTCATTGTAAAAGAGTAAAAAATAATGCCGAGAGATGATTTTGGAAACAAAACAATTGGAGACAGGTCATTTGGGGACTAAAAGAAAATAACTGAATCTGTACTTAGGAAGAATAGTATATTCTTCAAACATGAAGACTAAATAAAAGTCCTTTGGACAAACAAAAACTCTGACAAGTAGAGGCCATAGCGCTTGTCCTAAATAAAATAGCAAAAAGAATTCTTCAGACGGAAAGAAAATAATCCCTGATTCAAGTACAATGATACAGAAAGAATAAAAAGCACTGGAAAGGGGAACTATGATGCTATATCAAAAACAAATACTGAATGCTGAAACAACAACAATAATATATGAAGTTCAAAATATATGTAGAATTAATATTCATGTATTAATAGTATAAAAATTGGAGAGGAAGCTTTAAAGTACTTCTATTGCTCAGAAAATGTGAAAGTAATAAAGGTAGATTCTAACTGAACACATAGTATAATATACAGGGTTAGCATTTAAAGCATTAAAAGAATAAGAAACAATATATTGTCAAAAATCTAAATATTGAAATATACAACAAAGAATAGATTGAGACACACAAAAAAACATGGTAAGATGATATAAACCCAAACATGTAAGTAACTGTTATTTATATTAAATACCTTAATTCATAGACAATTCTGTGAGGCCAGATAATAAAAATGAAATTATTTCTGTTTTAAAAAATTGATAGATAGATACATGCATACACACATACTCATATATGCATATATACATACAGGGCAAACTATAAGAAAAATATTACAAAAGATAAAAAAGGAATTTTGTAATAATGAAATCAATTTATAGCATTATATTTTTATGCACCTAAAATCATATTCTCAAAACAAAACACAAAATTAAAATTTCTAAAATGAAAATGCAATTCATATAATCCAAATAAATAACAGAAAACTTTAATATATTTCTTTCAATAACTTACATGAGCCAGGGATGGGGGTGGGGAATAAACACACAAAAATGTACACCTGACATTTGTAGAAAACCACACCCAGCAACTGCAGGTGCCTATTCTTTTCAAGAGCATAGCTCTTGAACCTTTACCAAAATTGATAAAGGTTAGGCCATAACCTGTATGTTAGGCCATAAAGTAGTGCTCAAGAAAGTTAAAAGGATTGAAAATATACACAAAATATTCTTCCATCACATTAGTATTAATCAAGAAATCAATATCAAAAGGAACTTTAAGAAACCCTAATGTTTGCAATTAAAACATAGAATTTCAAAGAACCAATAGAACAAAGGAGAAATTAAAATGGTTATTAGAAATATTTTGGACTGAATAATACTGAGTATCTGACACATAAAATTGATGAGATGCAGTCAAATCTATACTCAGAGTACAAAGCTGTGCCCTAAATACATATATTGGGGGAAAACACTGAAAATTCATGACCTTAGCATCTATCTCAAGAAGAAATAAACAAAAACCAAGTCCCAAAATTTTAGAAAAAGGAAAATAAAAGAAAAAAAGAGACAAAAATCAAAACAGCTCAAAGAATAATAATATTGCTAAATCCTCTGCAAGAGAGAGAAACAGAAAGAGAGAAAGCAAAAAAGGGGGATGTGAGGAACTGGGAGGGGAGGAGCCGGGGAAGTTTTTCAGGTAGTTTCCTCCCAAATGTATGCTGAACAGTATGCATCCGAATACCCTAGAAGGGTTCTCCTCATCTCTCCAGAGTTCTCTCTCGATGCAGCTCTCTCTTATCTGGTTACATTTCCTGAAAACTCTACCTGCTTTAGTCCGCAGATTCTCAGTTCATCTCCTCCATTCCAGAGATCTCTGTCAGGAACCTCTTTCAAGAGGCACTCACAGGGTCGCACTTCATTTGTTCCCTATCAAAATCATCGCCTAATGTCTAGTATCACAGACACTGTTGTTTCTCTTATAAGTTCCCTTTTCTTGGTGTTTTGGAAGGGGGTTGTAAATCCAATACTCGTAATTCTATTTGTCAATAAGCAAAAGTATTAAAAATTCTTTAAAAGCAGTTATAGGTAAAACATGTAAGTCTCTAACTGAGATTTTCAGTTATGTAAAATATCTTAGTTATATAATACACAATCATGTAATAAGCCAGTTAACCCCCTGGTCCTTCTGAATGCAGATTGGTGTAATTAGTGCCTGAGCCCGGGAGGTACTCCAGTGTGATGAGCTACCTGCCAGCTGTGAAATGCCTTCCTGATGAACACAGAGCTGACAATGCCCTTCGCAGACATGTCAGAATCCATAAAAGAAAATGCTCACTCTTCACTGACCTGCATCACAGGAAAATCCAAATACATTTGCTTGGAATAAACTTTGTTTGCTGACCTGATATGTGGTGGAGTTACAGGACCACATTTTCCCTTTGATGGTCTCACAGTGGATAATAGTGATTCTACTGTTAAAAGCCTGGCTTCTTGAGGCTCCTCCAACATAAGGTCACTCCTTTGCCTCTCAGGCTGTCCTTCGTGTAAGGGATTGTGTAATTATGAGAAAGGAGTTACCAAATGAAATTGTTATTTCTCTCTGAGATAGACCATCAGTTATCCAGATGCTTTCCTCTAAGTAATGATGGCAAAGCAGACCAGTGTTTTTTTTTTTCAGAATTGAGATAACAAAAAAAAAATAGAAAAAGTAGATTTACATGTAAAATATCAAAAACAAGAGAAAATATGCTAATTTGATTTTCACAGAAAATAAATCTCAATTGATACTCCAAATTCTTTTTGAGTTTTATTGTGAAAAATCAATCTAAATTTATTATTCCAAATGTCCTTCCTTACATATAACGTATTTTGGCAAATATTAATGTTCTTTCTTTAATGAT
This sequence comes from Phyllostomus discolor, assembly GCF_004126475.2. Lineage (NCBI taxonomy): Eukaryota > Metazoa > Chordata > Mammalia > Chiroptera > Phyllostomidae > Phyllostomus > Phyllostomus discolor. Next base: position 24,268,078 of record NC_040912.2, on the reverse strand, counting down.
TTTGTTGGATTAGCTTTTTCCAAATGCAGACCATGGGACTAGGATTTGAGAAATTTATTTGAAAGATGGTTCCAAGAATCACTGGAGGGAAAACGAAAAAGTGAGACAGAAAAAGGAAGAAAGTCAGTATAGGGTGTGTAAATGAGCAGATAGCTACTGTAAGCAACTGGGGTTTGATTCCTCTGGAGATTTTAAAAATTGGTAATACAACGTGGAGTTCTACGAGTACTTGAGAATGCTGAGGGAACCATTGTAGCATTTGCTGCAGCGACTGAGGATGTTTTTGCTACTTAGTTTCTTTATTCTCAACAATAACAATCATCCAATAACTCAATTGATTTAGAAACTTCAAGAAGGTTAATTCTCTACTGGACACAAACTATGCTTTGAAAATTTCTGTATTTTTAGGAATGTTCGTATTGGCGAAAGGAGGTTACCTAACTGTATTTCTTATTTTTAGTTTTCAGGTAATTAGTCTGCCTTAGGAAAGTAGCAAAACTAAGTTATATCAGGGTTCTGCTAATCTGATTTTTGTTTTAGGAACACTTTGACTATATTATACTTGGTGTCCTGAACTTTTATCTAAAACTTTCCAAGTGAAAACTGCTTTTTTATCTGCAATAAAATTGTGAACAGCCATTGTGCCCTATATAATCTTCCATGAGGGAAGATTTTAGCATATGGCTAGGAATAAAACAAGTCCCTTTGGTAATTAATATACTTATTCCATTCTGTTATCTTGCTTTATTTTGAGTCCTGACTTCCAGATGCTCAACTTTTTTTTTCTTCATTTACAGCAACAGTTTTAATCTTAGTGGTTGTATGTTTATTTCCTACTTCTTTATTTCCTTTTTTGTTTCAAAAAAAGTTTTTAAAGAAAAACTAATTGCTTTATGTACCTTAACACAATGATACTCCAACATTTACATAGAGCACTTTGTGATGTATGCTAGAGGAAAATATTTCTAAGCTGAGTACTTCTCTGTGGAACAGGAAAAAAGGACATTTCCTCCAAGTGAGCTCTTCTCAATCTGCTATGTCTGATGGTTGTGAGATAAAGCATCTGTGGCGATTCTCCACCCAGCCTTGTACGAAAGACTAAAGATAGACATGGCATCCAGAAAGAAGCAGGAGCCACAGAGAATGAACGCCCTTCATGGATTTGGTCTTCCTGTACCTCATCAAAGAGTTATCCCATGAGTTGACAATTTACATTCTTTTTCTCAAAGAGTATATGACTGAGGAAAATAATTAGCAATCCTTTCTCACAGCAATTTTAGAGGAGTTTTTCAAACTCTTGATGGCTACCATATGGTGAAATGAATTATGTACTTCCCTCCTAAGCTGTTATGGCAAAATGGCTCCAAGACAGGATCCAGACCCAAGAGAAGCCTTTTAAGCCACTCACTAAGCAATGGCTGAAGTCAAGATTCAAGGCCAGGAATAGCGGTTTCCAATAGAGACACAGAAACCAGGATATAGGAGAATGAATATACTGTATGCCTTAAATTGGTCAAGAATACTGGCTGCTTGAGGCAGATGGTCCAGACCAAGAGAGCAACATTGGGGAGTCCACTACAGCTCTCCCGGTGCCCTTATTCACAGTCAGCCCCCTGTAAGACTTGTTCACCTCTGAGTCCGTCTCTCTCACTGAACTGTGAGCCCCTCCCTACTGGGCACCTGTTACATCTTACTCAGCTGAATGACACCCATTTTGCATTTTGTTTTATATATAGTAACTCTGCCCCCTGAGTGTTAAACTCAATTGTACTGAAGGAAAGTTCAGAAAAATCAGCCTTCACAGACATAAAAGGAATGTTGCCAATCAAATTGCAGCTGTATACATGACTTCCATAAAGTATGTTTACTTCTTCTTTTAAAAGGATAAGAAAAGACGGTTATGCTATTACTGTCATTATTTTACCGGGAAATTGATAACCCAAAAGAGTCTGTTTATGACTACGCTAAAGACTTCTGTCTATCAAATTAAGTTATTCTTCAATGAGATCATTACTGCAGGCAAGTAAATATATGACAGCATATTATTTTTAGAAGGTTCAATTCCTTTGATGTGTTAACTTAAAAGAAAAACAGTACTGAACCAACTTGAGCTAATATTCACCTTCTCTTCCTACCCACATGTTTGAGTCACAGAAACTCTGACCTGCACTCTCTATCATATCTCTCTTAAACAGTAGAGCTTTCCTGCATAAGATTAAAGTACAAACACTGTAGCTGCATCTACCATTTAAGAGTTCTATCAGGTGTTTGGAAGAATTAAAGATAAAATAATAGGGAAATCAAAGAATACCAGGATGAATAGCATGAGGCTAAAATAAATCAATTGCTTCATGTTATTGACAGTCTCAATGTTATATTTCCCAGCCAAATAAGAAGTAGCTGGGGTTTTATCTGAACAGTTATATATCAGGATAAACATCACATTCCTACTATATACTTCTTCACTTGTAGAACAAGTGCAGTAGACTTGAATGACATTTTAAAATAGTTATAGGACTGATATTCTAAGTTTTAAACTTATCCCATTGATACTAAGAATTAATCTCATTTTGATTATAGTGTGTTCTTGCTTCTGAAGATGTTGACGATACCTGGATGTCAGGATTGGGGGAGGGGGCAGAGGCAGCTGCAAACCTGACATGCATAGAAGATATACAAGTTTTTTCCCCTTTTTTTCAAATTTAGATATAATTGGTGCACATGACATTATGTTACTTTCAGGTATACAGCATAATCATTTGATATTTGTTTATATTGCAAAATAATCACAATGACTCTAGTTAACATCCATCACAATACATAGTTAAATTTTTTTTCTTGTGGTGACAACTTTTAAGATTTACTCTCAGCAACTTTGAAATATGCAGTACAGTATTATTAACTATTGTTACTATGCTGTGTATTATACAGGCATTAAAATAAGGAAAAGGATTTAAATTTTTTTTAAATGTACAGAAGTTTATTTTCACCAGATATATTAGATTTTCAGTCTGACAGTCAGTCAATAGTATGGTGTTTAAAATTCAGCCCATCAAAAAAGAGATAAAGTTGAAATAAACTAAAGAATGTTATTTTAAATAGTAAAGCAAATACAAGAAATCCCTTCTCCAGGTCCCAGGCTAACCCCTCTATGGTACTCTCAATCCCATCTTTCCCTTTGACCTCAAGACACTGCTCTGTGAGTCATTCCTTCTCTCTATCTTCAATTGCTTCAATTGTACTGAATTATTTCCCCATTGCTTATTATTGTGACTAAGCCTCTTCTATCTTAGAACCCCTTTCATCACCTCTGAAAAAGAGAGAGAGGAATTGTATCATGCTCTCCTTGGGTTTACCATCTAATGAGGAAAATGAACTTTAGTCAAGTAATCACACAAATTAGTATACATTTAAAAGCTACCTACTTGCCAAATACGCAGAATTATTTTCAGTATAATTCTCCTTTATCAGTAGTGTTGATATTGGCCATTTCCTTCTAAAAATCCCCCTTTCTCTTACTTTCTATGAGAGTCCTTGAAGGATCCTTGGCTTATTTCTCTCCTGTCTTTGTAATTGTGTTTTACTGGCCTTTGTTTGTACCTTCAAAGCAGGTGCCTTTCCCATGGTTGTGCTTTTTCACTCCCTTACTGGTATCACTTTCTAGTCCTGTTACCTTCAAAAGTGCTTGTTTGAAAGCTACATAGACCTTTCCTAATGATAAACCCACTGGTGATCCTTTTAGAATATATCCTAATTCACTTATGCTTACTTACTTTATCGATTACTTCACCATAAACCAGTCTTTCTTCATCGATCTGTCTACTCCCTCCTTTCAGTGACAATCATGTCCCATAGTTCTCCTTCAGATACTTCCACTTGTGATATTTTACTGGAGGTACATGAGAGGACTGGAGTAGAAAATGCAGATAGACCTACAGAAGCAGAAATTAGTTTCTTTTTATCATCCTCCCATTACTGTCAAGCTGATACAAGATGGCTAAAGTATCCTAAAAGTACTAGTATTTGGTGTGGAATAAGTGCTCCATTCTCCTAGGATTTAATTGAATAAAGCACAGTTCCTGACACAAAATGACTCTCCTTTCTAATTGCATTTCATGTTTCTGCAACAAAGGCAAAATAAGGGATATTTTCCCCCTTGGTCTTCTGCATGGGCATTGTGGACATAGAGTCTTCTGTTTCCCCACCACATCCCAAGGACTTCTGCATTCAGGTAGGTGATGCTCAAAATAAGCAAGTAAGTAAGTAAATAAAACCTGTTTGAGTGTTTAAAAACACATCAACATATTTTCCTTGACAAAAATAAATAAAAGTAATTGTGGAGTCCTTGGGGTAAGATATAGAATAAAGCAAGACCAGACTGAATCTCAGTACCTCAATAGCACATGATGAAGACTGGCTTTGGTCTCTCTTCTCTTGCTCTCTTTTCTTTTTTACTCTCAGCAGTTCAATATAGAGACTATCAATATGAATTGCCTTTAATTTTATAAAAATACCTTGAAACGTTCTGAAAAATTTATACCTTCATTATTTTATAAACAATGAAGAAAACAACTGCTCTAAAAACACTGAACAAGAACTCACTAAGCAGCCTTTGCTCATTCTAGCATAAAAAGTGCTCATGCTTTCTTAAGGAGAAAAGGAATAAAAATGGTGAGGAAGAAAGAAAAACTTAAAGCTAAAAGACAGTGGGAAGACAAAAATATATAAGAAAAAATGTAAACAATAAGATCTTAGAATAATTTGAAAAAATAAAGCAGTTAATTTGTTATCTATGTCAAAATGTTATTTTTATTCTATCCTTGCTTTTCTTGCTAATAGGACATAATTCTATTACATCGCAGCAACATCAATGCTACTTTCATTTGACATAAAATCCATACCCATTGGAACTTTGTGAGCACCAGACACAAGTTTCTGTGGACAATATCTTAAAATACGCGTAGGAAATGATGATTCTCACACAAAGGGGTTGCTAGATTCTTTCAACAGGCATCGATCTAGCAGGCAGGTTTCAATGTGGTAGTTTAGGTGATTGAAATATTTATGAGTCCTGTTACAAATCGTTTCTCAACTGTGAATGCAACACTTTCTGATAAACTATTGTTCTATTTTTTGAGTTTGTATTATCTTCAAATAACCATTGTTGAAATGGAGGCTTTTTTCAGTATCAATCAAATCAGGATATAGAAAAGCAAATTAGCTTAGGATAAAATGCCTTCAAAAGACATGTAGGGAGAGTGTGGGGGGAGGCAGACAACTGTACTTGAACAACAATAAAATTAAAAAAATGGAAAAAGAAAAGAAAAGACATATATTTTCTCAAGATGTGCAAAACCGAAGATGTGATCAATAGAAAGACAGTAATGCTTTACACTTACATACTACTCTACACCGAAGTCTTTCAGAACATTTCTAAAACACTATTATTAAGCCACACACCTATAGATGTGGAGATGAACACACACAAATTTTATAAAGCAGTCCAGAGGCTGAAAATTTAGTAAATCCTCCAAAAGATGTATTACCAGTCCTTACCTTCATTAATTACAGTAGAACCTTCACTCTCCAGACCTCTGTAAGAAATTTTCAAAGCTCTACTACTTCTGTACCACATGTTCTTACATTTCGATTGCCTCGGGAAGCTCACAGTATAATTAAGGAGTGGCAATTGCCTGAGCATATCAAGAATCTAAAGAAGATGAAAAAGAAAGAAGTATTGAGGTATGAACACGGCAAGCGGTAAGACTATAGAGCAGGGGAGAGACCAGATGGCTATAGTTTGTGGACATCTGTTGTGAACTGGATACTTATTCGAAGGCAGTGAATTATGGAATGGCTTAAAGCTTTAAGCTGCAAGATTATTCTACAGACATGGTTAGAATGACTTAGAATAATTGGAGGTTAAACAAGAATATCACTGTCATCATCATCATCATCATGAGAGCATTTTATATTCTTTAAGACATTTAAAATACAATGTTTCACCTCTTCCTTCCAACATCTTCATTTTTAATCTCAAAAAACTGAAACGGTGTTTAATGTCCCACTCAAGTACAAATTAGGGCATCGGTGATACGATAACAAATATCCTTTTCCTTAGACCTATATTTTGAAATTTCCAAAGCAGAGTAAGATTGGTTTAAAGTTAAAATTAACTTGAAGGTAACTAGAGAAATAATTTTGAAAGTACACATAAGCTAGTTAGAACTTCACTAAATGGAGGATTAAAGAAATGACATTGGTTTTTTGTATGCATCAAAGGAAACACTCCAAAGCAATAGAAAAAGAATCCCAAGAGCTCATCAATAAGGCAGGTTAATTAATTGCAAGTTGCTTCTAAAGAGTTGAATGTGCAAGGTGTTACTCTTTTTGTTTTACACAAGAAGCTTATAACAAGATCCAAGTATTAAACAGAGTATGTTATGTACTTCAAAATTCTGCTAATGACTTGTATCTCCTACCATATACCAAAAAAATGAATGACACACATACATGTAAAACCAAAACTGCAGCACTCTCCCCCTTATTCTTGGTTTTGCTTTCCACAGTTTTATATACCTGTGTCAATCATGATCCAAAATATTAAATAAAAATCCAAAAATAAATAGCTCATAAATTATAAATGGCCAGCTGTTCTGAGTAGTGCAATACAATTTTGCTCCATCCTTTTCTGTCCCACACAGGATGTGAATCACCACCATACTCACTCTGTACACACTACTTTCCCATGGGACACTTAGTTGCCATCTAGGTTATCAGATCAACTGTGGAGGAATCACAGTGCTTGTGTTCAAGTCACCCTTATTTTACTTAATAATGTCCCCAAAGCACAAGGGTAGTGATGCTGGCAATTTGTATATGCCAAAGCAAAGTCATTAAGAGCTTCCTTTAGGTGAAAATTTATGTATATATGTATGTATGTATGTATGTATGTATACAATAATATAGTATATGTAGGATTCAACAATATTAGGCAGTTTTAGGCATGAACTGGAGTTTTGGAACATATTTCCCATGGATAAGAGGAGACTACTATATAAAGCTTTTTGAAGAAAAAAGGGGAAAATGTGGCTTTTGCTTAGGCAAAATTTTCTTTGAAAGGACATAAGAACTAGTCATAAAAAATAATTGGACTGCATCAGTATTAAAATTTCCATTATTCAAAAGATGCTGCTATTAAATGAAAAGGAAACCCAAGATTGGAATGAAATACTTACCAAATATGTCAATGACTAGTACTAAGACACTTCTCCAAGGAGGACATACAGAAGATCCAGGGACACATGAAAAGATGCGCAGTACCGCTAGGCATCAGAGAGATGCAAATTAAAACCACAATGACATACCACTTTACACCAGTCAGAATGGCCATCATATAAACAAAGCAACAAACAAGTGTTGGAAAAGTTGTGGAGAAAAGGAAACCCTAGGGTACTGTCAGTGGGATTGCAGACTGGTACAACCACTATGGAAAACAATATGGAGTTTTCTCAGAAAACTAAAAATGGATCTGCGCCCTGGCTGGCGCGGCTCAGTGGATTGAGCGCGGGCTGTGATCCAAAGCATTGCAGGTTCGATTCCCAGTCAGGGCACATGCCTGGGTTGCAGGCCAGGTCCCCAGCAACCGCACATTGATGTTTCTCTCTCTCTCTCTATCTCCCTCCCTTCCCTCTCTAAAAATAAATAAATAAAATCTTGAAAAAAAAATGGATCTATGTTTCGACCCAGCAATTCCACTGCTAGAATGATATCCTAAGAACCCTGAAACACCAATCCAAAAGAACCTATGCACCCCAATGTTCATAGCAGCACAATTTACAGTAGCCAAGTGCTGGAAACAACCTAGGTGCCCATCAGTAAATGAATGGATCAAAAAACTATGGTACATTTACACAATGGAATTCTATGCAGCAGAAAGAAAGAAGGAGCTCCTACCCTTTGCAACAGCATGGATGGAGCTGGAAAACATGATGCTAAGCAAAATAAGCCAGGCAGTAAAAGACAAATACCATATGATCTCACCTTTAACAGGAACCTAATCAATAAAACAAACAAACAAACAAGCAAAATATAACCAATGATACTGAAATAGAGAACAGGCTAACAGTGACCAGAGGGGAGAGGGGAGGGAATTTCAGGGGAAAAGGAAAGGGTTTGCAGGAACAAGTACAAAGGACACATGGACAAAACAGGGTGGGTGGAAATGGGAGGGAGGTGGGAAAAGCAAGGGGGGTGGGCTGGGATGGGAGTAAAAGACAGAAACTGTACTTGAACAACAACTAAAATAAAAAATAATAATAATAAAAAGAAGAAGAAAGAAAGAAGGAACTCCTACCTTTTGTGACAGCATGGAAGGGACAAGAGACTCTCATGCTAAGTGAAATAAGCCAGGTGGTGAAAGGCAAATATCGTATGATCTCACCTACAAGAGGAACCTAATGAATAAAACAAACAAATGAGCAAAATAGGACAGGGGCATGGAAACAAGAAAAAGTTTGACAGTGACCAGAGAGGAGGATGGAGGGAGTAAGGGTAGAAGGAGAACAAGGAACATGTATGAATGACCCATGGACATGGACACAAGGGTAGGAATTGTCTGTGGGAGCAGGGGGTGGGTTGAGCAGAGGAGAACAAAGGTAGAAACTTGGGACAACTTGATAGAACAGCAATAAACCACTTAATAAAAAATATATAAAAATGTCTTAAAGTTCAAAAAACAACTTAATAAAAATGGCAGAATCAAACCCATTTGCTTTATGCAACAAAGCAAATGAATGAAATAAGTACACAAAAAAGTATTCAACTACTCAACTTTCTTAGTCTTAAAACTCACTGAGATACCACTGCATGCACATTAGAATAGGAAAAAAGAAACCTTGACAATGTCAAGTGCATACAAAGAGTCAGAACAACTACAACTCAAGTATCCCTGATGGGAATGTACTATAGTACAATCTGTCTAGAAAACAGTTTGGCAATTTTCATAAAGTTAAACATATATTTAGCATATGATGCAGTAATCTCACCCTTGTGTCTTTATCCTAGAAAAGTAAAAACATATTCACCTAAAATCCCTATGTGAATCCTTTTAGCAGCTTTATTAATAATCATCAAAAAAACAAAAGAAATCATAATTTCAATCAATTAGTTAATGGATTAAAATAGTGGTATATTCACCCAGTTTGAAAACAATGTACTTACAGACAAAATACAAGCATTACGCTAAGTGAAAGAAGTCAGACCCAAAAATCTACATATGTACAAATCCACTTAAATGAAATTCTACAAAATGTAAACTACAAAGGCAGAAGTCAGATCACTGGTTATCCATGGCTAGAGTGAAGAGAGGAGATTAACTATAGAGAGAAAAAAGGAAACTGAGGGTGACGGACATACACCCTTTTTTGGTTATGGTCATGGTTACATGATTCTATACATTTGTCAAAACTCAGAATTGCACAATCCCTGCCTTTTGGGCTCCCAGGAGAATGATGAGTTGAAATATAGAATGATGGACATGCCCAGGTGGTTTGTGATCAGGATTAGAGGAGAATGCTTACCACAAGGAATTAACAATTTTAGTAGAAGAGAAAGGGCAACATATGTAATGTATAATTATAAATAATTAGCATTTGGGGACAGGATTTTGATGTGGTTGAGACCACTAACAAGCTCTTAAAACTCACTTATCTCCTTTAAAACAAAAACTCTGAACTGTCCATTTAACAAGGATAAATTGTAACTTTGTAAACCTGACTTTAGAAGAAAGCACATGGGATTTCATGACTGGGTTGCTAAATGTGCCCGTAGTAACTGATGTCTAAAGACGGCCTCCATATTGAACCTGGGTGGCCTCTCTGACTCACTTTCACAAAGAAAATATGGGGGAAATGATGCTATGCTAAACCAAATAGCCCCTAGGACTGCATCCCCAGCTATTATCAAATGAAGCAAAGAACTTTCCAGTCAATCCACAGCATCATGAGAAATAATAAACTGATGTTACTAAAAGCTCTCTTTCCCAGTGAATTTTCCCAGACTAGCCACACTTTTCATTTTGGATCAGTATATCACTAGTGCTTGAATACAGTAGCGATGCCAAAGACAGTTAATATTTATTGACTGCCAGCCACTGCTCTAAGCTCACTATATGTATTAGTTCACTTAACTCTGCGAGGTAGGGTTTGTAGTCAGTCTTCCAAAGCAGTGTGACACAGAGGCTGTGCAACATGGTGTTTAAGGCATGGGTTCAGGTACCATGCTGACTGAATCTGAATCTGAATCATGTCTTTGCTACTTACTAACACTATGATATTGAATAGGCCATTTAATTATTATTTATATTTTAAGATGAGATTTTTTATTCATCTCAGCATCTATTATTTTCTTTTAAAAATATTTTTATTTTATTTTTTTCAGGTTTTGTTATTGTTCTATTACCATCGTCCCAATTTCGCCCCGTTGCTCTCCCCTGCCCTGCCCACAAGCCCCACAGTCAATCCCCACCCTGCTGTCCACGTCCATGGGCTATTTATACTTGCTCTTTAACTAGGCCTTTCCCTTCTTTCCTCTTATCCCCCTCCCTGCTCCTCTATGTTCCATGTCAATCTGTTCCTTGTTTTCATGCCTCTGGTTCTGTTTTGCTAATTTGTCATTTTGTTGATTAGGTTTCACTTATAGATGAGATCATATGGTATTTGTCTTTCACCACCTGGCTTATTTCACTTAGCATAATGCTTTCCAGGTCCATTGATGCTGTTGCAAAGGGTAGGAGCTCCTTCTTTCTTTCTGCTGCATAGAATTCCATTGTGTAAATGTACCATAGTTTTTTGATCCATTCATTTACTGATGGGCACCTAGGTTGTTTCCAGCACTTGGCTATTATAGATTGAGCTGCCATGAACATTGGGGTGCATAGGTTCTTTTGGATTGGTGTTTCAGGATTCTTAGGGTATATTCCCAGCAGTGGAATCTCTGGGTCAAAAAGCAGTTCCATTTTCAGTTTTTTGAGGAAACCCCATACTGTTTTTTATTACTCAGGTTTATCATCTTTAAAATTTGGATAATTGAAGAACTACTTCCTAGATGTGGTGAGAATTAACTGATTTAATACATGAATATTGCACAAGAGAAGCACTCTAAAATGCTAATTATCATGAGTAATGTAATTTCACCGCTATCCAATATGGTATATATGATATAATCTTAAAAATCACAAAAGTTTGGATTGAGAAGAGCAGAGCTTGAGTTCTGTTTTCCATACTTCTTATCTGCTAGAATGTAAGTCATCAAAATTGTCCAATCTTTTATGTAATCACTCATGAGATAAGGCAAAGAAAATACCCCATCATTTTCACATAATTTCTTTGTGACTGAAATGTGATAATTTTGTGGAAGAGCTATATAAATTATAAAGCATTAGAAGTAATTACTGGACATTCCTACTACATGATTTCTTTTATCATTTTCATATTTTATCTCACTATTAAGTGCAAATTCCCTCCAGTTCAGAAAATATAACATCAACATTTTTTCTGCACACTGTCATCCAACTGTCATTGGACTCTTGCTTATTCCCACTCTGAGGCTTTGTTAATAGGGACTGGCCCACTTAGGTATTGCCACTATGAATAGGGTAAGTACGTATTATTCAGAGCTATTCCAGAGAGCAGTGTAAGTTGATAGAAGTAGCTATTCTCACTGGTAAACGGGATGAAAATGCCTTCCTTGCATAGCTGTTATGAGCATTACTGAAAATTTATTTTCATGCCAAATATAATGTTTGGTATATTATAGATGCTCAATAAACATTAGTGCCCAGCCTACCTTAGCTAAGCTTTGAAATAAACTATTCATCACACAAAAGCAAGTACAACGTAATTTGTTTCAACTGCCTACACTCTAAAAATAATTCCTTTCACCACTAAAAGTTACCCTCTGTTTACCAAGCTGTAACTACTCTCAAGATTGTACTTACTGCCAACATAATGTTTTGGGGGTTTCTTCTTGGCAGATACAGAGAAATAATCTTTTATTCCCTTCTATTTTACCAATCTGTGCCATCCTCTCCATCCCTTTGTTACAAGGAAAAGCTAAGAAGGCCATTTCTATGCCAGAGAATTGCTCTGTACCCAGAGATCAAGTGGGTCACTGAACAGAAAAACATGGCAATTCTGGTGGTGAGCTGCAGAACTGTATTGTTTGTAGTGGAAGGAGCCGACCAGGATGTTCTATTGGATAATCATCATAATGCAGATGCTGCTAAATTGCAAGGTATGCCCACGCAGGGAACTGTCCAGAAAATTGTGCTACCTGGCAGCATTATAGATCTTGCTAAAATTCAGTTTTCCAATTAATTTTTATAATTCTATCTTCTATCTAGTAAGCATGTGAGCAAGCTATACCTCTCCCGTATCATTGTACTGACTTTTCTCCATATTCTATTTTTTCAGGGATCTCACAAATATCAACATAAAAGATTTGCTATTTTAATAGCATACATTTTGAATTCAACAAGCTGGTGAAAATCACACTTTAGACTCTAGTTTCATTGAAGCTTACAGTACATAATGCTACAGTAACACTCTAAGGTGCTTTTCAAAAACTGCCAAGAATAAATGCATTTTATCTATTGTTAACCATCCTACAGGCAGCAAGATCCTGGAGTGTGATATTGGCTTTTCATTGTTGTTCAAAACAACAGTATCCCACATGCATATAATAAAACATCAGGAAAACAATAAGGAGTCTTTTTAACAAATTATAACTAAACATAAATGCTATTGTGCCAGCTTTATGCATGAGGTGATTTGTTATTTTAACATAATACAGCCAAATGGAGAATCCTGATTAGATGAATACCAAATAATGTCTATCTGAGGAACAATGGTAAATTTTCTGGATTACAAAAAAAAAATGGAATTCCCTTTGCAATGATCATTTCAGCCCCATTTATTCACTGGAAATTCTATGGATCCTAGCAAAAGTATATACACATAATCTTGCCATAAATTGTGGCAGAAGACTTTAAAGGGAGGGAGAAAAGACACCTATTTATATTAGATTAATTAAATTACATTCTTATTGAAGTGTTTAAACAATTACAATCGAGGAGTTAACAATACAACTTTGTAGAGTCATTTGTTGTACATTACATTTTGGGCAGTGTCTACATCTAAAATATTTAAGCTGATTAAACGAAGTTTTGTCTATTTTATTTTCTCTGGAGAGTACATATCTGATTGCAAAGGTAACAAGCAGCCAAGTTTGCTGATTATGTGTTCATTGTCTGGAAGCAAAATCACTATCTAAACCTGTCTACCATAACTTACCATGTAACCAATTGTGGTTGTATTCACCTGAAAAAAATGATTAATAATTCTGTCTCTGGAAATCATGTTAGTGTGGAAAAGATTATGGTTAGTCCAAATGGTTTTATTGCTATTCCTGCCACTAGCACAAATATCGTCAACAGTCTTCATACAAGCTCTGTTGGACAAGGCTGGCCGAATTCACAGATGAGCCATGGTTACAGATTGGATGGGCGTGAAAATCTGAAGCACAATGAGACAATCACATACATCATTTAATCACTTAAAATGCTCTTTGTTCAAGGTAAAAAAATGTTCTAATGAAGCCAAAGAGTAAGGTGCCATCTGGCTCTAATATTGGAGGATCTCCTGAATAAAAAATCTGAAAATTGAAATAAAATGACACACAGGGAAAAAAATAGTCCAGAAGAATAAAACTTAAATGATGCATGTGATTAAATGGTTGTGAATAAGATATATGTAGCCATGCTTCTTTTTAAATCTCTTGGGCCCTAAAGTAAAACACCGTTTAAATAACCAATCAGATGATTTGGGGGAAGAAGTAAATGTAATATAATAATATTAAAATAATAAATGTTATATATTATTTAATACATACATGCATATATATCTTTGAAATTCTAGTGAAATACTAAGATTAAGAGAAATAACACTAAGAAATTGAGATCAAGCTAAAAAACAGAAATTAGCAAATTTGTTCTCTTTTCTCCAATAAAGTTATTCCCATAGCTCAAATCCACTATTAATACATCTCCAAACATTTTGTACAGTGTAATTATGTGTCAGGGGACATCATGCCACATATTGGATCATGGCTCTTTTTTATTCGGTCAGAGGTTTCATGCCAACATCCTTTATAGTCACAGTTTGAATCATATTAATGTAAATTCATCACGTTTTGATGTTATTTAGAGGAAGTTACAAACAACTGGAAATAAAATATAACTGAATATAATACTTGCATTAGAGTTGCATTATCAGAAAAAAATGGCAGCATTTCTTCTGCAAAAATTGTGCAAGCATTAAACTAAAATGTATTGTTTGCCTGTAAAAATATCTGCCCTATTCTTCCCTAACAAAACATAGCCAGTTTGTATCACCTTCTGTGAATGTACCTTAAATTGTGCAGATACATCATCAAGCCCACTAGAGAAACGTTAAGGTGATACTGGGAAATCACAAAACCTAATTGCTAATTTTCATTTCTTTTAAAAGAATCTTCTGCTTAATACTGATTGAAAGGAATTCTCAGAGGGTACTAAATTTTATTGAATATTACAAAAGGCAACCATTTATATTCATTCTAAATTTAGCTGAATTTTCTAAATTGTGTCATTTTGTTGTCATTTTGTAAAAGCTTACTTTAGACATCTGTTTATTGTACTGTCAGTTAAATTTCTGCCCTTTGATCTCTAAATCTCACTGCCTCATTTATAGGAAGAAATAAAATTCAAAGAAACAATTAGAGTTAGAAGGTATATTAGTAGATTATTGCTACATCAGAAGAATACACTCCCTGTAACAACAATCATTCATACCTCCGAGATTTTCCTGAGTACATATTCAAGATTGGCTCCCTCAATTCTAATGACACATTTGGGAAACTGTAGTTTTTATGATGATTTTCTTCCTTTTGGGGGAAATTAGATTAGATAGATGATAGATAGATAGATGATAGATAGATAGATAGATGATAGATAGATGTAGATATAGGGGTGTGTGTGTGTTTGTTTCTACACAAGAAGAATATAGAGAGAGCGTATACATAATGTGAGCCCCAATGGGACTGTTTAAGCAGAAATAAGTATTAAAATACTTTAGACTCTTAAGATATAAGATACACTCTCAAAACACTGGTAACTGGGAGATGTAACTTTCATGGTATATTAAAAGTCACTATATGTATTTAGTAAATAAGAAAATGATGAGGAATTTTTATCTGGGGATAAATTAAGTACATTATGAGTATTATTATCAGGAAAAAAGAAAATGTTGCTGAGAGAAGATTAGAAAACATACACAATTTAAATATAGTTTGAAAACCCTGACGCTTCTAATAAGATACATGAAAATAGTCTGTGCCTTTTTATTCCAAAAGCTGCCCTAGGGAAAGTAAAACCTTATTGGACGAATCTGGACAACTATGTCAAAATTAATTGCAGTGAAAGCAGTTAACTAAACTGAAGTGTTAAATCAAAACTTATTTAAAAAAAGACAAAATAACTCTCACAAAGTTGATTTGGAGATGTTTCCATTACATTCACATTGTATCACATAGCCTGTAAAACTATTATCTCACCATTGTCATTTGTAAATACGGCCTCAAATGAGATATTTCCCAAAATTGTTTTCACAATCTAGAAACTTCACTATCTCCACTATTGGTCAGAGGTTAACACCATATTGACTCATTTATTCATTTACTCACTGCTTCCTGGGGGTATATGCCATGTATTCTATTCTAATGAGTGGGATTGAAAAGATATATTCATGTTTGTTGCAATCTCTGCCTTCAAAGACATCAAGTTTTAGGAAAATAGGTAAACCTTGTAAAATATATTAAAGGTTGATGACAGATTTTTGGAACAAAGCAAAGGTAGGGAGATCAACATACTTCAGAGACAGAGAAAGGTTATTCTGGTGAAAGGACTCTCAAGTTTGTATTTAAATAATGAGAAAAAAGGAGAGGCATTCTTTCCATGGGAAAGAAATATTGCAAATGCAGTAAGAGAGGTTATTCATGAATTACGTGTTCTCTAACATTAAGAGATGATAGAATTTTGAGAGGTCACAAAATCAGAACTGATTTTGAAATTCAAGTTTGCAGAATATTTTGAAGTATTAGATGCTGGATTTTTCTGGCATTTACCAACCTAATGCATAAAATGGAATTTGATACTGCATGCTACATTAAGTAACCTCATAAAGTCTTCAGGTATGTCTTTGCATACTTACTCATTCCCATTTTTTAGTGGTTTATCACAATTTATCTTTTACAGAGACATTTAATGAAATACAAAATTGCAACTTCAATCTTAACTTTGTGACAATGTGTGTGGCAAGGAATCTCAAAGCTGCAGTTCTCCTGTATTTCCTGGTGAGAATATTAAGCTTATTAAAGCTTATTAAAAGAATGAATTACTCCTAATGAACATTTTACAGAAGTATACTATACACACAGAAAAGTAAAAACAACAAAGTATGCAGATTAATACATTTGTATTCATATCCATGTTATTACCACCCAGATCAGCAGTTGGGACATCACCAGCATCCCACAGGCCCTGCCCAGTCCCTTCCAGCCACTACGCCCCTCCCCCTCTCTGAAGTAAAAAAGTACACTGAGTACATCGAGGTGAGTTCCCCTTGCTCCACATTCTGACCAACACTTGGTATGGTCAAACTTTTTAATTCCAGCAATCTGATAAGCATGCAATGGTATCTTACATTTATTTGTATTTATATTTCTCTTATGATAAAGTAAATTGAAAAGCCTTTAGTATGTTTACTGAATATCTGAAATTCCTGTTCAAGTCTTTTGCCTTCATATCTTGAAAGCTGTCTATTTTTGGTGTTGATTTCTTTTTATTCCAGGATTAGTCCATTTATATGTGGGGTAAATACTGATAAATTAGGGCTTAAAATTATCACCTCATAATTTGTTTGATATTTTTCCTATCTACTCTGTTTCCCTCCCTTCTTTCTTCCTTCCTTCCTCCTTCCCTCCCTCCCTCCCATCCTTCCTTCCTTCCTTCTTTCCTTTCTTCCTTCCTTCTTTTCTTTCTTCTTTTTTTGTTAGTAGGGCAAGGGCTGGGATGGGGGAGTGCATTGGATGGACCATAAATTTTTTCTCCAAGTCCTTGTGCCCCATATTTCTTATACTCTGTTTATATTTTTCATTATTATTTCTATATATACTTTATTCTGGATATTTTCTAATAACCTATATTTCAATTTATTGACTCTCTTCAGTCCTCCACGTATTGACTATTGAATTCAGTTGCATTTTCATTTCTATAGTGTATAACCTTGGGTAAGTAATGGTAGCTTAAAGAGTGTGCAAAAATCTCAGTGTCTGATGATTTAGAGATCAAAAAACAACCTCACCATTACCTTTAGATTTTAAAAAACTCTAGAATTCCTATGCCTTTGATGTTTCACAAACCTACTAATTTTATTATATAGTTAAAAATACAAATATTGCTTATAACAGACATTATGAATGTCTGCCAAACACTTATCCCTCATTCATTGATCAGAGCCCAGATTTTGTTGAAGAATCTGCTTCTCTTGTGTGTATGCAACTCAGGAAAGCTGACTGCATCCCCAGCTACTGGATGATGGGCCAAAACAGAGGAAACATTATGATAAACCCATAAAGCAGAGCTGCACAGATCCCTGCTGATGTTTTTCATATGAAAAATGTTGGTGATATTCTGTGACAAAAAATACCAGAAAAGCTTCATAATTCAGGGTAAAAAAGATTTACTTTTTGGGGGGTTTTGCCTCTGGCCAAAATTCTTCCTATAGTTGCAATAACCTCATCAGTCTGTGCAGAAGACGAGCTCTCTGTCTGCATTCAGAGATCTGCTTCTCAGCTTTTATTCACTAGTTCACAAACAACAATGCTTGAACATAAAGGTAGAGGAAGTATTTGTTTTCTGGCATTTCTGAAATGGGTACCTTGAATAATACCTTTTTTTTTTCTCGTACTCAGAACACACCAAAATATAGAAATTAGCTGCCCCAAGACTTAGCTGCATTTCAAAAGGCCTTTTAGGATTGAGTAACCTGTCATTGATGAAGCGGAAGCATACTTTCAATGCCACCATTTATTCCTAAAAAGGAGTCTGTGAAGAGTCAACAAAAGTGAGACTGAATGATTTCATTTGAAATTATAACCACTGTTCCTTCAACAAAAAAAAAAGAAAAATAAACTCACTGCCTAAAGGGGAATGAGAAAATGTAGCTATTTTAGGAAAGAAAAGAAAATGCAGCACTTGTTACCCAAAACCTGTTTGGCGGAGTTAAAGGAGTCATTCACAGAAAATCAGTTCTTGCAGCCTGTGGAGTTCAGCTCTTTTCACTGCGGCATGGCCTCTGCAGGCTGTCAGGGCCAGAGGGGAAACAAAGTGACGTGTTGGCAGTTTCTGTGCAGGTGACACTAATTTAAAACCTGAGAACCTGCATGCCTTGAAAAAGAATCACTTTTCTACATGAACAAATGGCAGTGGGTTCCACGTCATCTCTCTCTCAATCTCTCTCTCGCTCCCTTTCTCATCATCCCTCTGGTCCTCAGCGGTAGCCAGCCCTCCACCCACCCAAGTTCTATACCAGAGCTCAGCATTTCTCTGGAAAGAACATGGGAGTCTGGGGCTGGGGTAAGATGCCAACAGTAAGAACCTTGCCATCTGTAGGGAATTTTATTTTTTGGATGAAGTGGGTAACCGCTGTTGATCTTACCAATTAGCTGCACAGCAAAAATGGCCAACATATTTATTTGGGCAAGGTTGAGCCCATTGCAGTTTACTACTTATTGCTAAAAACTGCCTTTGTCTTCTGAGACATGAGCCACTTCAAGGGGGGCAAACAGGTATATTTGGGGGTCTGAAATCTACTCCGAAGGAATGAAGATGATGGATATAAACACCAGGGAGTGGGAAGCTCTAGCCACTTGGACAGCGCATGCTGCAAATACGACATTTAAAAACAGAGAAATGGACATGCTCTGCACTGGATTGCAAACACCATTTCATGTAATAATCTCTAGGTTTCTGCTATAAATACCCCATTTGACCAATATTTTTTCATTCACATTCCTTAGAGAGTGAATCTAATCGGTTAATACTGAATTATGACAAGGAAGCCCTCGAGTCTTATGCCTATTCTTACCCAGTCAGTGAGCAAAGAAGAATTATGGTCACGTGATACTTAAAATATCAACTTAACCAGTACACATTCATTGGTCAAGGCTATTCCTTCAGACAAGGCTATGGGAGAGGCAGGCCTCCTTATGGTTGGCCTCCCCAGTACAATGGTGTTTCCTACAGACTTAGAAATAGAGACATTTACACCTGCAAGAGACTTTAAGATGGGTGTGAATCAGATTTTCCTAAATAGATAATCTATAGAACAGGGTCCTGTATGACACTGGGGAAACACAAAGGAGTTCAGTACTTAGGACTTTTCAGAAAAACTGAACATTTACTTAATTCAGAATTTCTCAGAGCTCTTAATGTATTAATATATACTGTGAACCTCTAAAAAACTATTTGTATTTCCCAAAGTTTTATTTTATTGCTATTCTTTTTTTTTTAATTTTGTAAATTTTAAAATGTTTCTGCCCTCGCTGGTGTGACTCAGTGGATTGAGTGCCGGCCTGTGAAGCGAGAGGTCATTAGTCAGGGCACATGCCTGGGTTGCGTGCAGGCCAGGTCCCCAATACAGGACGCGTGAGAGGCAGCCACACATTAATGTTTCTCTCCCTTTCTTTCTCCCTCCCTTCCCCTCCAAAAACAAATAAATAAAATCTTAAGAAAAAAACAAAACATTTCTATCACAAGCATTTCTTAGTATGCTTAGAACTTGTGCTTGTAATCTGCTAATCCAAAATCATTTATAGGTAAGGAAAATGAGACCTACTATACTTCTTTAGGGAATATTCTTTAAATATCTACTATATACCAAAAATTTTACTAAAAAATAAATAGAGTTCCAACCTGTTATCTGTCCAGGCAGGATGAAAACAAGAATTGTGTGGTGTTAGATATTGTACACTCAGTGCCTACTAGCATCAGGATTTCAAACAAAGTTTGTGGAGTAAACTTTAAGTAAATGAGGAAGTTATTTAAAACCTTAGCCATGAACCAGGATCTCCTATAAATACATTTAAAAACAAAACAACAAGAACAACAACAAAAACTCTTATTCTCGGGCACATTCCAGAGCTGTTAATTACAGTTTCTTACTAAATGTCCCCCACATTTTTAAATTTAGGAAATTCTGTAGGTAATTGCAATATCTAGCCAAGATTGGGAAACATTAATTTTAAAGCAGGAAGTTTATTAGTGGCATAGACAATTTAAAACTGAAGGTATTTCATGTCCAATCCAACATATTTTCTGTTACACTATGTCAATTAGGGGCAGTATTGAGGGTAGATCATATATACTGAAAATGGCAGAAAATCCCACTGCCCAAAGTAGACATTCACGTCTATAGGCCCATGGCAAGGAATTGAGAATGAACCCAGTTTTAGGCAAGTAAATGAAAGGCAGACAGTCAAAAGAAGGCTCACTTAGCAGAACGTTGGTAGACAGCATGCTTAGCCAATTACAACAGCCAGGGAACCAAGGCAAATACTGAGAATTAGTGACAATACTGAGAACTAGGTTTGCCCTAGAAAAGATGGCAAAAGCAGCTACTTAGAACATCAATATTATTACCAGTGAGTCCTGACCACATGGAATATGCTAGTTCTATGTACCCATTTTTTACATGGAGTACCTCAGTTTTCACAGTATTACTGTGAGGTGGGACTCTTGTAATCCCCATTTGGGGGAACAGGAACATATAGCTTGGAGAGATTGAGAAACTCCCTAAGATTACTGATTTAGTAAATGTGGAGCCAGGATTTCATCCATAACCCTCTGAAACTAGAGCAGACTGTCAGATGGATACCAACAGCAAAAGGGGCCACACTTCTCATGGTCTTAAAAAGAATTGCTTAAGTCAACAATAAAAAAATAAAAATAATTTTTAAAAAAGGAACTGTCTAAGTCTTTGTTACAAGCAGTCATGGACTGAACCTGTTGGTGGACTTTAAGGACCTTCAACAACGGACCTCACAAATTGAAAAGAAAGAAAACTCGGCAATTACATAAGAATTTTAAAAATCTATATTTGTTAAAGCCTGAAACAAAACATGGCTGTTGACAGAGCCAGCCCTCTTGGAAAGAGCTACACTGTTAGAGGGTCTGGATTATCTTCGGAGCTCATGGGAGTTTCAACAGTCTTCAATTTCAGTTCTTACCAACTTTCTATTTTATTTGTTTAACTCTGGTTCAATATTTCTAAGCAATTCTGAACACATTAGTAAAATAATCCCTTCTCAAATCAAGGCACAAAAGCTTACATACACAAACTGGTTATTTTCTTATCTGTCTACATGATTTCCATAAATATTTATCACAAGCTTTAGAGCAATCCAATTCCTCCTTCCTAGCAGTTGTGTATAGAAAATTTTATTTTCACTGAAGAATAAAATCTACAGCATCTCCTTTCTTAATCAAAGTTGCCCATTTCTAACATACTTTATATAAATTCTTAAATGACAGGAAATGCATTTTTTTCTAAATGACAACAATATGCCTACCAAATATGTACTTTTTTCCCCACTCATAAAGGTCAGATGATCTAGTTCTAACAGTATAAATTTTATGTATACATGTTATGCATTTTGTGCTGGCTTAACCTCATCAGTAGAAGTTTATTCCTTATTTTTATTCTCACTCTTTTTAAATATGATCTGAAACCCCTAGAGCAGCACATTGCATGGGAAGATACAAAAACTCCTGGTAGCAAAAATATAAAAATCTGATGTGACAACAAAAGTGTTTTAGCATGTGGTATTAAAATCCAATCCAGCCTCGTTTTTATTCATGAGCATGGGGCAGTGATTTGCAACAAGCTCTCAAACGACATGCAGAACATTACCTGTTTTATATTTGTTTGTTTTTACAATATTAACTTAGTGGGTGAAATTAAATAAAATATCTTAAAATGTTGCAATCGATTTTTGCTAAAATATTTCTAGATGGGGCTTTGTATTTGTAATCTATTGCTATGTAACAAGTTACCACAAACTTAAAAGATCAAGATAACTAACATACATTTATTATCCCAAAGTTTTTCTAGGCCAGGAGACCAGGATTAGGTTAGTGGTTTCTCCACTTAGGGTCTTACAATGTTGCACCAAGGTGTTGTGCTCTCTCTTAGCTGGAGTCCAGGTTCAAAGAGTTACCAGCTTCCCAGGTCACGTAGGTAGTTAGTGGATTTTATTTCCTTGTGCTCTGGAAGCCTAGGCTTCTTGCTAGCTGTCACCTAGAAACCACCCTTTGTTCATTGCCATGCAGCCCTTCCCACCTGGCCTTTTACTTTTAGGAACGCAAGAGGCTGCAGAGTGAGCCAGCTAGTGGAATGGAGTCTTAAAAATGTAGCATAATCACAAGGGAAATTCCATCATTGCTTCCATATTCTATTGCTTAGAAGCAAGTCACAGGTTTCACCTACACTCTAGGGGAGGAAATTATACAAAGGCATGCACATCAGGACAGTGGCAACCATAGAGTCACAGAATGGTAGGAAAAACCAGGGTGAGTGTAGTTTAAAAGCCTCTCAAATTATACAAGTATAGTCCTCTTTCCTTCAGAAAATCGTTGTCCTCTCCATGCCATTGTTTTTTGCTTTTTGTTTTGTTTTGTTTTGTTTTGTTTTGTTTTTCCTTAAAGCAGACTTTTGGGCCTCGATGTCAAATTCTCATCTGAATATATATCTGAAATCCACCCTAGTCTCACTTAATGAGAATGCCTAAGGAGAGGTCCCTGGAATCTACCCCCACATGTTAGACTAGCTAAAACTTGAGAGCATCTTACATACATCCTTTATTGAAAGGATTACAATTTCCACCTCTTTGTTATGCTTTTTCTCATAAATTTAATAGAGTTTTAACCTCACCAATTTCTCTAAATTTTGGATTTTCCTTGGAAAACAACAATAGCAATAGCAATATAATACAATGAATTTTCAAAACACATTAACAAGCTAAAATCTTTCCAGGACTCTAAGTCTTGAGAAATTTGAGAGGCCCTTCCTTTAGTCATTAATTTACTGTGTTAAAAAACTATAGATTATATTCATAATCGGGATACCCAAAATGCATAGAATATTATGGGATCATTTTAACATGTAAAAAAAAGAATTCAAAAAATAAAATGGGACAAAGAAGTTTAAGAATTTCACCAGGCAATACCCTTTTGAAAAGAAAAGCCAGCAGCAGAGAGAATCGATGGTGTTTTCCACATCAAAAGAGGCTAAACAGGTGTCTTCCTTTTTGTTCAACCATGTGATCTATGTAACACTAGTTCACAATTTTGTCTACCATTGACCTTTCTTCTTCCAACACCAAGCTTACAAACACTGTAGAGAATACTTTTCCCCTTAAAGGCGAATCCAATTGATTATTACTATTTCAAAGTAACTGCTTCAAGCAATTTTTTAGGTCCATGGCCTTAAATAAGTGTCTGATCTTTGACTACTCTCTTGCTTTGAGCATCATTTTCACTATAAAATTGTAACCATCCTTTAGAATGTGTTCTCATCTTCTATTAAAAATTGTTTTTTTCCCCAGAAATGTATGATTTCCTGTCTTCTCATCAGATTAAATGATCTTATCAAGCATGATCTTTTAAAATTTCATCCATTTCTGTTCTGGTCCTCAGTATGCTCTACTAGTAGACTAAAGATAAAAAACCTAAACCTCTTTGAATAATACTTAAATAATTAAGTTCTCTTATTTGAATATATAAACAGAGTTTTGTGTGTTATTTCATTAAATAGATTTATACTGTCTTAAAAAAAGAAATAATATTTCAAACTCTAAAATATCCTACATAAATTTTCAGGCCAGGTGGTAGGCAATGATTGGCAGAGTCATAGGTCAAGATGTGGAAGAAACAAGTAGAAAAGAGTGTGGGCAAGATGAGCCAGTTCATCAGCCTTTATCACAGTTCTCAAATTCCAGTAAAATCTTCATTTACTAAGTCACTTGATTTTGTCCAAGACCGCAAAGCAAGGAAAATGTTATGGAACTATCAGTACAAATATTCAAGAATGATTAGGATATAGTTCTCATAATTATAACCAAAGAGAAATTATCTTTGGTCTCTTTTAATTTAGATTCAGTTGCGTAGATTTACTAATCACCATGAATTATTTTAGCTACTGTCTAGTTTTCTCTGTATCCAACATGTATCTCATACATGCTATTTTACCATAAATAACCTATTCAAACCTTTAGTTGGCTATTAGCACTAAGCAGTATCTTGGCTATTTGCCTAAGTTACTGTTTTAGAATAACAAAGCTGTATGGGTTATGAGCTTCATTGGCTTACTGGTTTAGGAGAGCAGTCCTCAAATTTTTTGGTCTTAAAATCTATTGTATAAAGGAAAAAAATACTATTTTTTGACAGATCCTGCCTCAGGTTTATTTGCATGAAGAGCCCAGGAGGACACCAGCTCCATGCAGACAGCAGCTCAGGGGGCACACCAGTCCTTCCGTCCTCACATTGGCAGACAGAGGTCTCTATTGTGGAGCTTTGGTGGAGGCCTGGGCACCTTTGGGAGCTGGAGTCGGGGTTGCAGCCACAGCCTGCAGCTTGGTTTGAGCCTTGGCCTGGGACATTGGTGGGCAAAGCCTGACACCCTTGGAGATAGACACGCAAGCATTTTTCCCAAGCTTGGGGGTAATGATTTTGGCAAGTTGACTGAGCTTGCAGCTGCCACCCTTGAGGATTTGGTCTTGACCTTCCTGGGCTTTACCAGGACGTTGATAGCCTCAGTGTGTACACTCATGGCCTTGGTGTTGTTGGCCTGCATCTTCTACTGGCCTTTCTTGTTGTGCTTTTGACAAAATGCATATTTCACAGGTACTTGGGGTCCACTCCCTGAAGAGATTTTTATCTTCGTGATCAGGGTTTCCTGATGTTGCTTCGATGCCATTTTCAGAACTGCTTTGGCATGGTATGATTCTTGAACTTGGCCATATCTACACCAAAGACCTTGTAAAGGACAATTTTTTTAATGTGTGCATCTCTAAAGATATTGAACAAATGAGAAATTAAAGGGTGATGTTGAAAATATTTATTCATTCATTTTAAGCAATAATAATAAACTCTGTATGTTGATATTAATAACTCAGTATATATTAACATAACATATTTGGAACATGCAATGAGAAGAATGTTATTATTATTTTTTTTTACAAATATCTTTAATTCCTGGCTTAATAGAAGATAACTGGATTCTTTTATCTGGATTCTGCACTCAAAATGACATGATATCGTATATCATATGGTTTCTGCAAAACTCCACTCATAAGAGAATGATAGTACAAAAAGTAAATAGCTTCTTAGTATTATTATGACCTCAAAGACCTCTTAAAAGGCTCTTGAGGTCACCCAGGGATTTCTCTAACACACTTTAAAAACTTCTGCTCTAGGATGATAAGGATAAAACACAGCCTTTTCTCAAAGGTGAACAAGGTATGATAACTCATAAGCAACCTCAATAAAAGTAGTGTGCGTGCCCCAACTGTGCCCCCAAATCTCACTCTTTATGTCATTTATTGTTAACAAGTATAGAAGGAAAGAAGAAAATAATTTCCAAAGGTATGTCATAAAAAGGAAAAAAAATTTTGTAAGATTTTGGAGATATCTCTAATGTATTTACATTTAATAAATTAATTTATTAAACACACACAAATATCCTCTTGTTAGGAGGAAATAGATATTTGATTTCTCATGTAATAAAGTAGAAGACACATACATTGTTTATAGAAACATTAAAAAGTTATATTAAAATGCTTTCAAAAAGTTATAACTAGCTTTTTTGTTAATATTGTTATCTCAGAATAATTCATAAAAGAAGATCCATTTTGAAGTGATACAATTATTTTACTTAATTTTTATACTAATCTACTTTTTCTAATTTAAAAACTAATTTAGGGAAACAGGACTGATGACTTTCAGTCAGTCGTCCCAGTTCCATTTCTCAGAGTGCCCTTTGGCTAGAGTAATAAAAGTTAATAAAGGCTGGCTTTACTTAAGTAGGAAACAGGTAAGAAGCACTGACAAAGGTTTCTAGCTTTTTTTAACATGAAGAAAGAGGTAGTCAGTTAATAAATATTTGTGGTTGTTTGTACATAAGAAATACAGCCCTTAACAGAATGGCATGTGAATCCTTTCCAATTGACTCTCATTTTATGTAGAAGAACATAGAGTTCAATGATAGAGAAATATATGTGATATTACATACAAATTAAACAAACATTTAAAATATTTACCAAGTATGTCTTAATATTCCAAAACATCAAAGGCTAAAAACACAGCTAGGAGCACATAAAAGTGTCAGGTCTTAGAAAAAATTTATTGCACAAAGATTGATTAATCTCAATTTATAGCAAGGTCCCCATGTCTTTTTTCTAAGGTATCTCTAAGCCCTTTTATTATCAAATCACTACTCACTTGTAGTAGGATTAGTTTGTACTTTTACCACTATATTACTATTTTAATCTTAATTATTTAATTGTAATTAGTACTATTTAATTGTAAATATTTGTGGAGCTGGCAATTCTAACAGAGCAGAAACTATTTTTATTTATATCTTCAATGCAATAATCTAAAACAGTGACTGATGTGGAACTGATTATCAGCACCAACAGCTGGAGATGAAATGATGGCTTACAACCTCTGCAAGAGGGTCCTTTGCTGTCTTGTCTCCCTCATACACTGCCAACAACCTATACTTATTCGTGAGCAAGCCACTCTCCATTTTCAGGCTATTTATTTTTCATATTTAAAACTAAGTGGTAAACTACCTGGTTTCTAAGTTTACCTCTAGATCTGGCATTTTAATTATAATATTTATTTTGTTGCCCATTGGATGCATTCGTACTGTATTTGTTACAATAGGTCAGAGAAAGTGATGCTTTTTGCCCTTATGTGATATTTTTCAAGTTGGTAATATTTACCATTATGAAAAAAAGTAACATAGTGGTAAAAATACAAAATAATCCTACTACAAATGAGTAGTGATTTAAAAGACAAATAGGACCACTACTTCCCATTTTGTGTAATGGCTTCATCACTATCACTTGCTGGTCATTTTTTTTCAAGTACCATAAAAACTAAAGTCCTTAAAATTTTGGATTAACCAGCAATCTCATTTAGTGACAACTGGACTCATGTCCCTTCTTGTCACAGGCTGCTTCGGGTTGTACTCTACATATTCTAAAGCTATTTACCAAGATGATTACTTTCTAAATATTTCTTCTGCTTCTAAAGCATTGAAATAATCCCACAGTTTCAAAAAATCAATTTGATAAGTATTTTATAATAGGACTTCTTACTCTTTAAAATGTGCACTATTCAATACAAAACAGGATAGGTATTCATAAAATAAAGTGGGAAAATTGCTTGTAATGAAGGTAATCATGTGGTCTGGCATTCATTCCTTTTAAAAGCCAACCTTTGGGTTTTATGTAAGGGAAATGGATAACACATGCTTGGAGAAAACATGAAATTTAAAAACACATGGAATTTCCACCATTTCAGAAACTTTCTCCTAGGATGTTTACTGATATTTTTTCAGGAAACTATCTTTTAAAAACAGCACAGAGTCACGGTTAATAACTTGGGTCATGTGGAAGCACACAGCCTCAGTTCAAATCTCGGCTCTGCCCTTCCTGGCCTGTCTTTGGGTTAATTACTTAATTCTTCCTTACTTTAGTTTCTCTGTAAGAGATACTAAAGAGATATACAGTACCTATATCACAGTCTTGTTGTAAAAATTAATGTTAATTGTAAAGGGCTTATAAAAATTCTAGGCATATAGTTAACTCATTTTGAGTGCTTGATTAATAAATAAATATGATACTAATGGCTTTCTATATATACTTGGATATAACAGAAAAAAAATCAACCTATAACAAAAACTAAACACATTGCATACAACAGTTTATGATGGCCAAGTGGCTAAATGGAAAAAGCTACACAGACAAAAATAGTGACTACAAAGTTCTATGGAGAAAACAAACCGTGTCCATGTCCCATATGCAGCTAATACTCAAAATGGGTAATCAGAATCATCTAACTTTCTGTAATATGCATAAGCAGCAATAAATGTCTGCAGCTTGTTTTAAGGCATGCAATTTTAAACTGCTCTAAAAAGATCTATAGGATTTTTTGGTAAAGAAAAAATAAATCAACTATTCTATATTTCAAATGAAATATCAAATGTAATGTTGGAAGTGTTTCCTATCATAGAAATGCTTTGTGTTATATTTTACACCTGGATAAAAAAAATAAATGAAAAAGAACTTTCATGTGTGGAACACTAAGAAATTTAGGTTTGCACTGATGCAGGATAATTTCATAACAAAGTACAGAATGACAAGCTTGGACAGTTTGCCACCAACTATAATTACTTCTAAAAGAACACACAAAAAGAACATTTTGATAAACACAATTTTATAGAAGAGACTAAAACAAAGTATTTGAAAAGAAAATGAGGGGAGGAATGATACTAAACTGAGAGGCATAATCATGGTTCTATAAGCAAGTTTGATAGAAAATAAATCCAGAAGAGTGAAGACAAGTCCTGGGAAATCTGAGGCAAAAAGAGGTTTCAGATTTTTAAAGAAAGAGAGAAAGAAGGGTTAAAAGAACATTAAGATATCAAAGCTTACCGTGTGTAGCAGGGGGAATTTGGAGGAGAAAGGATGTCACATAGATAAATATATGCGTGCAATTAAAAAGGCTTGATTGATAAAGACAAGAAGATATACTCACATATTCATGTATTTATTTTAAAATTATTTTATTTTTTTTCTTTTTTAATTACTGTTAACACACAGAATTAAATTACTTTCAGGTGTACACCCCAGTGATTAGACATTATAAAACTTACTAAGTGATCCTCCTGATAAATCTTGTACCCTTCTGACACCATACATAGTTATTAGAATATTGCTAATTATATTCCTTATGTGTGCTTTACATCCTCATGACTATTCTATAACTACCAATCTGTACTCTAAATCCCTTCACCTTTTTCACTCACCCTCCCAAACCCCCTCCCATCTGGCAACCATCAAAATGTTCTCTGTATCTATGAATCTGTTTCTGTTCTGCTTGTACATTTATTTTGATTTTTAGATTCTGTCATTGATAAATCTGTATTTATTTCCATTTTAGTATGCATATTTTTCCCTCCTCCTGCTCCTCACTCTTCCCCCTCCTTCTCCTTCTCCTCCTCCTCCTCCTTAAAGAAGACCTTTTAATATTTCATGGAATACTTGTTCGGTGGTGATGAACTTCTTTAGCTTTTTGACAAAACTTTGGAGTGCAACAACACACTGATTTTTACATTTAGGTTTTAATTATTTTAGAAATATAACAAATAAACCAAAAAAGAAGATTAAAAACAGGATCATTAAAGTGGAAGAAATTTAAGTATTGTTCAATTAAATCTGATTTCAGAGATTAGGGAAATGAGGCTTAAAAAAATGTGATGACTTGCTTAAAGTCACCTACCAGTTAGCAGAATTGGAACCTGGATCCAATCACTTGATTCATTGGGGCAATGCTTTTTACAGTACACCTGCCTGACCTATCTTGACCCAGGGCTGATTTTTCCCCCTCACCCAATTACCCTGAATACTGTTATTCCCAATAATCCAGAGAAATCCCTAGATTCAAAACAGCTGTGAATGTGTGCCAACTCCCCCAAATCCTCCATAGTACACAGTATTAAAATACTTATAAAAAGCAAGAAAAATGTTTTTCAAATATAAATACTGTGTTGTTTAACTACCTGTTAATTGTTAAATGAGAATTAGCAGAATCACTGAACTTGCTAAATGAGATCCCTGGAAACTAAGAACAGTAAATATGTTGTATCTGAAAATAACGGTAACCCCTCAATTTGTTGTGCATTCATTCATCACATATTTTTTGAGCATTACTACATGCCAGCCACTGGGCTGGGACCCAAGAGTACAGGAATTAATATAGACCTTTCCCCTACCAATAGTGTGCTGGTAACTGATTAACAATGAACTCTCTCAAGGGGAAGTCCTGACTTGCATCATTTGCCAATTTCCATGGTACAGATACTCCACCATGATCAATTTTGAGCTACCAGTGTGACATCCTCAAACATGAAGTTGAGGAGAGATGTGCAGTCACACACCATTGTGTAGTGCTTCCAGTATAACAGTCAGCCTTTCCAAGCCAGTATGAACTAGCTCCACCATATCACCAGAACTTCATGGAATATTCTGTTTCTGAGAGACAGATAATTAACAGGAAAACTAAGAATTACATAAGATCACATACTGTAGTTAAGTGTTGTGAAGGAAGGTGATAGAGTGATAGCATACTGGGAGAGGATTGTTTATGGTGGAGTGGACACAGCTTTCTGAGATGACGGCCTAGGCATTAAGGGGTGGAAGTGAGCTGGGGGAAGAGCTTTCCAGGCAGAAGGAAAACAATAACAGGGAAGGTGATCAGAAAAAACCACATTCCAGGAAGCAACACAACTTTCTGTAGTTAATCACTAATAATACATGTTGATTCTGGCAGATAAGGTAAAATACTGATTTATTTTTCTTGCTTATTCACCTTTTAATTCAAAGTTCACTGAGGCTGAAACTCAGATTTTCCTCCCTCTTTCTTCCCCCTCTACCTCACTAGCCTTTTCCTACTTTCCTACCCTCCTTCTGAGGTTCTAAAGAAGTGGCACAACATCCTTAAAATTCTGAGTGCCCTCTAAACTCCTTTCGTGAAGTAGGACCCGACAATGTATCATAGGAGGGGGCTTTAAGTCTTTCAGACTAATCAGAATGAAATATGTACAGAAGAAACCATCCTTCATAACACTCACCACTCCATAGCATAGTGATCATCAGTAATCACACACACAATGTATATTTTACTCCTTCTTACCAAAGACCTTTGCCCTCTGGACAGTCAATTGTGTAAGGTAGGAAAAGAAGAGGAATAAAAAATAAAATTCATTTCTGACACATAGATTTTTAAATTATTTTAAAATTTCATATCTTTTGAAAATGAAGAACGTCATATGCTATAAGCAGTATTTTACTTCCCTGCCCATGGTTTGACATGAGGAGAAACTGAGAACACAGTAGTAAAAACAGTAGATTTTATAGTACTGAATATTTCAAAATCCTTTAAGATGCCTTGTTTCAAATATTGTTAAAAACACACTCATTGGTAATGCTACCTCGTGTCTTCAGTCTACTAGCCCTTCCATCTGTACTCAAATCTTTGGCATACATCCTCTCAATTTAGAAAACATCCTACTAGTTCTCATTGAGTGGGGTGCCAGGAGCACCAGATTCCTGTGCCCCTAACAGAAATATAGCACAGATCTGATTGCTGTAAGTCTATAAGGATTCCACAGCAAATAAAGCCCAGATAGTATTGAATCACCAGATATCACAAGCAAATTGGGAAATTTTAAGATTTTCTATACTATAGGTTTAAATGCCCTTTTCAAAAAGGACCTTAAAGTCCTGACCAAATGGCCCAAACTTTTACTGAAATTCTTTCTATGGCTTCTGCCAGAGTTGCTGTGTCCATTTCCACATTTGAATGAATAAAAATGGGGAATTACTTCATCAATTTGGTACTGAAAAAGATATTATAAACAGACTTTTGGTTTTCAAGAATAAATTCTTAAAATATTCTAAAAACACTTTATGAAAGAAAAAATATCACTTCAGCTTAGGGTGCATTGAGAATTTAAAAAGATTGTCTTCACATGTCTAGAAAACTATTGTCAGCCATTAAAGCAGCCATTAAAGCAGACCTGGAAAATCAGGGTTTTAATCCCATTTAAATCAACCACTGCCAGTTGATTAAGTAAGATATATCTATATTCCAGATGTTCTCACATTAGATGAAAGATGACATAAGTAAAGCAATAATTAAGAATATATTTAATTAAGTGTTCCAAAGAAATCCGTGAGAGTAATAAAAGTGTTCCAAGTGGGAGCATGGTTGTGGAAGGTGTCAGAGGTGGCATCCCAGTACTGCTCAGTTAAATCCAAAGGAGTATGTACAAGTTCAACAGCTGGATGCAAAATGGTAGAACATTCCAAAGAAAGAGAATGCACTAAGGCATCGGACAGATAATATGGCTGCCCAAGGGCATTTCATATAATTCAGTTGAGTTCATGAGCCAAACAGTGGCAGGAATGAAGGAAGGAGAAATAAACAGAGATCAGTGCAGGAAAATATTTATCCCATGCATTTAGAAAATCAGAATATGAACTATGAAAATATGGTCAAAATGCCAATGTTGTATTATTGAAATTGAACCCAAAATCAAGATCCACCACTTCATAGTGATATAAATACATTATTTATTTATTTTAAATGGGGGAGAATAGACAATCTTCTATGAAGAAGATTCCCAAGTAATTGATG
This sequence comes from Phyllostomus discolor, assembly GCF_004126475.2. NCBI lineage: Eukaryota > Metazoa > Chordata > Mammalia > Chiroptera > Phyllostomidae > Phyllostomus > Phyllostomus discolor. The sequence goes on along the minus strand of NC_040912.2, from coordinate 24,235,437 downwards.
TGACACTGTCCCTCCTAAGAAGGAGTCACAGCACTAACCCCACCCCCAACCCTCAAAGCCATGGAAATAAGGGAAAGTCTGGGGAATTGTTGCAGCCAAGAGAAGCCTAAGAAATTCTGTGACAGAAAAAGGACGTTAGGTTAAGAAACAAGAAAATCTAATTAAAAGATGGGCTTTTCTTAATAATAATGATCTATTGATACTGGTTCACTACTTGTGATAAATGTACTACACAAGTGGATGTTTCTAAGGAGGGGGGTGAGGAGAAGACTGTAAGTGGGGCATCTGGGTATTCTCTGTATCATCTTTTTTACTCCTTTACCTTATTATATCATAAATTTTTCCTCAATTCCACTCAGTATTTCATATAAAAAGATCTGCCTTCCAACTAGGCTGCCCAAAAGCTGAAAATATTGTGCTTTTAAACTCCACCTTCAGAAAAGCTAGTAAAATTCTATAGATGTGCTGTCCTCTCTCTCTGCAGTAAGCAATAAATTTGTCTTTTTTGGACAATGGTTTATTTCATGGTATCTTCAGTAAGTGTATAATCAACATTATGGAAGACTCATGTAAGCACAATAAATTTTATCCATAATTTTTTTGGTATAGGAGTACATAATATATTTTGGTAAATTGTCATATATATTCCTACCCTGAATACTCTCTCCTATTCTAATTAGCATTGTGTCATTTGAGTTACTAATCACACAAACCAGTCTGGGTTCTTTCCTGAAATGTAATATAAAACTATATACCTTTGTTTCCAGGCCACTATACCCCTGACATTATGCTAATAAGAACAACAACAAAAAAACACACAACAGTTTTATGCGTTACGTGCCTACATTGAAAAACAATGACAGTTAAATTATAGTGGCCATTAAGTACTCCATTATTTTATTCTTAAAAATGATACAGTATATTTGTGAGGGAATACAAAAATGACAAAGAATGAGGAACAGAAGGCAAAAAGAGGACATTTTAAATTGCTTTCATCCAGAAGTAGAAATGGGAATATCACAACTAATTATTAAATCAAATCATTTTAAATCAGCACTAGATTGTAGTAACTGCTTAGTAATTTGATAGCCTAGCAAAGCAGCCATTACCTAATGATGACAGCTATTTACCCAGATGGAAAGTCACAGGAGATTGGAACTACTGCCACACCACACAGCATTAATCAGAGTAGCCATCAGTAATGGCCCCTTCAGCGTAGCAAATCAGTCATGATTAGTGGGGGTGGTTCAAGTTCAAAGAGTTGAGAAATTAGACAGCAGGCCTCTTGGTCCCAGGACCAGGACTCTGCTGTTCACCAATCTGTTTGCCTGAGTTTTATGAGCTGGTAAGACTATGGATCATAGGCTGCAGAGGCCTGTGTGGGCTAGTAGCCTTGTCCTACTCAACTCATTCAAAACGCCTCTCCCAAAATGTAAAATATATCACTCATCTCTGTCCCCCCAGCCTTTACCCAACTCTGACCCTCAAATCATCCCTGAGCCATGGGCCTTTTATGAATCTTAGTCATTCCCAAATATTATACCAACTATGAAATAATGCATTTCTTATCTCAACTCTTCTTGAGTACATCTCTGAAACTAGAAATAAACTGCTACACATATTAAAATAGTATAGGAATAGAAATTGTAGTCTAATAACTTATTTTCAAGTTCATGACAAACTGTTTGTGTCAGAAAATATTCTTGGAGTCAAAATGGTTAAGCAAAGTGACTTATCATACTAGCTACATTTAAAGTGCTCAATAGCCACATACAGATGGTGACTATTATATTGGAAAGCACAGATATAAAGCATTTTTATTATGCTAGAAAATTCTATTGAACATTGCTGCTTTGCAATATTTAAAAGTATAAAAGATAGAATAAAAAGATAAGCAAACAATAATATATCATCAAAAATTACTAGATTTTGGTCCATTAATTTTTAAGAGTACCTTTCAATGTGATCTCACAAATATATATTACTTTATGAACACAAGAATCAATATACAGTTGTTCCTCAGTTTCCACAGGTAATTGGTTGCAGGACCCCTCCCCCACCATGGATACCAAAATCCAAAAATGCTCTAGCCTCTTAAATAAAATGATATAGCATTTCCACATAACTTACCCACATAACTTTACCCTCATAACTTCCCATATACTTTAAGTCATTTCTAGATTACTTATAATACCTAATACCCAATGCAAATGCTATGAAACTACTTGCTATGCTGTATTTTTGTAAAGTAATTATTTTTTAATTGAGCTGTTAATTTCTATATTATTCAGTTCTAGTTTTGTATATGTTCTAGATACAAGTCCTTTATCAGATCTGTTTTGAAAATTTTTTCTTCTAATCTGTGGCTTGTTTTTTCAATTTATTAATTGTCACTTTCAAAAAACAAGATTTAAATTACAATTGATTTTTATTTAACTACTTTGTTCTTCTGTTATCAACTTTTTCCTTCTATAATGTATGCTCCTAATGGCCTTCTCTAAGAAATCTTCAATTAATCAAATGTGGTAAAGATATTTTCCATTCAATTATCTTAGCAAATATTTCCAAAATCAATTGACCATGTACTTATAAGCTGATTTCTAAACTACCTTGTCTGGTTCACTGAACTATTGGTATTTACTCTAATACCACATGTTTTGATTATTGTGGCTTTATAGTAAGTTTTAACATCTGGTGGTGTAATGCCAACTTTTGTTTTCCAAAATTGTTTGATTTATTTAGTTCCCTTACATTTCCATAAACTTTGAGAATCAACTTGTAAATTTTGCAACATCATGAAAAATAGCCTGCTAGTATTTTTGAAGAAGTTGTGTTGGATTTATAGGCCAATTTGGGAAGAAGTGCCAGCTTAACAATATTGAGTCTTTTTCTCAATGAACATGGTTTATCCATATACTTATTAGGTATTTGTACATTTATTTCAGTAATATTTATTATTTCGGTGCACAGCTTATGTTAAATTGCATCTTAACGCCCATCTCCCTACCAAATATAGGCATGTCATTTCCACTTCATTGGAACATATAACTTAAATTCTATCCTCCTAATCCTATCATTGTGGTTATAATTCTACAGTTAAGTACTTTAATTTTTTTCTTGCCAGTCCTTTAGCCATGGTTTCCCCAGTCATCTCTTAGCCATGGAATGTTTGTCCTCTAGCAATTTCTCAATGGAGAAAAAAATTGTAAAATAAAATTCCTAACTATTGCATGTTCCAAGTAGCATGACTGCGCCCTTTATAGATGAAGAGCAATTTCATGTTTATGCTCTTCAGAACAATTTTTCTGTGTATATACTTCTTCATTGTCTGCTAATATCAAATGTTGGTGGGGGAAAAAATGTGAAGCCAATCTGACATTTTACCCTTATAAGGGATTTGATATTTCTCTTTGGATGTCTAAAGTTTTCTCTTATCCTGTTATTCCATAATTTTACTAGAAAATGTCATGTTGCTAACCTGGGACAACTTTCCCTGCAATATACCATTTTTCAACATGTAAGTATATTAAAATACTTGTTTTATTTTAGGAAGTATATCCTTAAACAAAGTATTTAATTGCTTGCTTTGTTTTATTATTTTGTAATTGTTCTTTGAGGTATTCTCCAAGACGCATCTGGTTCCTGCAAGGACAAGACTGAATTAAATGGACATGTGATGGGATGACCACTCATGCGCCCTTTGAAGCTTTGAGCATGGCAATCACGTCCATGCTCACCTCCAGAGGTAATCTTGTTTTGACTACTATGGCTTAGGGCTCACTTCCAGAGGCTTTCACTTGGCCTTTCATATATATATACTATATATATATATATATATATAGTACATATATATATATATATTCTGTCCCAATTACATATTCAGGAACCAGAACAATGATCTACAATAAGTCTTCAATACCCCTGCTGTGAAGTGGGCCATGCCCAACACCCTATCCATTGTGTAACTCCCATATGCTCCAATTTTAATTAGGAGACCATGACTACTATTTAGACCTCTGAGTATGAACGGCAACATGAACCCTTTATCTAAGAGTCTTCAGAAACCTTCCCTTCCCCCAATGTACTGTTAATCAAGTAAATCACTGTTCATTTCTCTAGGGAAGAACATGAAGGTTTGTTACCATAGACACCTGCAGCCTTTACTTCAATTAATAGATTACAGGTCTGAAAACTGGCTGAAGTATGGAAACTAGACAGGGATTGTGGTTTTTTATTGTAACAACTTATCTCAGCCTACGATCATCCACCCTGTAATTCTTCTGAGAGTACACGTTAATTGGTTCTCTTTCTGGTTGCCCCCCTATTGTGCCCCCTGTGACACCATATTCTATTAACAATCTTCATAGTTCTCTGTGGGTAAGGTCTCCTTGACTGTCCTTTAAACCTTGACATTCATTATAATAACTATAGCTACCTCACTTTGGACAGGTAAGCCCTACCTATACACTTCCTGAGGACTCTGTGTCTAGGTTCTATCATCCTCACTCTATCAGTGAGCCCAGTGAGTTCATGGACTCTCCCCCCACCTTACATGAACAACAGAGGATAATAACCATTGGACTTCTCAGTGATTCTGATGCCTTTCTTCCCAAATGCTAGCCTTATGGCCTTGGTAAATGGTATACCAAGAAGAGAGTAATCTAGTAGGTCTTACATTACTTTAGCATACACACTTTTTTGAGTTGTTAAATCCCTTCTTTCATTGTTTTACACATAAAAATTTGCATTTTAACCTCACTTAACATAGTCATAGCATGTTTTCCCATATCCCTCATAACATTTGGCAGAATGTTAAATTCTGAATTATAGGAAAATGCTTCCAAATCAATAAGCTTTTCCTTATTTGATTTGTGTCTTGACAAAAAGCATCCTCAGGATCCAGTCTCTCATGGAATCCCCAGCCCCTGAGACTAGGTCTGGTAGTTTCTTTGTGGTAGAGACCCTTTTCTTCCTTAGTGTTATTTTGTATCCCTGGCTCTGATTCAGTTATGCTATGAATTCACCCTAGTTATAGTACTAGTAAAAGTAGGAATACATCCTGAGAAAGGCACAATTATCTTGCTAGGGAGAGAAATTTGCATGGCTTTTTGACAATTACTGCTATACTGCTAAGAATCCTTTCAGAACTATATGGTTTATGACCTATTTATGCTTCTTTTGACAAACTTTACAGATAAGGAATTTTGTCTGTTTGTTCTATTTTTCATTCTTCTCTTTCCTCCTGAATATTTTCCATGGAGAGAAATTGAAAATTCCAGATTATGCAAAAATATTCAATTCAAAGCTCAACATACTTTTAATATAATATGGTTTTAGGCAATTCAGTAGAACTTGAAAAACATGCATTCGTGCAGATATTTCCATATGTCTATGTAATGCCTGTTATTATTGATATTAGAAAAAGTTCTTTCAGTTTTGAAAATTAAAGCTGAATCATCTGGAATTCATAATAAAACAGCAGGAAGCCCAGGGGTATCTAGACAATATATGTGGATTTAAAGGAAGATAAATATTTTATTTTACAATCTCTTGGAAAATTATCCCTCATTATCTTTTAAAATTAAAAGTACACAAGACTTTGATCTAGTAATCCCCCTTTTTAGGAATTTATTATACACAATATATGTATGTGCACAATGTACTTACTAAAGCATTTTTATGATGGGAAAAATCTGGAATAAACTATAATATCCATCAATAAGACAATTAGTTAATAAATAATAGCATATATGTTAGAAGTAACATAGGTAGGAGATAGTTTTATGTCTCTGGATTAGAAGGATGAATATGACATATCATTAACAGAAAAAATAAAATTATATCATAGTATGCAGTATGATTCTATTTTTATTAAACATGTACAAGTAATGGTTTATAGACATAGAGAAGCATATAAGTGACATTATAAAATAATATGGAGGTATAAATAGATAAAATTATTCATTTATTCTTTATATATTTTAAATTAGTTTACTTGTTGCAATAAGCATGCATTATTGCTCCAATTAAAAAACAATGAAGAGGATAAAGGATAAAAATAAGTATGAGAAATATTTTAGGAACATTCAGGAAATATTCAACTACCTAGTTCTGGAAGTTTAACAGTATACTAGTGAAGTTAGAGGAAAAAAACAATAAGTTGGCTTTAAGTCTAATCTACTCCAATTATATGGAAATCTCAGCTTTCACAGGCATGGCAACATGGCAGGAATTAGCATGCTAAAGTTCCACTGCCAAGTTCAGCAAAGTGGTGGCTAGAACAGGACACGAGGTAAGGTTAGGACTAAGGCAGGATATTGACACAAAGCAGCTCTCCTGAAGTTTAGTCCCAGCTCAGCAGTCAACCAAGGTTTAGGATCTAATTCAACCAGCACTACCATTCCAGGAAATGTATTTAGTCTTTTCCACTGGTGTAAAACACCAATGATAATACCAATACTTTGTTTCATAGACATATTTAAAGAGTAGTAACAAAGCACTTAGAGCTTCATGGATGCACCCAACACTGAAACACCTACATATAGAAAACAAAAGCTAATAGAACTAAAAAGAAAAATAAACATTAATATAATAATAGTAAAAGAGTTTAATAAACTCTCAATAATGGGTAGATCATCCAGACAGAGAATCAATAAGGAAACAGCAGATTTGACTGTAGACTAAAAGGGCTTAACAGACATATAAAGAATATTCTGTTTACCCAAAGAAACCTGAAACACTAATTTGAAAGAATAGAAGCACTCCTATGTTCACTGCAGCATTATTTATAATCGCCAAGATTTGGAAACAGCCCAAGTGTCCATCAGTGACTGAGTGGATGAAACAACTATGGTACATAGACTCAGCTGTAAAAAAAGAAGAAAATTTTATACTTTGCAACAGCATAGATGGACCTCAAGAACCATGTTAAATGATATAAGCAGTCAGAGAAGGACAAATACCATATAATTTCACTCATATGTGAAATCTAATGAATAAACTAAACTAACAAGCAAAATAGAAACAGACTCATACAGAGCAGACCAGCAGCTCTGGGCAGGGTGGGGGAGGGTTCAGGGGCAGAGGAATTGAGCAAAAAGTAAAAGGATAGCAGTATAGTGATTGTTGGGTGGTGGGAGTGAGTGGAGGTGGAAGAAGTAACAAGGGGGATAAATAGCAATAGAAAAAATACAAAAAATAGATAAAAAAATATTTTATTAAATACCAACTGGATAAACATCCTTTTCAAGCACACATGGAACATTTTCTAGAATAGATAATATATTAGGCCATAAAACAAGTTTCAACAAATTCAAGAAGATAATAAACTACACTAAATATTTTTTCTTACTACAGTAATATGAAACTAGAAATCAATGACAAGAAGAAAGCTGAAAAATTCACAAATATGTAGAAATTAAACAATACATACCTGAATAACCAGTGATGAAAGAAGAAATCAAAAGCAAAATCAAAGTTATCTTGAGGCAAACAAAATGGAAACACAACACACCACAACTCATGGGATATGGCAAAGGAAGTTCTAAGATGGAAACAGCTATAAATGCCTATATTTAGAAAAGAAAAAATATATACTCTGCAAATTTTAAGACGTGATTAAAAGAAATTGAAGAAGACACAAATAAATGGGAAGGTATCCATGTTCATGAATCAGAAGAGTTAACATTGTTAAAATATCCATACTACTCAAAGCTATCTAAAGATTCAATGCAATCCCTATCTAAATTCCAATAGCATTCTTTACAGGAACTAAAAAAAAACAATTCTAAAATTTTCATGGAATTATAGAGGAGCCCTAATATCCAAAGCAATTTTGAAAAGAAGAGCAAAACTGCAGGTTTCACATTTCTGACTTCAAACTACTATAAAGCTGTAGTTAACAAAACAGTACACATACACCCATGGAACAGAATTAAGAGGCCAGAAATAAACCTATGCATGCACAGTCAACTATTATTTGACCAGAGACCCAGGAATATTCAATGGGGAAAAGATGATCTCTTCAAAAACTAGTGTTGTAAAAGTGAATGTTCACATGCAAAACGATGAAACTGGACTTCCTGTCTTTTACCATTCACAAAAATTAACTCAAAATGGATTAAAGACTTAAATTTAAGACCTTAAACCATAAAATTCTTAGAAAAAAAATAGCTTAAAAACCTCACTGACATTGGTCTTGGCAATGGTTTTTTGGCTATGACACGAAAAGCACAGAAAACCAAAGCAAAAATCAATAGCAAACTACAAACTTCCGCACAGAAAATGAAAGGATCAAAAACAATGAAAAGACAACCTATGGAATGGGTGAAAATATTTGCAAATTATATATATATATATTGAGAGAGAGAGAGAGAGAGAGAGAGAGAGGTGTTAATAATGAAATACATAAGAAACCCATACAACTCAATAGCAAAAATAATAATATGACAATTAAAAAACTGACAAATGGACATGAACAGATATTTTTCCAAAGATATACAAATGCCTAACTGGGTACATAAAAACATGTTCAACATCAGTAATCATCAAGGAAATGCAAGTCAAAATCACAATGAATTATCACTTCATACCTGTTAGAATCACTGTTATCAAAAAGTCAAGAAATAATAAGGATTAACAAGGATGTAGAGAAAAGTGAATCCTTTGTATATATAAATAGTGGTACAGCCACTATGGAAAACAGCATAAAGTTTCCTCAAAAAAATAAAAATAAAAATAAGAATACAATATAATCCAGAAATCCCACTTCTGGGTATATATCTGAAGCAAATGAAATCACTTTTACAAAGAAATCTTTGCCCTTACATGTTCATTGCAGCATTATTAATAGTAGATAAGACATAGAAACAACTTCAATGTCCATCAGTGGATGCATAAATACAACATATATATACATATATATGTTTACATATTTATTTCTTTGTATTTATTAATCATATAAATATGTATACATTTGTAAAAATATATGAAATTTGAGGGCATTATTCTGAGACAAATAAGTCAGACAAAGACAAATACTGTATGATATCACTTATATGTGGAATCTAAAACTAATGAACTCTAGAAATATAGAGTAGATTGGAGGTTTCCAGGGCAGAGGAGGTAGAAGAGATGGGTAAGGGTTTACAAAGGGTACGGGCTTCCAGTTATAAGAATAAGTTCTGAGGATCTAATGTACATCATAGTGTGTGAGGCTTACAATACTGTATTGTATACTTGAAAATTGCTGAGGATAAATCTCAATACACTTACAGAAAAAAGAGAAGACCTTAATACACATACATGAAAAATGGTAGCTATGTGAGATCAAGGATGTGTTAACTAACCTTACTGTAGTAATCAATATATTGTACACCTGGAACTTATGCAATGTTATGTCAGTTAATCACAATAAAGCTGGTGGGGAAGAAGAAAATAAATTTAAATAATGGAGCTTACGTTAAAAACAGACAAAAGGAATTCATGGGAAGGAGGAAAGAGAAAATGCAAGTAAAGGAGAGAGATTAGGTGCACATTTCAATGTGTGTTAATGTCTCAAGTTGTTCTAGTCCATGTTTAATGAAGAACAGTGGACTTGGTACTGCACTCTTCCAGATACATGTCTTAAAGTGCTTTCTAGAGTTTTACTAAGCAAAGCATGATTCTATTTTATTAGTGGAAAATCAGAGAGAATTATTTGCCATGAAAACTATGAAAAAGTGTTTCTAAATATATATATATATATAATGTATATAATATATGTATAGATTCATATATACATGGGTCCTGTTGGTGAAATTAGTTTTACTTATTTATTTTTTTCAAGTTCTTATTTTGACAATTATCTCCTCAGTATTCTGTACTAGCTCCCAATCCAAAGGGAAGCACCCAATGCTAAAATGCCCTACTTTGTAATCATTGAATTAATTGCTGCTTATTTATAAGTGTTCCTGGAAATATTGGAACATTGAAGAAAAGAAGTATAGTTTTGAGGGTGTCCAATTTGTATGGCCTTGCTGAAATGTAAAACTGCTGAAACTCTGTCCATGATGTTCAGAAAGTCAGAAGGAGCTGATGTCGCCCCTGTTCTGCCTTCACTAACACACACATGTGCAGAGACACTGACACACAAAAAAGGGTCATCTGTTTCCCTCACACTTGAGGATGATAAGGTAAGCCAACAGTAAATATGAGAATATGAACAGAAGGGTCATATTAACAGGTACCACAGGCCATTTCCTTGAGAGCAAGAATAGCTTTAATTGATTCTAATTTCAATGAATTGTAAGGTTTTATAATGGGTGATGGATGGATCTCCTGTACTTAAAGAACTGCTAGAACACTTCACAAAGCACAGTCAGTAATAGTTTCAATTATCTCACTCATTCCATCCATGAACACTGTACATGTTTTTCTGATAGACACAAATCCCTTTATACCTTTTCAGGCTCTGTGATTCCAAATACTTTTGCTCCATCTCAGAGGAAGGAAATCTGGCTCAGGCACTGGCTCAAGAAATTGGAGGTCGTTCCTCAGTGTACAGTTCCTATAATGGGCATGTCAGTGCTACCCATCCTTCTTTTAGGAAGTTCTCCTCTTTTTTTTATACAAATGACACTGGTAGAGGCTGCCAATCAGAATACCCCACCTGTCCCCGAAGAGGTGAAGATATGACCCATAATGGGACAAATTGTATCTCCATGGTATTTCTCCAAACTGGAAAGAGAGAGGATTCTTTTCGTTCTGTTTCCAAGTGTGTGCTTACATGAGCTCCAAAGCTTCCCTGGTTGTGGTTTTTGCCCAGTGGAAATAGAGGGTTTGACAGTCTGAAGTTGACACACACACATCATCATCACCATCCAGAGACAAGAGAAAGACATTAACACCTTGATGAAATTAGTCTCTGTTTGTATCTTCATCTCAATTCTTTCCATTTTCTTAGTTTGGTTACAGGAGTTAATAAAAAGACTTTTAAACCTAAACTAGTTCAAATGTAACATGTTTCTAAGCACCAGAATATGGCAGATTGTTAGAATATCAGTACTATAATTATATTATATTATATTATATTATATTATATTATAATCTTCAAAGGATTTTGCAGGTGCAATTAAGGTCCCTACTCAATTGATTTTAAGTTAATCAAAAAGGTGATTATCCTATGTGGGCTTGGCCTAATCCAATGAGCCCTTTAAAGAGGGTCTAAAAGTCAGAGAAAGTGAAATACATAAAAATTTCTCTTTCCTGCTAGCCTTAAAGAAGCAAGTCATCATGAGTTGTACAGCTACAAGGAACTGAATTCTGGCAATAAGCACATGAACTTGGAAGAGAATCTTGGGCTCCAGTAAGGAACTCCGACTGACTGGCATCTTGAATGCAGCTGTGGACTCTGAGCAGAGGACAGAGCTGCATTCTATCATTCTAAGCTGTGCCTCTATCTTGACCCATGGAAATAGCAAGATAAAAAATATTTTTTAAGCTGCTAATATTGTGGTAATGTTTTACTTAATGACAGAAAACTAACACAATATTCTATTTATTATAAATTGAGTATGAAATTGAATACTAAGTAAGAATATTTCTCAAAAGAAAGTTAGGGATTGTAATTAAAAAAAAAGGCTTGGAATTTTGGGATATTAAGTCAGGAAGATTCCACTCTCTCCTCTGTACCACCTGTGGATAAGGAGGCAATCATAATCAGAAAGATCAATGGGTAACAGAAGGCAGTATAAATCTTCTAAGTGGGGTTGAGAGTCATTAGAATTAATGGCATTTTACTTCATCAGGATTGAAGAAGCAAACTTGGCCTTCAGACCTTGAATCCCTAATTCTTAAAAATAGCAACAACAAAAACAAGTTCTTGGCATTGAGGCTGTATTTTTCATGTCACAATAATGAAATGTTCTACTTCTAATACAATGATATCTATAATATAAACTATTACTTTGTGTTAAACAACATCAGCTCCATTGTAGGAACTATGACTTTATAATAAGCAGGAAAGCCTCCTAAGAAACTTAAAGCTGAGAGTTCGTCAGCATCACGTTAAGGAAACAGCACATCAGATAACTCACCCAGGGGTGGGCTTGGTTATACACAGGTCATTACAGGCCAGGACCATGGCTTGGAATAAGATAGCTTAATTAATTATAAGGAAAAAAAAGTATTTACTAGGTATTCAAACTTATTGCCAATCTTAGTCCACCAATGGCTAATTCATTTGGTTTGTGAATGTAAACACTTTAGAAGTAGGGATAGCATACTCTGTAGACTAAAGGCATTGTCTACAGATAGGCGACTTTTCATCTGTGCCTTCAGTTCCAATCTACCTGCAAGATCTAGCATAACATAGTTAACCATTTTCTGGGCATTGTTTTCTATATGTGCCATTAGCTTTATAACATTACCCGCCAAACTAAGTCTTGTAATCTTTCTCTAATGTACTGTCCTCAGATTGTTTTTCCAGTGGATTAGAATTCAAGCTTCAAAACTCAGACTGTTTTACTCCTTTTTATCAATTGTCTAGAATCTTCTTGCTTATAATCTCATTAATATTTCTTTCTTTCTTTCCCAATACCCACTGTTACCTCTTCTGTATAGGCCCTTATGGATACATTTAACAGATTACAAGTAGGTATCCTAGCTCCAGGCATTCTTTCATATATAATCATCCTGTATATCACTGCTAGATTAAGTTCCGAAGCAACATTTTGATTATAATACTAGCATTCTCTAGGGCAGGGGTGTCAAACTCATTTTCACCACGGGCCACATCAGCCTTGTGGTTGCCTTCAAAGGACCAAAATAATTTTAGGGCTGTGTAAATGTAATTACTCCTTAACTGTTAAGGAGTTGAAATTACATTCAGCCCTTTGAAGGCAACCTTGAGGCTGATGTGACCCCCAGTGAAAATGAGTTTGACACCCCTGCTCTAGGGCTTAAAATTCTTTGTGCTTTCTGAAAGTGCAAAACTGGAAGGTTTCCTTCCTTACTGACCACAATCTATCCTGAAATTATCATTTAATTTTCTACCACTCTTTTCTTCATGTGCTAAGTTTCATACAAATTAAACTATCATATAAACCATCACTATCCTATAAATATACCTTCCATATAATAAATGCCCCAGGGTCTTTCTCTGGTTTTCCTAGTAATAGACTGACAGGAACTGAAATTCTCTTCTTCTTCAGCATGAGAGATACCACCCAAACACTGACTTCTGGTGGTGCAGTCATCTTCCCACACCACTGGGAAGGATGGCAATATCCCTCATCCCCCAAATCTCCAGTTTGCACAAATGGCTTTCCAAGTATTTATAGAAATTGCCAGTATCTAATTACAGATCCTGACAGCCACATTCTAAACATTTATTCTCCCATTTATGAGGTTATTCTCATGGATTCCCCTAAGTCTAAGGCAACACATGTGGCCCAGGATGGATGAATACGGCCCAACACAAAATTGTAAATTTACTTAAAACCTTTTTTTGCTTATCAGTTTTCATTAGTGTTTGTGTATTTAATGTGTGGCCCAAAACAATTCTTCTTCTTCCAGTGTGGCCCAGAGATGCCAAAAGGTTAGACACCCTTTCCCTAAGACATTGACCCCTACCAATAACTAGTTTCTTGCACATACATTGTGCTATTGTGAGCTTTGCCCTCACTCACCTCTCCACACACACACCTCCTAGTGTCCTCAAGCCCACTTGTGCCCTCACTCACCTCTCCACACACACACCTCCTTTGCTTCTAGTGTCCTCAAGCCCACTTGTGGCTCTCCTAATACCTTGCCAAGATTCTTCATTGTCTCATTCTATTCATCAAAATTTACTTACTCTGTGTCTTATTCCCCTTGTTATACAATTAAAAGAAGCTTTTCTTTTATAAATTCCAATGCATTAAGCACTTACCCCACACTATCTATTATTATTTTTGCTGTTTCTTATCAGATTCAGAAACCACCAGCAAGAATTCACTGTATTTCCTAAATGTGTAAATATCACCACAGCATATATCACAGAAGTTTAAGTACAGCTTGTTATCTTATTATAATTTTTTTAAAAAATTGCAGGAATACTTCTTTCCTGAAAGATAGAAATTGATACCTTTAGTCCAAAATCTTTGGAGTAGCATTGATTCTTCCACAAAAAAATTGACTGATTTCCCACAACCTAATCTAGATGCTTCAGTTCTGCCTGGGTTGGTCAAGAAGATAAAACTATAATTTAATATAAATGCCACTTTCATGCCTATGAGAAAAAAGCCCATTTTATATCAAAGGCTCAATTCATTACAATATTCTTCATATTGTTCTTAAACCCTTAGGGTATTTAGGATGAAATTTCACAAACTCAGAAGCCTAAATATATGAGAAAGTGTTGACTGAGATTCAAAAATATTGTAAAGCAAATAGATCCACATTATATTTATGATTCTGTTCATTTAAATAAACACATGAGTGGGTTTCCAAAGCCTTTGATTGTTTTACTAGAATGCGGTGGATTTTTCCATCTGGTTCTATACATGAAAGAATAAGCACAAAATCTGAGAGCTGACCAATTTTACAGAGAGAAGAACATAAAAGGCAGTTTCTTATGATCTTTCAGTAGAAAATGCACTTGAAATACTGTGAGAAAGGCAGTCTTGTGATATTTCTCATTATAAAAGGTCACTGCTCTACTCATTTATCACTATTTTATGGAAGAAGCAGAGTGGATTGTGTCTAGGGGAGAGCAATGTTGCTTAGAAGAGTTTAAAAAATTACCTGGTGTTAAGAGGAACAGAGAAATTATTCAGTATATTGCAAAGTAGAGTTTAGAAATATTAGTGCTAAAATTCAGAAATATTATAAGATGTGAGAAGAAAAAGAGAACTCTACATTGAAGGGACTATTGTCTTATAAATAATTCCCCTTCTATAAAGAGGGATTGTTCATGAGGCTTTTTATTTAAAGGGTACCCTCTGTGCAATGAAATTTCAACTCCCCATTAGGGATAACTGGGAAATATTCATGTATCATAATGGATACTAATATAGCAAAAGAACATCGAAGTGTTTCAACAGCTTGAGTAAAGGAGAGTGTTTTTTTACTCTACATAAATGCGAGAGTATCTAATTTTATGTATTGTCCTGCTGTTGCATCATTGTGAAAGCCCATAAGACACAAAATTAGTGCATAATTCTAAGGCACGCCTGCTATGTATTAGGTGCCACTCTGAGAACTCTATAGGGAATATCTTGTTTAATCCATAACCTTTGTAATAAACGTGTCTGTAAAGCACCGATATTACCTCTAATAGACAAGAAAGCTGAGGTAGTTGCTCATGGATGCGTAATTAATAAATAATGGAAATGGAATGCAAACCAAAGCAGTGAGTACCATGCAGCTATGTTCTGCTTTTGTATTTAAAAAGTCTTCTTTAAATAAAGAAACAACAAAAAATCACAAGAAGGAACTTTAGTCAGGGTTTAAATGGGAAAGTTGGAGTCCTTAAAGAGAAATTAAAAGAAAATTTTCAGTTAAAATTTTTTTATTTCATTACTTTCTGTAATGTTCATTATTGTAGAATTGATAACTTCACAGACTAATA
Source organism: Phyllostomus discolor (assembly GCF_004126475.2). NCBI lineage: Eukaryota > Metazoa > Chordata > Mammalia > Chiroptera > Phyllostomidae > Phyllostomus > Phyllostomus discolor. The sequence continues at coordinate 24,219,848 of NC_040912.2, read as the reverse complement.
ATTCAAATAAATTTAACAACAGTTTAAAAATATATAGAAACTGTTCCTCAAAAAACCCTGTGTGTCCAAGCTACCCAGTCTTTCTGCCACACTCTTTTGAACAAATGATAGAGGGGAGAACACTTTGATGTAAACCTATCCCATGTTAACAGTTTAGTAAAAAGAGCTATGTCATACAAACAATCACAATTAAATTGGTAAAATATAAAGCACAATACAAATGGTGTCAATAACATTTCAAGAAACTTTATGCATAATGACAATGAGCAGGAAAAAATTGCATTTCCCAAAATAAAGGGAAACAGTTTCTCACTATTATTGATTGATTACTTTGATAGCAAAAGAATATAAATTACAACCTAATCAATTATTTCACCTTAACATGTAAGCAACAATTTGCTGAATTTACTTTTAACAGAAACTGAATACCATTTTAAAAGTTATATTATTGTCAATCTCATAAAAGTTAACTTGGTAAAATTATAGCCTGAATTTCTTGTGAAGAGTGAGCTGATTTTCCTTCAGTTAGACAAAGTTTCTAAATTTAAAGAAAGTATTTTAGAAGAATATACTTTCATTAATAAAAGCTGGATTCTATTATGAAAAGAAAGAACAGTCCTAAAAATATTCACATTGAGTGCATTTGGCAAGGGAGCAGAAAACTTAACTTCTGAGTTTTCTATGACAATGCTGTTCATGAACGTGACTTTCATTGGGTAACAAAAGTCTCCTTAATGAACAGGTGTTCATGAACTTTCCCTCTTTCACAGCTAGAAGATAGGGGAGAGCAAATATGCAAGAAAATTATATTGTTTTATTTGGATATATTTATATTTATAAAATCCTACTAGTGTTATAAATCAAAATTTTGTACCATAGTATTGATGTGTGTTCAACATATTAGTGATGTACATTAAAGAGTTTATGGTGGGGGGAAAGTGGAGGCAATGGTACTTAAAGAACAATAAAAAAGTAATAAAAGGAGTTTATGGAACAAAAATAGACTTATGGTCATTCTTTGAAGTCTTAAATTTTCTTATTTCAGTAGAAATTTTTTACACTAGAATTCCTTTCTCTTTTGACTAGTCTACTGTGCTTGTTTGTTTGTTTTTTAATTCTAAGTGTTAATAAGTAAATTCAGTTTATGATAACTTCTCTGGGAAGAAAATTGTATAACTCTTCAAGACATTTCAAAGCCAAATGTATTTTTTCACCACATTTTTTCACCTTAATTTTTCAGCTTTGAGTATGGTCCTCTTAGGCAACAAACATAAAATAACTATGAATTCTGGTCAAAATAGAAAAGAAACAATTATCTAAAAATGATACACAGTGATTAAGAATAGACAGTAACAGAAGGGATTCTACCTATAAAGAAGAGAATAGCACTGGGTAAAACTTTTTAAAATATATATTTTTTAAATTTAGCCTGAATTCTGCCCTGTCAGCACCATGTGATGTAACTAAAATTTAGAAAACCTAGTCTTACTGTTTTGAAGAGCCAAGGAGGCAAATCTAGGAAAGGAAAGAATTCTTGAGGTAAAATTTCAATTCTATACATAAGTTCTGTCTAAATGTCTGCTCCCTGTACCACACAGACAAGGCTGACTGCTGCCCAATTCAAGAAATACAGAGCTTCTGTTTGAGACTTGACAAGTTCAATTATACTTCATAAAGCATGGGGGAAAGAATGCAGAAGTCAGTGTTCTCAAAGAATATAACAGGACCTAGATTCTCTACCATATTCTACTCACAATGTTCAGGATGCAACTCAAAGCCAACTGGCGGACTGGCATATAAAAAATACAGGAAAACAGCATCCTTTCTCAAGAGAAATAGAGTGTCTACCTATACCTACTTGCTCAACCATAGAAAGAATTATGACCAGATTTCAAAAACAACACCCAAAACTGTCAGAAAATCAAGCTGTATCCAACAACCAAGGGTTTAAAGAACCCACATTCATCTATATGGGTAGAAAGGGCAGAGTTGCAGAGATGGGGCAGATAGGTGGTGTGGCACAGAAGGGCAGTAGCAGTGGAACAGATGGCCCCACATTCATGTGTGGTAGATAAAAATCATGAGGGATACCTTGGGAGTGATGGATCCCAGCCCCAGGCCTGATTGCACAGTCCATTGTTCCAGCACCAGAGGATAAACCTATATCGCATCTGTCTATAAAAACCAGGGGGGGTTGGGGTGGCAGAAGAAACAGCCATATTTTTGCAACATGAAGGCCTGAAATGAACTTAGAAAGTGTGCAAACCCCGCAGCAATCACATATGGGAGGTGAGTAAAGTGACTGAAAGTGGGGTCAATGTCAGACAGGACTCCAGAAGCCAGGCAGCAACACAAACTCCTGCCACCCCCCTCCACACACAGAGCCACAAAGCAGTGAAGAGGGTTGCCCCATCCTAGCAATTACCTAAGGCTCTGCCCTACCCAACTTATAGGTACTTTTTTTACCTACACTACCAAGACAGAGAGTAAAAGCGTATCTACCCAATACATAAAAACAAACACAAGGAGGCTGCCAAATTGGGGAGGCAAAGAAATCTGGCCCAAATAAAAAAGCATAACAAAACCCTAGAAAAAGAACTAAGCAAAACGGAGATAGCCAGCCTATCAGGTGCAGGGTTCAAAACCCTGATGATCAGCATGCTCAGAGAACTCATTGAGTATGCCCACAAAATAAAGGAAGAAATAAAGGATACACTAAGTGAAATAAAGAAATATATACAGAGAACTAACAGTGAAGGGAAGGAAGCTGGGATTCAAATCAACAATTTGGAACAAAAGGAAAAAATAAACATTCAACCAGAACATAATAAAGAAACAAGAATTCAATAAAACAAGAAGAGGCTTAGGAACTTTTGGACAATTTAAATGTACCAACATCCAAATCATAGGGGTACCCGAAGAAGAAAGGGAAGAGCAAGAAATTGAAAACTGATTTGGAAAAATAACAGAAGATATTTTCCCTAATTCAGTGAAGGCAATAGACATATTAGTCCAGGAAGCACAGAGACCCAAACAAGCTGGTCAAAGAGGACTACTCTGAGACACATCATAATTAAAATGCCAAAGGTTAAAGATAAAAGAGAGAAGCTTAAAAGCATCAAGAGAAAAGCAGAGAGTTACCTACAAAGGAGCTTCTGTAAGTCTATCAGCTGATTTCTCAAAAGAAACTGTAGGCAAGAAGGACTGGCAAAGAAGTATTCAAAATAATGAAAAGCAAGGACCTACAACCAAGATTACTCTGTCCAGAAAAGCTATCATTTAGAATGGAAGGGCAGATAAAGTGTTTCCCAGACAAGATAAAATGAAAGGAAGTCATCATCACCAAGCCGATATTACGTGAAATATTAAAGGAACATACTTAAGAAAAAGAAGATGAAAACCATGAACACTAAAATGACAACAAACTCCCAACTATCAACAACTGAATCTAAAAACAAAAACAAACTAAGCATACCAGAACAGGAATAGAATCATAGATATGGAGATCATTTGGAAGGTTATCAGCTAGGACAGGGAAGGGGGAGAATGGGGAAAAGTTTCAGAGATTAAGAAGCATACTTGGTAGGTACAAAAGAGACAGGAGGAGGTTAAGAATAGTATAGGAAATGGAGAAGCCAAAGAACTTATATGTACAACCCATGGACATGAACTAAGGGTGGGATTGCTGGAGGGAAGGGGGCTACTGGGCAGAGGGGGGCAAAGGAGGAAAAATTGTGATAACAGTAATAGCATAATCAATAAAATATACTAAAAAATAAAAGATCTACTTCTCTCCCCAAATTAATAATTAAGTGGGAAATCTTCATACTATTTTTCCTAGTATGCAGATATAAACTACAACATAGAGAATATGGTCAATAATACTGTAATAACTGTGTATGGTGCCAGGTGGGTACTGGAAATATGATGGAACAACACCCTGTAAGGTACATGGTTGTTTAATCATTATGCTATACACCTAAAACTAATATAAAATAATATTAAATGTAAACTACAATTGAAAAATAAAATTTAAATTAAAAAAATAATGAAGTAATTGTAGTGTGGATTAAGAAAATTTTCTGTATAAAATCTGACCAGATCTCCAAGAACAGAAAGATTTAACAGCAGAATGGAAAAAAAATGGAAGAGTCAGAAAACTTAAATGTACAAGAATATAAATTGTCCAATATGAAGAAACAGTGAGGAAAAATATTTATAACAATGAACACCACCTAGTGCCTACATCTTCTTTTCTAAATACCGACAGAGCACTATTAATTTTAATCTTGGTGGTTTAAAAGTAAATTAGCATCATATCTCATCACACCCACCCAAAATTCAGTTAAAATTCTTAATCAAAGTCTCAATTTGTTTAACCCTTTAACTGACATAAAGGTAAAACAGCTTTCATTTTTATGCAAATGATGTAGTTTAAAAGAATTAACTCAGAAATTCATGAAATTTTAACATATGAATTAGAAAACCTGGTTCAGGGTAATAAAATTTGAATGCTTGCCTTTTATTTTTATGTATATTGGCTACATAAATGTGTGATTATTAGCTAGAGAAAACAATCAACTATTGCTCATAGATTAAGAAATCTATCCTTTACAATTTGTGTTTTGGAAAACTTCAGAACATTAACAAGCCAAAAGTCAAGAAACAATTGAAGGTAACATAAAATATCCACATTTTTATCTTTCTGCTCTTCTGTCTGTTCTCTATAAGATTTATAACTAACCCACCCACAGGACCATAACCATTGTTACAAACCCATATCCAACACAATCTCCAGGAAACTTCAGCAACTTGCTGTTCCTCTTTTCAGCACTTCGATTTCTACTCCCACATTTTAGTTTAATCCATTCCTACCATATGTCATGGGTTAATTTACCTCCCTACCTCAAATTTCCATGTATTCAAAACCTCCCCATGCTATAAACTTAAATGTTACCTCTTCCCAAAAGTTTTACAGTTATCCTAGCCAGAGCAACACCTTCCTTTTCTACTTTCCACATTTGTTTTTCATTCAACCCTCTCTTTTAGGTATTTGTGTTATCAGCACTTAACCGTGAAAGTTTCAAAGGCAATAACATCTAATTCTTGCTTGTATTATTTATTTATTACCCATAAAACTATACAATTCATTTTACAAAGCAATGTTCCAAATGGCTCCAGTCAACCCAAGGTTTTCCCTCCAGGCTGAATTCTCAACAATATATAATTTTGTTCCTCCTTCTCCATTTAATAGCAATTGAAAGACCCATTGTAGCATCCATATGGACCACCTAATGAATAATTAGTCTGAATCATTTTGACAGCCTGCATAAATTACGAAGTTGTCCTAATCAAAGAAAGGGTGGGTGTCATAGAATTTGGAGGTCAAAGATACTTCAGCTCACCATCCATTTTTCAGCCTTGTCTGGTTATTGGATGCCACACGTCTGACAATCATGCAGTGAACATCACAAAAATGAAACATTAATTGGAACACTGATAATCTGCAGAAATCTGAAATCATTTCTGCTGAAGGCTATAACATTTCTGATACAATAAATGTCTTTTTGCTTGAGCAATATATTTTCTTGTTTAAGTAACAGATGGTTGGGTTTGTTACTTTTGCTACCAGAGAAAAAATGAATTCCCTGAATGATCTATAGGATCCAATACTAAGATTTGGGCCCAATAACTTAGTTAGCCCCTGACCAAAAATGCAGTGAATTTTGTTAAATTAGATTTCAGTAAATAAATAAAGACTGAATGCATGAAAAGATTTTTAACAACATGAACAATTTCCAAGGATGAAACAGGCCAGTGAGAGAGATTTTAGAAATCGAAAGTACCCTGCAAAATATAGCATTGAAGAGACTATCTAATCCACCTGGACATTGAGCTGGCACTGTAACAGACTCAAGCAATGTAAAGAAGTACATTTTAATGACTTTTTATTCTGGACTAATTCGATGTGATGGAAATAAAATAGATCAAGTAGGAAAATCAAGAAAGATAAGGTTTGTGAAAGCACATTGAACATTACCGAGCACAATATGAATGTCAAGAAGTCTATAATAGAAGCAAAAGTAAGCTAGGAATGTCAGGGAAGCAGTTCCCTGTTTGTTTCATTTTGTCACTGACCCATGTGACTCAGTTTCAGGTAAGATGCAACAGCAAGTCTAACCTTCTCTGGGGGTCTAGAGTTGATACCATCATTTGATGAAGTATCTTATATGCATTGTGATAGAAGGCTTTCTGAATGTATTTGTATATTTAAGAAATTTTCCTTATATCAAAGTAAGCTTTTTCAGTTTCTGTGAAATTCCTGTTTTGAAAAAATTTCGTTCAGATAGCAAAAGCACCCACACTTTCTCTCTACAAAAATAGCATTGATACCTGGGGCAGTATATGTTATGCAAAGTATTCGCTTTACCAGCTGAAATGAGAATCCTCATTTCAGTATAGCTTCCAGAGGCTCACACCATGGTTTGAACTGTAATCACCTTCAGGGGGAAATTTAAAGATCAAAAATGTCTATTCGCTTCCTTAGCCCAAATCTAGTATTTTCTCTGCTGCAAACAGACTTTGATTTCTCCTGAAAAAATATTTAAGTTTCAGTGTATTGCTTAGAATTGCCAAGGAAAGTAAGACAGTATAAAATGTGACGGACCATACAATTTTATTTAAAGAATATATAGGTAAACCTATAGCTTTTATGAGTTAAAAAATAATTGCAACTTATATTTTGTTTGGAATTTATGCTTTCAAGTGATTTCATTATTTATACAATACATGAGGCTGAGAAAAGATTTGGTGTACACCAACAGCATCTTATACTTACTTGTTTTAGGAATGTCCCTATGACCCAAAATGTTGAATCTCTACAAAGATCACCTAATATACATTGTTCAATGTATGAAATACTCACATTTGAACACATGATGTTGCTGTCTGTATAATTTGGGTGGCTATAAGCATTTGACAGAGTAGTAATTTCCTCTAAATCTTAGTCTTATTCCACTATGGAATAATTAAATAAGTCCTTCTTGAAAAACATTACTCTGTTTGATTAAACATGTCTTGTTTCTCCACTTATCTTGGTCTCCTTGGTCTTTTCTGGGTTAATCCTTCTCTTTTTGTAAATCCTTCAGTTATCTTTCTCGCCTAACAGAAAAAAAGCCTAGATGTAATATACTAGGAGCAATATAGTAGCATTAACATTTATATATTCCATTTATACCTTTGTAGGCTAAGTCCTTGCAAAATCTTTTGGTTCCAAAGTATTTTTGTATATTAGCAAAAAGTAATTATATTTTTAAAGCTTGGTTTTAGATCTCTAAATTACTAAATTTAAAAAAAACACTTTTGCTTTGGAAACCCTTATACTACATGGAATGTCCATCAATTATGTAGCCATTTATAGGTAATGTAGTCTGTAAAATAGTAGGAAGTGTAAAATAATGATGAATTCAATTGGTAATAAAATAAGTATGTTCTAATTTAAGTTGTATTTTAATAAGAGGCAAACACAATCTGTGGGGGAAAAATAAGACCAAAAATATAAATAAATAAAATTACAAGAGTGCTGGAAAATGATAGGTGTATTTTATAGTTCTGACATCTACAAGATATATTAAAAAGTAGAAGATTCTTTACATGGGTGCGTAAAAATTTTTGCCCTTGTTAGATCATGGTCAGGAAGGAGTCTGTACATGCTAAAGTGATATTATTACAAGACACCAAAACATTTCCTATATTATGATAATCAAAAGAATTCTAAGTGGAGGCTCAGATTGGTCTCAAATAGTTGACATTATAAGATCACATAAAGTGAGTAACCAGATAATGTTACTAGAAAAAAACGATGAAAAAGAAATTTTGGAATTTATATACAGTTATCAATCCAAGGATGTATGTTTGAGCACAGTTGATGTGGAAAAAAATGTGATTTTTCCTTGTTGATCCAGAGAGTGTGATAGTAAATGAAAAAGTTGTAGATCCAAGTCCCCTTTGGTTTCACTTGCTGGTTTGTATCTCTGCTAGGGAAAAATATATACCAGGAAAAGCTGAGGCTTGGGCCAGGACCCACCCAGGCAGTGCACTGCTTAGAAGGTCCTATTTGCCCTTATTATTGTCCAGAGGGTTAGCCCTAGTCTTTAGGGATAAAACCCATTCATCTTGATAGAATGCTTTCTACATTTACTTATATATTTAAGAAACTTACTTTATATCAAAGTAAACCCAAACTAAATTTTACATCATAAAAATTTAGTGGGTATCTTAAAGTTCATTCTTTTCTCCCTGTTGGCAAAAAAATGTTTGGAATGGTACAAAATAGAAAATTATCTTTAACATTAGGAAATATTTTTTTAATAATGAACATTTCAAAGCTCAGGAACATTTGGTAATATTGGAGAATGAGAGAAGTATTTTAAATAAAGTATCTGGTACTCAAAACTCATTATCTTACAGAAAGATAAAAACAGGGGTAAAGCAAGTCATAAAGCTACTAATCCTCACCCAAGGATATGCCCAGTGATTTGAGAGAGAGAGGAAGAGGGCGAGAGAGAGAGAAACATTGATGTGAGAGAGAAACGTGGATCGGTTGCCTCCCATAGGCACCCTGTACCCTTTGGTGTATGGGATGACACTCCACCAACTGAGCCACCTGGTCATGGCCAAGAGAAAGCATATTAGCTTCCAGGTGATATCCCTGTGTGTTAGTTGTACTAGTATTAGCAATATCTAAGATACTATGGAAAATAATTGGAGAGGGAAGGGACTGGAATCAGGGGAAAAATATCTGTTGGCAATCTAGACCAGAGAAGTGGTAGAGGATACACAGACCAGAAATGTGAAGGGATGGAAAAATTCAAGCACTATTTCAGAGTGGAATGGTGTGAATTATCAGCCATTGGGATGTGGTGAGTAAGCAGAATGAACACAGAAAGAAGAATCCAAAAGCTGCCAGTTTGGTGAAGAGAGTCAATGGTGATGTTATCAACTAAAATTAAAAAACAAAACAAACAAAAATCAAGAACGACCAGTGTTTATTTGGAAGAAAGAGAGAAAGTTATTAGATTTTTTAGTTTGGCAGTTGTTAATAATTTTTTAAATGCTCAATTGGTTGTAGAGACTGTTAGTTATTGTAAATCAAGGAGAACATTTTTGGTGAAAGAGCTGACATGTAGGCTGCTCCTTCACACACTGGAAGGTGGTGAAAAGATGGAAGTGAAGCCTCTGGCGCAGTCAAGATCAGAGAAAGCGGGGTGTCTATTTCATGTTTGTATCCTTTTTTTTTTTTTTGCATAGGAGTATCTTGAGAAACCAATGAAGATGAAGTTGAAGATTTAGTAAAGAAAGAGGATCATAATGGTGGCAATGGCCACAAATAGAAGAGAGAAATTTGCTGGGGGGGACAGAAAAAGTCTGACTTTAGAAAAAATAATATTCTTTGGGGAAAGGGAAAGAGATGTAAAGTCATGTGAATACAGAAAGAAGCTTTAAGGTGGTGTTTTAATTTAGCTTCCTTCCAGTGTAGGCCCTGAGGAAGAATTTAACATCAGGAAACACAAGTGATGGCTGGGGAGGTGAGCCAGAAATAGGAGAAGGGACAATAAAGGGTGTGCCTGTGCTCATGCTACAGGTTTTAAACCTCTAATGGCACTCTATGAAATTGTGGAAAGCACCCTTTAGGGTAGTTTCACTACAGGTGGAAGATGGGGCCCTAAGCCACCAAATTCTGTCTTGTATTGGATGAGGGTTGACCTCAGAGAAATTAAATGCCTCCTCCCTCACTTCTGGCTGTCTGAATTTGGACTGAGGAAACTCCTCTGGCCCCTGAGAAAGCCTCCAGGCAAGGTGTGCATGAAATAACAGCCATCAGTTCCTTTCTGAATGGTCTGCCGCTGCAGCAGGTGAATTCAGAGGTGAGGAGAAAGAATCTGGTCAGAAGGCCATAGTTTCTACTGCAGATGGAAAAGGTGATGCTCTTACCAGCAGTTTAAGTGTCTTACTATGTGTACCTATATTCCAGGACAATGAAAGTGTACCCTTCACCAAACACCCCCCTGTGCTACAAACCCCTGCCTCTCTACCTTCCCTTCAGCTCTGCCCAAAGATCCTCTACCACTGCCCATTTATTCAAAAAGATTAGAAGAGATTGGCCCCCTCTCCATCTTTACTTCTCAGGCCACACATACTCCCCATGACCTTTTGTTTTTCTTCCATCCAAATGGGGAGGACTTACTAACATAAGTAAAACATCAACAAAGACTTTATTCCCATAATAGCACATCTGGGTGAAGCTTTGGAAGGTGATCTATAAGGTGCAAGAGAAAATTTTATTTACCTTTTAGGGTGTTTCAGTCTGGAGAAGTGGAATGATTAAGACTCCTCAGAATAAAGGCTAGGCCACAACTATCTTGATGCCCCATCCTTCTGGTATAGAGAAAAGTACTAGAGGTGGGAGGCAGAAAAGAGACAGAGTTCTTAGGGAAGCCAAAGAGATCCCAGAGTGTGGAAGGAACTTGCAGATGCTTCTCTGAGATAGATTCTACATGGCGACCTGAGACATGATAGGGGAGGGAAAGGTACATTTTGCAGCTGACTGTGAACACTGTGCATAAACTATTTATTGACTAGGAGACTGTCTCTCCTCACTTTCTTAGGCATTGTAGGCACACAGAATGGGTTACCCATGCATGTAACTGATTTTACATAATGCATGTCCTAGGTGCCTGGAGTCATGCTGAATGCTGGGGACACTAGCAAATAGACAAACTCAGTCCCCACCCTCATGTCATTTACAGTCAGAAAAGGTTAGAGGATACCCCATCTGTGATTTCTTTTCCTGCTTCTCACAGTTTACATGGGTCGTGTTTGCCTCTTGAGTTGTCTTGTACACCTGCCATATAACTATTGCGTGCATGCCTGGCCTCACCTAGCTGATTAAGAGCTCCCTGTGGGCAAAGACTGTTTCTTCTCAGACACAATTACTGATTCTGATGGACTCAAATGGAGGCAGCAGACACGATTGAGGGAGGTTCTCATTTGAAGTCTAGATATAAGCACTTTAAGCCTACAGTGCGTGTGACCCAATCTGCTCAGCTATATCCAGAACTGTGGGAGAAGTTTCTTTGCCTGAAGGAGTCAGCCCTCCTCTTACTTTATATCTTCAAAGCAACATATTTAATGATCAAAGCCATATCTGTCCCACTTCTTCTGGGATCAACATTACATTGAAGTTGGAGCTTTAAAAAGGATGGGAAAAAGTTTGTCTTTAGGCCACTGCTTCTAAGTTTGTAGAAATGAATATTCAAATGGACGTTGTTCAGCAGAACATTTCAAACTTTCTGAAGGCGTGTGATTCTATGAGTAGTTATACTATTAAGGAATAGCTCAGGGACTGAAACCGAGTAGAATGGTGAAAAGAACAAGGACTTTGGACTTAGAATGAACACTTTCATGTATTAACTGTATGAATTTGGAGAAATTAACCTCTCTGGGCCTCAGTTTTATCTTTAAAATAGGGATGTTAGTATCTTTTTGAAAAGTCATAAGAATTGAGATAATTCATGTAAGAGTACTTTGTATATTGAAACAAATAGTTCTCATAAATGAGCCTCAGAAACTATTTATTTTGGACAGATCTCACAAATATTTGCCAAATGTCCCTATTTAATTCACGACCAGATAAGTAATAGAAATTCTCTGAAAAAACTAATTTTTATAGCAATTACAAAACTAAATAATAATACACATAGCACAGGACCATACATGATAATGAAGAAAGGGACAAAAATAGAGTTAAAAATATTCTTCAGGTAAATATTCTACAGGTAAATATTCTACAGGTAAAAATCTTGTTTTACCTGAAGGATAAAGAGGCCAATATATTTATGAGGAAAATGCCAAAAATATTGTATTATATACACTTTGCCAATTTGTTAAATTAAAATCAGTGGAAAGGCTTAAAAATAAAAATTTTCAACTTTTGTAATTTCTCTGAGGAAAGAGAGTTAACAAAAAGAGTACCATAATTATGAGGCAAGCAAATATATGATGTCTCATAAAGCATTAATCATGTAACTACTTCCAAGCCCTTCTTGAAAGAAACCAGAAAAAAGTTGTATACTAATGTTGTCTGACCATAAAAATCAATCAAACCATGTTCCTCACTAGATGCAGGGTTTTCAGTAAACAGAGATGGATCAATTCTCTCCAGTATGTGGAAAGTACCCATGTATACCTTAGGAAAGATACAGAATTGGTACTCTGAGTCCAGACACAATGCATCTACTCAAAGATTATGAAATGCACATGCCAGCATGCTATAAACTGGAAACACACACATTGATAAGCTTTCATAGCGTTCTGTACCCCCCTGACGATGCTCATTACAGAATACTTGGTATTTCAGTCAAGCATGCAGTTTTCCCTTTTCCTTTTAGACTACAAACGACTTGAAAGTTAACACTGTGCCTTGCTCAGTTTTTCCCCTGTTCTATTACCTATTATGCCAACATCAGGGATCAGTCTCTTATACAGCTCAACAAAGTAAAGAAAATCATTTCTGGGTGTGTTTAATGCGTGCCAGATACTAAGCTTAGAGTTCTTATAAAATATCTCATTAAGTATCTTACTGAATTCAATTTTTGAAGTCACACAGATCTCTTTGGCCCCCTACAAAAGACAGAATGGTTTCCTTTTCTGCCTTGCCCATGCCAAAGCCAAAGCTTTACAGGCTACCAGTTACTGGGTAGTAGTAGTTTTAATGCACAGCCATCACTGATATAATTTTATCTCCTCCCAAGTAAAGTCTGAAACACAAACTCATAAGTGAAAACCTTCATACTAATTAAATAAGTTTCTCTTTTATGTTACAAATCAGAACATTTAACATAAAGGAAGTGTCTAAGAACTAAATCTCATTAAACTAATGAGTCTATAAGTGTCATCATGTGTCAGCTTCCCAATTTTATTTTCCTTTCAAACTCACAGGTTATGCAGGATTGTGAAAAAATAACTGGTACAATCCTTAGAAATAATAAGGAATTAAAAACAAAATGCCTTACAAACATGCAAAAGTGTCACATACCCCACAAATGAAATGCAGGTTCCTTTCTGCTCCTCCTTCTCCAAATATAATAATTAATCAAAAACATATATCCTTTGAATATGGTGTATTGAAGTAGTTGCCTCATATATTTGCCAGTGTAGGCGAAACAATATTTAATGAAGTCAAAAACTCTCCTTTGTGTTCTCAGAAGATGAAGAAGTGCAATTCCTATTACACAAAGATTTCACCTTTATCCAGCAGTTGACTCATATGATAAACTGAGACTGCAAGGGCTAATCTGACACTGAGAAAGGAAAAGTTAAATGCAGGATTCTGAGTTCTGCTCAAATTGAACAACACCAATGAGAAGACTAAAGCTCCTCTCTTTACTGAAGCAGCAGTTTGAAGTACTCTTGTGTAGTATAATAGAATAATTGACCCAATTAGAGCCCTATTCATCAGAAATTAGATTTCTGCAGGTGCCAAACACAAAGGCTTTTAAGGGCTTTCTCAGCTTCTCACTGGCTACACTGGGAAATTGCAGGCACAACAAAACTGCATAATCTTCAATGTAATATCTTTCCTCGAGGTATCTGCTGAACCTCACTTCAATTTTACAGGCAGATGTAAGGGACACAGCTTAGGGTCTCTTCCCTTGCCAAAACATCCCTTTTCTTGTAAGCCTATGACCGGCCATCCTCTCTAACCCAGCTTTAAAGAAACACACTCAAAACAACAACTGTAACCTGTGATTGAATATTGACCTTTCACAGAGAGACTCATTCCAAAGCCTGCCCAATTCAGGTCATCTTTTTTGAAGATTTATCTTCCATTCACCATTTAAGGTCATAGAATTCAAAAGAGCTTCAAGCAAGTCCTTTAGATGTTATTTTTTCAGATGTGATTCATATTATACAGTTAAATATTTTATGTTAAATTGAGCCTGACAGTCTCAAAAAGAAACACTGATGATATTTCAAGCTTTCCTGGGAGTATGGAACAGGAAAGAGGCCAGGAAAACCCCTTCTCTCAAGTGATTGATAAAATGAATTTCGACCCTTTTGTTTTTCTAATAAAAATGTTTTCCTTCACTGACAGGATATGAAGAAATTCACTCCATTGACCTTCCTATCTTTTCTACCTTGAATACACACACATTCTAATTTTTTTATTTTCTATTTTTTCTACCACTTATTATTATTTGAATCATGCTTATATATGTGTGTGTGTTTACTTAACCATGATTTTTGTATCACAAATTACAATGCATGTTCCAAGGGAATAAAGACATTGTTTAATTTAACGCTTGGTCCCCTATTCCTAATGCCTAGAAAAGTATGGGTCACATGGTTGAGATCCAATGGATGTCTTTGAATGAAAGAGTAAAAGAAATTGGTTTTCTGTAGAGAAATCTGAATTAGTGCATTAGTGGTGTATGGATACTAAGGAAACCATCACCCCTTGCCTGCTTAAGGGGTTCAAAAAGAATACGTCAGGTCTCATAGCAAAACAGTACAGAGTTCAGTTTAGCTTCCAGCCAGACTGTGAGCTTCCCTCTACTTCCCCAGAACTTCCTAGCATTGGCTCCATTCCCAGGATGAGCAGGGGCATCATGGCTGAAGCAGTAAGAGTCTGATCTGATTCACACCTAACCAGAAAGAGAAATCATCTCAAAGCCAAGGTTTTTTCTAATTTTTAAAAAGTCTACAAAATTTTATCTTCTCGATCCCAATTATTCTAACTTGTGTTATGTTTCTTCCCTGATTAATTTGGTTTTTGCTTAGTTTATGTTATATGCTTCACCCTCAGTTGCTGGGGTACAGTCAGCTGTACCCAATGCACATGAACTAGGAGTGAAAGAGGTCCAGGTCAAGTTCCCCCCAAAACAAACTTGGGGTTCTAATGCTGTGAAGGATAAAAATTAAAGTGCCAATCACACCCCTAAAATCTAAATCAGTAGATGCCTTTTAGTAGTTTTCCTAATCGAACTCTATGTCAAAATGTATGATTTCTCCCATTTCTCTCTTTTTTGCATTGACCTGACCCTTACAACTCCACCCTGCTCCTGATGGTTGGTTTGGTTACATACTTGGCTATTTTTATGCTACCTTCCCTTTACATGCTGGTATGTTCTGGGATTTGGTCCTCGTGCCCTTGTATATGTATCAATATATTCTCTCACAGTGATTTAATCTACATCCATGATATCAACTAAACGGAAATCCTAATGACTCCTAAATCTTCATCTCTACATCAGACCCTTCTCGAATGCTATGGGTGCTACATATCAAACTATCTATTAGACCTTACCACAACTGAAAGGGAATTACACCCCAACTAACTGTCACACTCTTCTCCTTTCTCCAGCCCTGACTACAACCCGGTTGCTCCACTTCGGTGATGACAATTAACTAGACCCCACATAGTCAAAAACCTATATCAGCTCCAAACTCTCCCACCAACACAGAGACACCAAATCCTGCCAATTCCACTCCTTAAATATCTCTCCAATATGTCTATCATTTCCTCTCCATTGGCTTTATTGCCACTGTCTTAGATCAAAATATTATTTTGATCTAAGCTTTTCTTGCTTAAAGCTATTGGAAGAGCCTCCTAACTAGTCTTCTTACTTCAGTTTTTTTTTTAAATTTTCAATCTCAAATGCATTCCATATTTTTATTCAGAGTAGTATAAATCTGATCACATCCCTTCAGTGGTTCCCATTGACCACTTAATAGAGAATAAAATTCTTAGTACCACACCAGGGAGTGTCCTGCCTTGCCTGTTGTCCAGGCTCATCTCTTGCTGCTCCCTATAAGCTGTTACTTTCACATTTACCTCAGCTCAAGAGCCAGCAGACCTCCCTGGAGACAGGCTTTGGTCCCTGGTGAAAAGAGAGTAGACAACCTGCTCTGCTTCAAGGGCAACTTCTGCACACTTCCTAAGCATCATTTATTCTTTTTTTTTTCAAGTGTTAATTGGGCCACAGACCCCTTTGTGAATTTTTTAAATTTTTATTTATTTATTTATTTTTAGAGAGGGAAGAGAGAGAGAGAGAAACATCAATGTGCGGTTGCTGGGGGTTCTGGCCTGCAACCCAGGAATGTACCCTGGCTGGGAATCGAACCTGGGACACTTTGGTTCCCAGCCCGCGCTCAATCCACTGAGCTATGCCAGCCAGGGCTGCATCATTTATTCTATTGGTGTAAAAGTGTGTACGTTTTCTCTCTCACACCAATATGAGACCTCTTTAAAAGCAGATGCTATGTCTTGTTCTCTCTGGGTCCTACAACCTGGGAGAAGGCATTATACAGAGTACGCACATGCTTCTGGGAGGAATAATAAAGTGGCCTCTTCTATGCATGCCAGTTACCTTTCACAACCAGCAGGAGAATCTTTCTGAAGTCAAGGAAGGCTCTCGTTCCTCTAAAGTGCTCTTCTATTTACACCAGGCACATGCAAGGTAACACTTCATTTGATTAACACAGAATCTACTGATTATGAACATTAATTACATCTGCAAAACCCCTTCACCCTTCACCTTTGCTATGTAATATAATGTAATCATGAGAGTGACACCCCACTGTATTCACAGATTTCACGTACCCTCAAGAGGAAGGGATAAAACAAGGGCATGGGTTATTGGGGATCATTTCAGAATTCTGTCTGTCATGGTTGGGTACCTCTAGACTATCGCTTCCCAGTATTCAACTAATATTACTGGGCTAATCCCAAATTTTCACAACCAAGCTGAAATTGAAAGGAGCAAGCCAAATGAAATCAGGAGTCTGGGGCTATCTTGAGTTTATTAGCTAAGAAATAATTTATTATGTTAATTATTTCTAAAATTCTCTGTTAAGTATTTTTTAAAGTTCATATAGGAATTGTCAGGTAAATTTTACAATTGTATGTATGGCATCTTCCTGATTAGTAGCATTTTTTTTCATTTTCAGAAAGCTTGTATATCTCTGTGCCCATATCAAGCTAACCAGGTGAACATTTGAGACCAAAGAGCACATGTATCACTTTCATTTTTATTATCCAAGTGCCTACATCTCAACAGTTAATCAAGATCCACCACCCCAAAACAGTTCTTTCTAATTACTTCTGCTTAATTTAGGACCTTGGCCTCATTTGTCTTTTGAATTGCCTATGTCCCTCAAGAGATAGATGAGAATGGCTTTTTTAAAAAATTTATTTATTTTCAGAGAGGGAAGAGAGGGAGATAGAGAGAGAGAGAGAAACATCAATGTGCGGTTGCTGGGGGTCATGGCCTGCAACCCAGGAATGTACCCTGACTGGGAATCGAACCTGGGACACTTTGGTTTGCAGCCCATGATCAATCCACTGAGCTATGCCAGCCAGGGTGAGAAAGGCTTTTGATGTTTGCTTAAAATATTGTTTAGGCATCTATATTATTTGGTCCCCAGTCATTTCTACCAAGACTGTTGTAGTTTTCTGTCAGACAAAAAAAAAATGAAATGTGTATAAGCTTCAGCTCTGACAACAAAATGTTTTGGAAGTTTTTACTGTTTCTTCAAAACCAGTTGAGGTCAGTGATATCACAGCAAAGTCAGGCTGACAAAGGCCTGTGAAATCACACTCCCATCCTAACAGTGGAGAAAGCCAGACTCAGCCCCATGTGCACCGGGGATTGGCAAACCTCTAAACAGGAGAGTTGGCCTCACTTTCAAACTTCCCACAGACATTCTCCCTCACAGTGCTGCTTCTGCTGGTCCCACATCAAAGGGAACAAAACAATAAAAGCAAGGAACTGACATAACACTTAAGACACTATCAGTGCCCCAAGTCTATAAAGGCAGTGGCTTCAATAATGAATTTGCTCAATCTTCAGTGATGCGTGAAGGAATGACACAGACACACAAAAGGAAACTCAAAGACCTCCTCAGATTCGCATACAAGGGTCACATTTTTGACATTTGAAGCATCTAGTATTAGAGAAACATCTTTGTAGGTCAAGGATTTAACCTATGATATGTGGATATGCTTCAGAGATTGCAAGAAGCCCCTGAAATCATAGGGGGAAAGTGTTGCCAGTACACACACATACCACAAATGCTATTCAGAGTCATCTCTGCCCTTCGAGACTTGGGGAATTTTCACCCAAGCTCCAGATTCAGGGTCTGGAACAGGGAAGAGCCCTGCCCACCTGTGTGTGTCTGATTTGCATTTCCATGGTTTTTTTTTCTGTCTTGATTTGGAATCAAGGCCACCTGCTTTGCACTGGCCTACCTTTGGTCCAGAAGGGAAGCTCTGTTCTTCTCATGTGCTTCCATGAGGCATTCCAATCACAGTAAACATGGCAGGAGTTTTATGGGCATACTAAAATGTGTGAGGTCATAAAGAAGGAGCTCATAAGACTTCACTGGATTTGTTTTATTTCCTTTTTTATTCTTGTAGTTAGTATCCACACATTCTCTCCTCTGCAGTTCTTTGTTTATCACATAGGACCCTCTCTGTCTTATCAAGATCGATGGCAAATATCCAGTCCTCACTTCCTTGTAGGACCCTTTCAAGATGATATGCCTTCCTCAGTTCTCCTGCATTGTTGGAAAACAAACAATTTTCTATCTGGATATATGATTCTGCATACTTTCTCCCTAGAGAAAGTAAAAAGCTTCTACCATATTCTCAACAAGTGTCCATGATCCAAATGAGTAAGGACAATTGCTTAGAGCCTATTTCCAACCACATTTCATCACCAAGAAAAAATGAATGTTATACCACATAAGATCCCCTAGTAAGAAAGAAGTGTCCACCTCCTCTCTGCACACTAGAAGTAGCAGAGCTCTAACTGCAGGTTCTCTTCAGAGCAAGGTGCCTGCACTTCACATCCCTAATCACCATCCTACTGCTCTGGGCCACCTCCTTGTCTTTTCCATTGCTCTTATCCACCTGCATCCCTGCCCAGTGTGCTCTCTGAAATCCCCTAATGTTATGAATGAAAACTTTTTCTTTACACCTTCTTTTCAGAACATCCTGTCTCCAGAGGAGCAGTACAGCTTAAGAGTTTGAGATTTTAAGTCTAAAATTAGACTTTCTGTTTTCAGATCCATACTCTATTATTTACTAGATGTGTGAGTTTGTTCAACTTCACTTTTCATTTGTAAATTGGGATAATAATAGCATTCATTAGAGTAATAACATTGCCCTGGCCAATGTGGCTTAGTTGGTTGGAGCATAGGGTTTGCAGGTTCGATTCCCAGTCAGGGTACATACCTATGTTGTGAGTGTTTGATCCCAGATCCCATTGCGTGTTGGATGCAACCAACTGATGCTTCTCTCTTGCATAAATGTTTCTCTCCTCTCCCTTCCTCTCTCCCTATATCTCTCTCTAAGAACAATGAAAAAATATCCTTGGGTAAGGACAAAAATATAATAATAATAGTATTCATTTGCTAGGTATTTTGAAAGTTAAATGAGTAAATATATGCAGGGAGCACAGCAAATCTACAGAAAGTATTAGCTCTTGTCTTCATTATTATTACATCATCAGTCATCATCTCCTAGTTCCACCTAAGGGGTCTACTGTGAAGATACTACTTCTCATGCAGCCTTCTCTAGTGGAATCTCTCATGTCCCACAGCCCTCAAACCAAAAGCCAACAGCCTGGGCAGAAGAATTGGCAGAATATTGGCATAGCAATAGAGTTTTACATTCACATGAATGACCAACTCAAAATATTGCATGGAAAACTGTTTGAGTATATTCTTTATTATAAAGAAAAAAAGGTGAGATTTCATAGGTGAATGTGATAGAAATGAGAGTTTCACTAACACCAGAAGTACTTTGTAATATTGAGAAGCACCAAGGAATGAAACAGTTATTTGAGGTTTCTACTGTGGCTTTGTGACTCACTCATGTGACCTTGAAGATGTCACTTAATGTCTGTCAGTGAAGGAGAAATAAGAGATTGCATCCATGGTTTTCAAACACTTTTGACCTAATAAAAGCTCATTGAGAATCTCAATATGTAACAAAATAAATTCTCAGCTGGAAAGACTTTAGTAGGTCTAATAGTGTCCTAACTAATTTCCTGCCCGACCTCCCCACAAACCCATGTCTCTAGGGTCAGCTCTTGGGGTGACTTCATATACCTTCAAAGTCAACTTTCAAAACAACCAAACCAACTTGAGCAAAATGGCATTTCACTCTATCTGGGATTCTCTCTCTCTCTCTCTCTCTCTTTACACACACACACACACACACACACACACACACACACACATATGGTTTCAAAGACATATATATCTTTGAAATAAACCATGTTTTATCCCTGTTCAAAATTTTTCTTGTCTGATATTAACAGTCAGCTATGACCAAAGGAGTTTAGCATTGAAATGGCATTATTTTATAGTATATTTTAATATTCAGGAAAACATAATAAAATAAATTGATCCCTTAGTCTTTTGCCTCCTTATTTATATTTTAATTAAGTGGATATGATATTTTTTCTTATACTATTATTCTTATATCATTGATATGTAGCTACATGCTTTTTGCCAAATATGAAGCTTTGCATTTTCACATATAATATATATTTCATATATAATTGATAGCACATGTTCTATATAATCATCAGTATATGCATATATATGTATACACACACACATTTTCTACAGAAAAATAGTTTTAGCTGCTTTTAACCTCATTTAAATATATCATCAGTTTTCAAGTAGTGATATAAAATGAATATACAAATAACATTTCTAAGGAAAAGGAATAGCGTAATATTTTGTACATGATGCACTTTTAGGATTTAAAGGGACTCCAACATGGACATCAAATATTTAGTTGGGTAGAATTAAGTTCATGACCAGTGATGAAATCTCCAGGTAGAGTATTCAAAAACATCTATTGGGAGAAAAGCTTTTCTGGATTTTACTATTGTCTGGGAATAAGATTCTAAAACTCAACTTGTAAACCAGTAAAAGAAAAATTAAACTAAAACAGTCCCTAATATAGGTAGAAATAATAAGATACAGATGAAAACCAGCAATAACAAGAAATAATAAGATGCTGATGAAAACAAGTAATTACAGGACACTCATTTTCCATGATAAAACTGATATTTCTTCAGTGTTATCATCACAAGGTACTTAGCACTAGACAAGACTTTATTAAAATACTCAATCTTGTTTAGGGTGAACAAATTAAGTTATCTGTAGGACTACAAAGAAAGCCCTGAAGAAAAAGTTACAAATATCTACCGCTAACAAACTAGAATATTCCTTAGGGCAGAATTTAAAGGATTTCAGCCCATTGCTGCCGCATTCAACTAGATGATCGTTATTGCAAGAACATCTATAATTCCATATCATTAAATTTTTGACAGACAGATCCAACAGGAGAGCACAAATATGTACTATCATTGACACTGGTATTTATGCATATGCTACTTTAGTAGAAAAGAGTGAACATGGGCTTTTGCAGTTAGCAATACTTCTCCTGAAAATGACCTCATACAGGAAGCAATTCCTGTTTCTGTGTTCTCCTTCTTTTCCTTCATGAAAGAGTGGTTTATACTCTGTCTGCACCTCCTAACTGCATTAATGACTTGGCCATCTGTAATCTGGTATTTTTCTTCATCATTCAACTAAAAAGTCCTCATTTCCAATCAGAAATGGTCTTCCAGTGGCACATTTAATAGGCACTTTTAAATTACTTAACTTAATGTTACTCTAGTACTACATGTAATATTTTGCAATTCTATTCACTTTTGGCTCAGTTTTTACCCATCTGGGTATTATTTTCTCCCTGTTCACTGATCTCCCATTGGTCATTTGTCAATAAATGTTATCATTCCTCAAAGTTCATGTAAGACCCTCATCTTCCCTCTCTGTACCTGGTCTCACCAGGTGAACTCCTCTATTCCTGTGCTTTCAGTTTCACCTGTATCACAAATACTCAAAAAGTCCTGGCCGCCACCTGTGCTGTCCATCTACCTTCCAACCCCACTTTTTCAACTAAATGGTATTTCTCCACTTAGATATTCCAAAGTGAGTCAAAATTAAGAATGTCTAGAATGGAACTCACACTTCAAACTTCTAATACTTATTTTTATCATGCTTTCATCAGTTACCCAAATTAGAAACTTTAAATATTTCTCAAATCTTCAATTTACATTGTCTTTCATTTTCTACCCCCAATGGATTACTAAACCCTACTGATCTTCCCAAGTTAATGTTTCAACAACTATTCCTCTTGCCCATCTCTCTCTGCCTTATTTTCCTCAGTTGTTCTTGCCCCAAGTCATACTCTAATTCATTCTTCCCACTATTAGCTAAAATAATCCTTAAAAAATAAAAAATATTCAATGTTTTAATTAAAAATATTCCCTACCTCCCTATTGCCTGTAGTATATCATTCAGCTTCTTCACCATGGCATACCAGTGCATGTAAAATTCCTACTGCAGCCCCTTCCCCATCCCACCCATACACACACACCACACACAACCTCTTTTGCCTAATCTGGTATTTGTCATTTGTTATTACCTTTTTGCATTTCAATGCCTCTTTATTAACTCTTTTCATCAGCATAGATAGATGCTTATAACGTTTTCTTTGTAAATCCTCACCCAAGGATATTTTTTTCATTGCTTTTAGAGAGAGAGGAAGGGACAGAGAGAGAAACATCAGTATGAAAGAAAAATATGGATTGGTGCCTCCTGCACATGCTCTGAGCAGGGACTGAACCCATAACCTTTCAGTATTACAAGATGAGGTTTCAGCCAACTGAACCACACTGACTAGGGCCTGTTTTATGATGTTTCAAATTTAAAATTTATATATTTCCTCCACGTTCCTTCCTAGCTAATATTTCCTCTACATTTACTCTTCTATCTACTATGCCACCAGTTATGTTAAAGGCTGTTCTTCTAATGAACAAATTAACTTGGCATTTATCTTTGTGAATACTCAGCAGGATTTGATATTGTTGATCTCTTTCTCCTTAAACAACTCCACCCCAAAGAGAACCCTTATACATTGTTAGAGAAACTATAATTTGGTCCAATGACTATAGAAAACAGTATGAAGTGTCAGGACCCTCAAAATATTCAAAATGCATCTCCCTTGTGTCCATCAACCCTACTTCTATGTATCTACCCAAAGGAAATGAAAACAGGACTTTGAAGAGATATATGTGCTCCCATGCTTATTGCAGCATTATTTATAACAGCCACGATACAATGGGCAACAAATACCCATCAAAAGATGAATGGATAAAAAACATATGGTATATACACACAAAGGAATATTATTCAGTTGTGAGAAAGGAAGATACTCTTCCATTTGCAAAAACATGTTGGACCTTGAATATATTGTATTAAGCAAGAAAAGTCAAACAAAAAAGATAAGTACTGTATGATATCATTTATATATGGAATCTAAAAAAATTAAACCTGTCAAAAACAGAAACTAAAATGGTGGTTACCAGAACATTGATGGGGGATGGGGAGAACCATGATGGTATTTCAGGGTACAAACCTGTAATGAGTAGTAAATAAGCTATAGAGGTCTCATGAACAGTATATAAAGTACAGGAAATCATATTGTCCTTTAAAAAAAATCCCATCCCCTTGACTGCCATCATATGACTCTCCTGGCTCTTTTCCTACTCAGTTTAATTGTGTGCTTGTATGTATGTGGGGGTGGAGGCAGGGTTCTTTCTCTATCTGCCTTTTAAATGATTACATTACTGAGGATCCTTAGCAAGCTCCGTTCTTATATATTTCTGAATCTACACACTAGGTCTGGACAGACTCCTGTAAATCTATGGCTTCATCAATCACCTTTTTTGCTCTGATTCTCAAATTGAGATCAGTAGCTCAGTTTTTCTTTCTAAACTGACAACTTAAATCCTTATAAATTGTCTACTGGAGATCTGTGTGTGATAACCTCGCAAATACTTCAAACTCAGAATATCTACAAGTTGACTCACATGTAAGTAAGGTAGTGCCAAAACCATCCATTATTGGGCAAGCTGAAATTTGGGGACCATCCTAAGCTATTCCCACTCTCTCTCCACCATCATTACCACAGAAAATGTAACCAAGGCCTACCGATCCCATCTCTTGAATATCATCACATTCACCATCTGTACCACACCCTCTGTCTTCCTTCACATCTCATGATTTTCTTCCCTAGATCAATATGCAGTCTAAATTATAAATTCTGAATTTAATTTCCAAATACTAAATTCTCAGTCACAATTCTCATAACCTACATAAGATAGAAAGTGATAACAAACACAGTGTAAATGAACTATAATTGTGTTTATAAAATAAAAGGGTACATCTACTTATTTATGTTTATCATAATTTTAGAACTAAAAATAAATTCAGATATGACCCAAGGTTCTCAAACTATACTGAAATGTAGAAAAAAACTGAAGATTGTTCTGGTGAAAAAAAAAAATAGCAAAGATTAAAGTACATTCCTTACTTTCTGCTTACAAATTCTTTTTGGTATGAACAAAGGAAATTCTGAGTTAGACAAACTCATATGGAAAATACTCTTATCCCTGTAGCCCAGATTGAGAAGAGAGGGACAAAGCAGTGTGGTGGATCATCATTCATCTTAGACCTCCTATAAAAAGAAAGCAGATTGGACTTTTTTGCAAAATGATTTGAGCTTAGAACCTTTGTTAATGACCTGTGTATTGGAAGACTGAAAGTCTGTGTCCTTCCAAAATTCGTAAATCTCAGTCTTCAGTGGGATGGTATTTGGATCCGAGTGCTTTGAGAAGTAATTAATTTTAAAAGATTTTATGAGGGTGAAGCCCTTATGATGGAATCAGTACCATTATAAGAGAGACACCAGAACTTCTTTGTCCCCTTCCACACCCTCTCTCTCTCTCAGGTGAGATACAACACAAAGGCCATCTGCAAGCCAGGAAGAGAGGCCTCACCAGGAACTAAATTAACCAGTAATTTGATCTTGGCCAGTCTTGAGAACTTTGAGACTATGGTATTTTGTTATAGCAGCCTGAACTGATTAAGACAACTAGTTTATTCAATTTTAGACAGTCAAGCACTGCTAACATGCTATGCAGGCAATCAATTTTTGTTACCATGTCGTGTTTCTTTGTCCTTAAAGGAAAATATTGTCTAACAAAATAAATACCTGGTAATGGGCCATATTCTTAATTCCTTTGTGGCTATTATATTTAATATGTAATTTATTTACTTCCTGGGTCCAAAAAAGACTTACAGGAATGTTTATATCTCTGTATTATACCAATATACCCAAAATTTTTGTTTTTAGTTTTGAAATAATTTACTAACTGTCGTATCCCTTCTAGAAAGGGAATGACTGATTAACTTAGAATTAACTTCAGGTGAAGTAAATTATAATATATCTAAGAGTAAAAATAAAGAAATCTGGAAGTAGGCATTGATTCAGCAACTCAGGAATATCTAACCTAGTATCTCTCTGAGTTTTTACAGTTATAAAATGGCTGCTATGGCTCCAGTCATTGGGCCTAAATCCAGGCAAGAAAAAGGAAGGAAGCTGTCTGCTGTATCTGTCCCCTTTAACAAGAAGGTGAAAGATTTTCCTGAGATATCCCCAAGGCATTTTTTTTACATACCATTAACCAGAACTATATCACCTGGCCATTCACAGGATGAAAAGAGACTCTAACAGCAAGTATGCAGCTTTTCCAGCCCTTACAGTAGAGGCAAGAAAGGGAGAAGGCACCTGGGGACGAGTTTGAGGTTAATCTACCAACAGTATCTGCAACTCGAATTACCTACCAGTTGATCCAAAGTTTCTTTTGTAAACAAAGAAGTTAAGCAGACTTGTAAAATGCCTCAAATATCATCATCTTTAAAAAACACCATCTTTAAAATTTCAGTTCATGGAAGGGATTCTACTTTTAACCACCTTTCATAGTATTAGGCCAAGTCATGGTGACTTGTCTCCTTAATAAATCAAGAAACAGCAAAGCAAGCAGATTTTTAAATCTTTGCAGACATCTTGCACCTATGAATTTTTAAAAAGGTTACTGTATGTATACTTCAGCCCAGGTTTCCTGTGTGTCCTCCAGAGAAATTAATTCATCTTTGGAATCCCGTGCTGGTTCCCTGAAATAAAAGCCAACAAGAGACCAGGAGCACTAGCTCAGAGAATGAGGTGCAGTGGTGAAGGGCTTGGCAACTGAGTCAAGTAGAAATAAGTTGAATTCCTTGTTCCACATCCCGCTACTTACGTGACTGCAGGTGAGTTATTTAGCCCATCTAAACCTCAATTTCCTCATCTGTAAAATGAGAGTTTTAACAATATCTACCTTGTAAGACATATATAGGAAAAGGTATGCAAACTTGGTCCTAACAGAAGTGTTCAGGATTGTTGAGCAGACTGCTGGTTGTCTGCGTAATAGCATTCCCCCCTCATATGTAGATGTGTGTACAAAGACCCCACCTCCCTTGCAGATAAGGGGGGACATGTGACAAGACTCTGACCAGGGATGTGTAAGCAGTGGGGTTTCTGAGAAAGCATCTGTAAGAAACAATACTGAATAGTTGGCAGAATTTGATTCATCCCATCTTTTCTTTTGATGTCTGGTGTTTTAGCCACCATCTCGTGACCAGGGAAGGTAAAATGCCAAAGGATAGTCTAAAGTTTCTTGAAATTGTTTGTGAAAATTTTTCAATAGTACGATATTCTACTTTGGAGTACAATAGAAAATTATGCACTCAGTTTTGGGGCTGTGACTTTAGTGTCACAGAGATGGTCAGCAAAAAAAGTCATTCACATCTTGAGGAGCATAGCAACTCTTTATAAGGAACTCATTATACTGATTATCCTAAAAAAAAAATCTGTCTTCACCAAAATGGTACAAAAAAGAAGGGAGAGTATCATCTGTTTCTTCTGTTCTAATGAGAATGTCTTATAATATGAAATGAATTATGAAAGGTATGAAGAATATTATATCCCCTCCTCATACCTGCTCCATTGCTTTTCTCAGTAAATATTACATGACTCATATTCTTCGGGCATAGTACGAACTACAAAATGAATGACATTAGAGGAATTCAGCTTTGTTCAAAGTTTTCCTGACTACAAATTAATAATTTTCCAACCTTAAAAAGGTGGAAAGTGAATCCTAGGCTAATAACCACATATAATAAGCAAGTTTAAAAGATCCTAAAGTGAATATTTTGACTTCAGTGAAAACTCCCTTCAAAAACTGCCTTGTGAGGAATATTTTAAATGATATTTAGGACATTATTACAGGACCTATAAGCTACAAAGAAAAACAAAATTTGAACTTCAAATGGAACACTGGTGTGTGTATATTTCTCCACTTAAATGTCTTTTACTCCATATACTTCAATATTTGATATTAATCCATTTGCTTTATTTTATGGCAAGCTACTTAAAAAGGCAGAAAGTTTTTCTTTAACCCCCCATCCCCTAAAACAAGCAACATAAAACATAAGAGCTTGATCTTAATTCCACACAAAACTCAACTGCAGAAAAATTCATATACTGGTTGCCTGAGTTTTTTCAATGAAAACCTTTACATGTGTGTCCATTCATTCTTCTTCAATCACTATCCTTACTACTTAGGAGTTATCGTTAATGTGACAGTAACTGAAGTGAGAAAACACAGGTGAAATTCTTGAGGAAGAGGCAAAAAGCAAAAACAGCAACAACAACAAAAAAACAGGGAAGAGACTGGTCCCTGTTATGAGCAATCACTGTGGAGTAGTGGGAGGAGGGCAGTAGGAAATGCAAAGGGATGGATTGTTAAAATCAAAGAAATAGAAAAATGAGATGGGTCAGAGCACCAGGATTTTCAAATGCTGCAAAAGTCAAGAGAAGACATGAGTTATTTTCTGTTTGAAATGCATCTGAGACACTAAAAATAATAGAGTTTAAAAAAATGTCATTGAACCTAGCAACAATCTAGATATTCTTAACCTCAGAAAGACCAGTCTCAATGGCTAGTTAAGGTAATATGTGTGTGGGTAGGTGATATATCAGTAAAGATATCAGTAAGAGAGAGAGAGAAGATCCTAAGTAAAATAGCCGATACAATCGAGGAGGAGATGATTTTGTTGTTGTTACAATATGGTACCATCTTCTCTGTTTAACACTTTTATCTTGCTTCACTTTCATATATCTCTTCTTGTTATTTCTGATTTGCCTACCTTAGTAAATATCCTCTCTGCAGACACCTTCTAAAGTTGTACTAAGGACGTACAGAAATTGTATAGCATATATTCAAGCTGCACAGAGTTGTTTACAAACATTAAGTAACTTAAACTTGATGGACAAATAGCTCTGGCCCAATAAGAAAGTACATGTCAAATTTATTTTTGGCATTTAAAAAACTTACCTGTTTATTACTTGACTGTATTCTTTGTCTTCAAGGTTATCAGATAAGTAATATCTGACTGACTAAATCATTCCCATACATAAGACCTCTGTTTTATTCTTGAAAGATCAATCAGGATACAGGCCCTGAGATATAACCCTGGATAAAGGCAGGAAAAAGAAAGTAACTGAGGATTTCCCTTGGAAGTTTATCATCAACATGGACCACTGCACCCCTCTGAAATAATTTCTTACAATCTTTCTCTTTTCATCTTTTTGACTAAAAACAAATATTCTGAGATATTTCCTGCTAGAAATTTCAGAGTAGCTAATTTTGTAACTACTTAATTAAATCTATGTAGGTGGGATGGCATGTGTCATTTGAAACAAATCCCACATTTATATGCAGCATACAAAATGATGACATGGGTTAAAACTGGCTCAGGATTCAAACCAAGTTCTAGTTTACAGAATCTGGATACCTATTGTTCAAATATATTCGTATTTCCAAATGTGCACCTAAATACTAAAAAGGCTAGCAGTTTTCTTATGACACACCACCACTTCATCAATCACATTTTAATGCTGCTGCTTGAGTTGACATATTCTCTAACAGTAGGGTTTTTTAAAATTTCATCTTTATTGTATTTTTCCCATTACCATTTAGTCCCCTTGTACGCCCTCTTCCCAGCAATCACCACACTGTTCTCCACGTCCATGAGTCCCTTTTCCTTTTTGCTCAATCCCTTCACTCCCTAATTCCCCCCAACCCTAGCTGTCACCCTTCTCTCCTTCTGTGTATGAGTCTGTCCCCATTTTTCTTGTGAGTTGAGTAAGTTCTAATGAACAAACTGATCTATCAGAAAGTTTTAATTGTACATCTATTTGATACATGCACCCAAAGCTTCTACAGGCATCATAAGAGAATAATATTTGTTATGTGTGTTTAGCAGTATCTGTTTAGCAGTATCACTCACTATTTAAAAATTAAATAGCTAAACCCTGATACATGCCTCAATCCAACATAAAAGAATACATCTAAGACTTGAGCTTTGCCAGGAGATAAATCTATTTCTTATAATTGCTTTAAATGCATTCTGATTTTAATAGATAGTGTGGCACAAGAAGAGAATACCATTTTTGATATGCTTATTAACATTTTCTATGGATTAAAAATAACTATAATAATGATAACTAAAAGCTATTTCCCTATTTATCTTATATAATGCATTGTTAATGAACACCACTTAAATGTCTAGTTTCTTTGTTTACATAAGTCTTATGGGGTTTGAAATTTTATCTGAAGTTTTTCTAAACTAATTCTTCATGCAAATTTCACTGAGCATTCCAAAAACTCAATTCTGTTTTTCCTTTTTCTGTGGTTAGTTTGTTTCAGGTCACACTACAATGAAGTTTCTGTCCTATAGCATACAAATATTTATAAAGAGAAAATGAGAATACTAAAAGAAAAAATTAAAATATTATGATTCTAATTCTAATTTTTGTTGTTCTATAAAAATGTAAAAGAACAAAATATTAGGTTAGATTTATACTACAATGTATTCTATTAAGGCTATTCTAATGAGTATAGTTTATCAGTCAGATAAAAATTAAGAGTGGTTGAAAAGTTATCATCTACATCTAGCCACTATAGTGGGAAAAGGGCAGTATGATTATTTTTTTTTTTTGGACTCAGACATAAACAAGTCAGTTCCCAGCAAGAAAGAACTGAACAGGCATATGGTTATCTGAATTACCATTTTAAAGGACTGCAAGATACACTGTAGTCTTGGTGACAGAAAAATAGGAGTGAGAATCACAGGTAACAAGAACATAGAGATGAGAAGCAGAGCTGGAGAAGGAAACAGAATTAGATAAGCTACATTCAGAGAATACAATTCCCAAAACAGAATGTTCAGGGGAATGAATGATGATGGTTGACTGGGAAATACAATATCCTCAAATAAACCATTTTTTTAGAAAATATAGCACCCTCAAATATAACACAGTATTTATAAAGGTGAAAAGAAATCCTTGCAGGCAGTGAATTACAGGATTGTAGTTTTCCATCTAATACCCTGGATCAAAATGAGAAAGAAACAGGCCCTGTAGGTAGGTGATGCCATCCTAAGAGAGGGGCAGAGCCCAGGTGCACATCTGCTGGACCGCAGATGGACTCCTACCAGACATTAGGAATTGGAATGAGAATTGCGAACACCAAAATGATTTCAATCTCTGCAATTAAGAATATATTCGACAAATATCCAATTGGGAAAAAAAGTGTAAAACCAAGGGTTTTGTAGCCATTTGTTATCTATTGGTCAAGAGTTTATGCGTAAGAAGGAGAAGTGAGAAAGTTAAATGCAAAATTTATAAAATAATATTGCAAATCAAACAGAATTGGACCTCTTCAGTGAACATTCACAAAAATAACATGTCTAAATGCAACAAAGTACAAAGGCATAAATATTTAGAAAATGGTTAGAAATCACAGGAGTTGACAAGAGGACATGGTTCTTTGAAACAGAAGCGAATACCTAAAGGTGAAGAAACAGGCAAAATTTTAAAACACCAAAATAAATGTAAAGACAATGAGAAAAATAAGGTTAAACATAAGTATAGAAAATTGAAAATTAGAAAAGTAAATTAACATTCTAAACCATGGTCTGGAAAAACAGAACTGACTTCCAGGAAATCATTTTAATCAAAGTAGAGAAAAATATATATAAGTTCTCTCAGAATTCACAGGAAAAAAATCAAAGAAATTAAAATGATGCAAGAGAAGATAAAAGGTATGGAAATAACAATAAAGTTTCAATATAAGATTGGACATATTCCCAAGGAATAAATGAATGAAGTAAAAATAAAAGTATTAGTAAAAAGACAATATTAATTATTTTTCTGATAAAGAAGAATTTGACTTCCAAGTGGCAAATTCTTATTTCAAAACGACCATATCAGACAACATTTAAAAGATATATATTTTTTTATCTGCTTGGAAGAATAGGGGAGTTACCAAGTCAGAAAAGAGTTAGAGAAACTTCTCTGCAGGTGAAGTTAAGCTAATTGGTTGGGCTAGGTAAGTTTTGCCATCTAGAACTAGCCATGAAGTCCATTTCTAGAGAAAGGATTGTTAGGTACAGTTGTCCAGGTACAGCGGATACTAAAATGTCTTGAGCAGAACAAATACAAGTTAAATTGTGGAGAGTACTGGTTGATTCTAGATTGACTACTATGTCGATCCTGGGAATCAGGAGTGCTTATAATAATCCCAAAGGAATGATTGAAAAGAAAGGATGTTCAAACATTGAAGATTTAGTTTCTTCAAATAAAATGGTAATCAGTAAAACTATAGAGTAATAAAAGTCACAAACACTAAGAGAAAGATAAGATGAATTCATACATATATTTTTAAATGTTTATTTTAATCATTGTTCAAGTACAGTTTTCTCCCTTTTACTATATATTTTTAACATATTGCAATAAAAGTCAAGATATGGGATACTAACATGCGCAGTATAATCACCATAAATAATATTTACAAATAAAAGGTTATATTTCCATCCAACAGTTGAATGACTGTATTTCCTTTTTCCTTCATTATCTTTATGTTGCTCAAGCACAAAAAACAAAAGGAGTCAGTGTATTTTATAAATGTGAAAAGGTTATTGGGAATTGTGTTGATCAATACTCACAAAAACATTTTCTCTCAAGGTCAAATGGTCACCTCAGAATATGCAAAGTGAATAACAGGCAGCAGTTTCTATTTCCAGAATTGACTTTTATTTTACCACAACCTGGCATGGTTCCATTTTCTAATGGTGACTCTACAATTTTAGCTACAATAATCTCATCCCAATGACAGATGCTCATATGGGCCTATTCTTCCTCAAACGACTTATTTAAAGTCTTCCAATGTGTATACAGATGCTCGTTGAACAAGTACTGTCACTAGCCTATCTGCTTTCAAAAATTCATGAAAAAATGACATGTTAATTTATGTTGTAAATGAATGAAGAAAAACATTTCAAATAGCACTGAGGGAGGCAATAATCTATTAAAATCAAGTAGAAAAAATTCTGAAAGGTGCCATCAGCTCAGCTATTTATTTATTCAAAGACAGTGTCTAAATGAGCCAGAACTGACACCAGAGGCATTCGGCTACATATTTTAATGTCATATCAAATTTACTGGCATTCTAAGAGTATAAACAATATATTTGCATCATATTAGTAGCAAATGTCATGCTATAATACCATAGCAAAATGACTACAAGAGGATTTCATAACTTACAGAATGTGTTTCTAGGTACAAGAAGTCATTTACAATTATCCAACAACCAGAAAATTGCAGGAACTTTCAACCTTTGGTTAGAAAAGTTTTATTTCATTGCAAATATGTCATTTATATTATTTAGTATAATGAATCCTCAACGTCCTTCCTGTGTTTTGTACAGTCAACCATTTTTATCAGGTTCTTTTCAGCATTTCTGAATAAGAGCTATTGGCTTTTGAACCTATTTTACTGAAGGCCATGTATCAGTGACCCCCAAATACCCCTAAGTTGTCCATCGTTTTTCCTTACTAAAGTCATTTGTCAAGAAAAGGTAAGTTACTGGAAGTACTTCAGTACTTCTCCTTCTATACACATGGGCATCTTTCCTACTTAAGCATGCATCTGTTTTCCTTTCTTCTGACCTTGCCAAATTTTTCTTTATTTACTGGTGCCATTGAAACCTGTGTACCATGAAACTGCATGTTCTTGCTCCATGAGAAAGGGTTTTATAACAAATATATCCTGCGCCAAACTGTTCTAAATCTCTAAAAGGTACATGCCCCTTGAACCACCACAGGCACATGCAAGATTTATCTGTTTTAGAATATTTTATGTGATATTAAAAACATTAAGCTGTTCCAAGGTAAATAGGCTTAAAAGAAATTTTTACCTTTATAGGCAATTAAAGCAATCATTCAGGTGGCTGACTTCACTGGAAGCAATAGCAGTCTAGTCTTATCTGATCAAACATAACCACAGAGAAATATGTTTATGGAACTCATGTCAACTGCCTCTCTTCTGTCAAATAACCCTGGAAATATGAGGGTGAGGAACCACCATGCACTGCTCTTGAAATTCACATTAAAGTTATACTAGACTCTAAGGAAATTCTCTACCTTCATGTTTGTAAAATTAGTCATTAATGATACATGTAGAAATATAATGAATGTTCTCTCTCTCTCTCTCTCTCTCTCTTCTATAAGGCATTCACACTTTTGAAAACTCTTGCTATTTCCACAGCGAACTATTCACTGACTTCAGTTAAAGCTCCCACTGGAGTCTGAACACCGATGAACTTGCCCCAGTAAACCTGTTTCAAACATCGCAGCTCCTAGGAAACAAGATTTCCACTCAAAATTATTTCCACTTTCTACAAGAGCCAGGTGAGAACGGGTTTCTGTCCCTCTCACCTCTTTTGACCAAGTGCCAGACTACTGCTAATTTTAGATCAAAGATCGTATTGCTTTTCACTGCCCTTGAGCCTTGGCAAGAGGCCCTCTACTGTCCCCAACTGTAAATCCTGGGAGAATTGTCTGGGTGGATGTCAGGTCCTTCACTTCCAGGAAACCTCTAACATTGTTTGCAAATTAAAGCTCAGAAAACCTTTGAAAGGGGCTTGAGAGGTCAAAGGAAAAGCCCCTTAATGTATTTTTTTCTTTTCATTAGACAAAGGTCTTTCTGTTATACTTTTGTATAGTAAAAACGGACACGTAAAATCTGTTCCCAGGTGTTTGCTGCCTCAGTTGAGGTGGAGAGCATCTAACCACTTTCTCTCAGAGAAAAACAAAAAAAAAAAAACAAGACATGAAATCCCTTTAGCATGTCCTTAGATCACTGGCAGTCTTACCCATGATAAAAGTGATTTGCACAAACAAGTCTCTAAGATCCCTGAGATTCAGAACTTGAAGAAACTTTCATTCATGAAATCATCACTAAAAAGA
The DNA here is from genome assembly GCF_004126475.2 of Phyllostomus discolor. Classification (NCBI taxonomy): domain Eukaryota; kingdom Metazoa; phylum Chordata; class Mammalia; order Chiroptera; family Phyllostomidae; genus Phyllostomus; species Phyllostomus discolor. The sequence continues at coordinate 24,185,447 of NC_040912.2, read as the reverse complement.
AAAAGAAAAAAAGATAACAGAACTGCATCACACTATTCTTCAGATAATGTCAGATTCAAAATGTCATCTGTTGGAACATGAAAAAAGGAAAAGAGGACTCACACTCTGTGATCATACAAGTAATACACATTTTCAAGATTTTTTTCCTTAGAGACACAGAAAGGGGATTACATCATATAAAAAGATAACTTTCTACAAATCCCCTTTAAACATCTCTCTTGCACCTGCCTCATCTGTCTTTCCCAACTGTTTCTTCCTGACCCACCAGTGACGTGAACAACCCCTCTCCCCTCTACTGTCTTGGTCAGTCATGCCAAGTGAAGGCTTTTGTCCACATTCTGTTGCCTACCTGGCAAAATGGTAGTAAAAATTTATAATTTGGTATTTCTCTGTTTTCATCATCAATAAAGAAAAGAGACATTTAATAAAAACTGGTGTAATTTGCTAGTATTCTGTGTGATTATATATCTCTTCAAATGTGGTACATGAAAAGTAACATTTAAGGAAGAAAATAGCACTTTTTGCTTTTGACTGGTAGAAATGTACTATGGACATGTTATACAAAGTTATATGGAGTCCTTAGTGACCAGGAGCTAAATATGGTAACTGTTACCCAAACATCTCATGCTGCTGGTCTTGTTAAATAACTTTCCTTCTAAGAACATAAAATAGTTAGAGAAAATCATATTTAAAGATATCCTAAGAGATTGCACACTATTTAGAAACAATGAAATAATATTTCCTACTTTCCCAAGTCTGAAACAAATAGTGTTATAAATGTACTTCACCAAAGAGGGATTGCAATGAAATCTACCTTATTGTTTTTATTTTTAACTGGGATTAGAAGGAAGACATTTTGATCATTTAATATTAGGTAAAAGAAAAATATCCAAGCACTAACAAACAAAATAGAAACAGACTCAGCTGTCAGAGGAGGAGGAGGACTAGGTAAAAAAGGTGAAGGGATTAAGCAAAACAAAACAAAAAAGCAAAATCTCCTCATAAATACACAACGGTATGGTTGTTACCAGAAGGCAATGGGATAGAGGGAGTCAGAGGAGAGAAAAGGGGGATATGATAAATGGTGATGGAGAGAGATGTGACTTGAGGTCATGTGAACACACAATACAGTATATAGATGATGTATTATAAAATTGTACACCTTAATCTTAGATAATCTTATTTACTAATGTAAGTCCAATAAATTCAATAGAAAAAGAAAAAAAGACTGTTCCCAAATCAAATCCAACATATAAAAAGCTATTTTTCTTTCGTCTTCTATTGCAGAGTTGGCAAACTACATCACACCAGTTGAATCCAACTACCATCTGTTTTTGTAAATAAAGTGTTATTGGCCTACAGCAATACCAGCATATACTTAACATCATGCTGCATCCAAGTTAACTAGTTTGTGACAGAGACCATGTAGTCTGCAATGCCTAAAATTTACACTATCTGGTCCTTTACTTATAAAGCTTGCCAAACTCTGCCCTGTCATACATTAATAAAAAAAAATTATCTCAAATCAATACACAAGACTTTTTTCAATTTTTCTCATAGATGGATTTAATTTTATCTACTGCATAAAGATAGTACACTACAAAATCATTCAAAATTCAATATATTATTCTCACAACTATTACAATGCTATTTAAAATTGACAGCATTTTACTCATTTAAGATGGCTCTTGACTTCCGACCAAGATGAGGCACATGGAGAGACACCCAGCCTCACAGGAGAGGTCCTCGGAGGGTCCCACGGCGTGCACAAGCCCACCCACATGGGAATTGGCACCAGAGGGGCCCAGTTTGCTCAGGGGAAGCAGCAGAAGGGACTGAGGTCCCACAGAGAAGAGCAAGCGCCATAGTTCCCTCTCGACCCCGCCCCCACATACAACATCACAACCTAGCGACTGGGTGCCCCACCCTGGTGAACACCTAAGGCTCCACCCCTTAATGTAACAGGCATGACCAGACCAAAACAAACAAACAAACAAACAACAACAACAAAAAAACAGAGAGATGGCTCAAACAGAAGAACAAATCAAAACCCCAAAACCCATCCTTTTAAGCGACTGAGAGATAGCCAACCTATCAGATGCATAGTTCAAAACACTGGTGATCAAGAAGCTCACGGAATTGGTTGATTTTGGTCACAAATTACATGAACAAGTGCAGGTTACAATAAGAGAAATTAAGGAAAATGCACAGAGAACCAATAGTGATGGGAAGAAAACTGGGACTCAAAACAATAGAGTGGACCAAAAGGAAGAAAGAAACAACCAAACAGGAAAGAATGGAGAAATAAGAATTCAAAAAAACGAAGAGAGACTTAGGAACCTCCAGGACATGTTTAAATGTTCCAACATCCAAATTATAGGGGTACCAGAAGGAGAAAGGGAAGAGCAACAGATTGAAAACTTAATTGAACAAATAATAAAGGAGAACTTCCCCATTCTGGCAAAGGAAATACACTTCCAGGAAGTCCAGGAAGCTCAGAGAATCCCAAAGAAGCTGGACCCAAGAAGAAACACACCAAGGCACATCATAATTACATTAGCCAAGGTAAAAATGAAGGAGAGAATCCTAGAAGCAGCAAGAGGTAAGGGGACAGTAACCTACAAAGGAGTTCCCATCAGATTGTCAGCTGATTTCTCAAAAGAGACCTTGCAGGCAAGAATTGGCTGGAAAGAAGTATCCCAAGTCATGAAAGGCAAGGACCTACATCCCAGATTGCTCTATCCAGCAAAGCTTTCGTTTAGAATGGAAGGGTAGATAAAGTGCTTCTCAGATAAGGCCAAGCTAAAGGAGTTCATCATCACTAAGCCCTTATTATATGAAATGTTAAAGGGACTTATCTAAGAAAAGAAGATTAAAAAAAAACATGTATAGTAAAATAACAGCTAACACAATTATTAACAACCACACCTAAAACAAAACCAAAAGAAACTAAGCAAACAACTAGAACAGGAACAGAACCACAGAAATGGAGAACACATGGAGGGTTAGCAACAGGGGAGTAGGAGGAGGAGAGAGGGGGAAAAGGTATGGAGAATAATAAGTAGCATAGATGGTAGGTAGAAAATAGACAGGGGGAGAGCAAGAATAGTATGGGAAATGTAGAAGCTAAAGAACTTATGACACACAAACATGAACTAAAGCGGGGAATGTGAGTGGGAGAGGGTGTACAGGGTGGAGGGGAGTGAAGGGGGGAAATGGGACAACTGTAATAGCATAATCAATAAAATATATTTTTTAAAAAGATGGCTCTCTTTCATTCAGTGTTGTGAATTAGTAGCACCAAAGAGAGGACTTTGAGTATCTAACCAAAATCCTCTATAATTCAAAGGTAAACTAAGGAGATCTGTATGTAGATTTTTTAAAAAATTGCTATAAACTGTATCATGAATGCTCTAACATTATAATTAACTATTTTTGTGTATCTGTTTTTTCAAAAAGCTTCCAAATACTATGGTGGAGAACACGGTTTTCTCTAAAAACCCACTTCAAACTCAATGCTTATCTTTTTTCAGTATAAAACTCTCCACATAGTTTCTGTTTTTATGTTGTAGCTGATTTCAGCAAAAGCATTGTCTTAGCGAGAACTACTAAAAACAAAGACTGGGTGGCTTAAACAACAGAAATTTATTTTTTTCATGATTCTGGTGGATACAGGTCCTATATCAAGGTGTCAGCAGGTCTGGCTCTTTCTGAGGGCATGAGAGGAGGATCTGCTCAGGCCTCTCCACTTGGCTTGTAGAGGGCTATTGTATCTCTGTGTCTCTACATTATGTGTCTGTTCAAATTTCCTCTTCTTGTAAGGATGCCAGTCATATTGCATTAGATTCCTCCATCATGACTTCATTTAATCTAATCATCTCTTTAAAAAGTGTCTCTCTGCAAATATGGTTACTTTCTGAATTACTGGTAAAGACTTGAACATATGAATTTTTGTGGGGACCTAATTCAGCCAATAACAAGCATAAGTGCTAACTAGGGTATAGTGAATTTTGTATAAAATTTGCACCTGCCAATCCTTATATTATAAGCCCAATAACAAAAATATTGAATTTTAGATCTTAATGCTGCAAAACTTTCCTTACTATTATCTCAGGGTCAAAAATTTTGTAATTTTCTGATTGTATCATTTTATGCCTTTTCAGAATTGTTAATTTTGACACATTCTAGGAACTTTCAAATAATACTTGCTTTGTTAAAATGCAGTCATAAGAAAATAATACTTTACCCAATTCACTAAACTTCTTAAGCAAATACTGTCTTTGGACTTCATGGAGATAAAAATTAATGTTTTATGGAAGTTTTTTGGATTAATTATTTTCCAGGAATAATATACTACATAAAATTCCTGTTGGATATTATATAAAATTCAAAATGGTAGATATGTTTAATATATTAATGTAAATGCTCTGTACATTCTATGATTCTGAGCTGGAATGAACCAAAGGTCTTTACCTCATGAGGAATATCCAAAATTATTATTTTTTTCCTATCTACTCCATGAATTACTTTTTAAAGAAAAATAGCAGATCTAAACATGCGAAGATATAACCTAAAAAGTCAGTATTTAAATACTTTTTTGAGAGCTTTGTTGTGTCAAGACCTAGTTACAAGTAAGACTACTTTGGTATTTCTGTTTTTGTTACCTGTTTAGTTGCATTTTACTTTTCATAATTCTATGTGTCAGCTTCCTTGGGACTGTAAGGAAGAGACATTCACAATTGACTTTGAATAATGAAGATCTCTTGGCTTTGTTAAATGCATATAGGAAGTCATCTCATCAGAACATCAGATCCTAGCTCTTCCAACATGAGGATATTCAGCTGACTTCATATAGAACTGAAAAAGTAACCTTTTGTGTGAATCAACAACTTGAACTTAGGTAGCTTGTTCTCTTACCTTCACTGACAAATAGCTGGTCATGGACGGTTTGTCTGGCATGGAGCACTCCCCATTGGCAAATTTGATGCCAATCCTGTGCTGACATCCCAGATATCCCTCCCACCTAGCCTGTTTGTGACTTCTCCCCACACGTGCATCAGTTCTTGTACAATCAGCTATGGTGAGAGTTGCAGCATTCTTTTCACTTGCTTCATAATTTACAATAGTTTAAGAAGAAAATAAATGGTCAAGGACACTTTCTTAAGGAGTAGCTATGTTGCATCCCTTGAGGGTTTGTGAGCTCTTCTCTAGCCTTCAGAATATACTCAGAAACAGAAGATATCCAGGAATGCAGAGGTGCAATAAAATGTACTGTACTGAACACTAAGAGTACGTGTTTCAGAAGGAAGAACAGAGGTTCTCAGTATGATTTTCTAGTATCACTTTTTGGCACAATCAGGTAATGCACATTTGTTTGTTTTTTTTTTTGGCGTAGTAAAGGAGAAATCAATTATTCATAACATATCAATTATGTCTTGACAAAAACAAAAAGTAGATTTTTCAATGTTTGTCTTTTAATAAAGTTAGACAATTAACACAGAAAATTAATACAAATGCTAAGTTGTTAGCTTCCATAAAAAAGACTTAGTTTAAAGCTTCAGGAAATTTACTTGGAAAATTAAATTAAATGAATATTGTAAATAAACGGAAAATTCTATTAAAGACCACAATAAAACATTATATAATTTTACTTTGTCTATTTGAATGAAGTCAGAAATCAGAGTCTGAAAAGAGTGATGCCCTGCCTGGGTAGTTCAGTTGGTCAGAGTATTGTCTCGATATGCCAAGGTTTGCGAATTCAATCCCCAGTCAGGACACATAAAAGAATCAACCAATGAATGCATAAATAGGTAGAAAAATGAATGAATCTCTCTCTCTATCACTCTCTCTCTCTTTTCCTTTCCCTCTCAAATCAATCAATAAATAAAAAGAAAATTTTAAAGAGTGATGATTTGAAGTAGTTGTATTTAACATTTATACTTAAAAATATGTAAACCATAATTTTAGTTGAATATAGATGTAAGATACTGAATTTTTATATATTTTGACAACTGAAAAGTCATAAGTAAATAAATAAATAAAACTTGGAAAGAGAGGTGGTAGATGTATATTATATTTTATCCTTCATAGTTGTCAGTAGGGAAAAAGACTATAAAAAGTAATTGAGGAGTAGCCTACTTTAATAATTATGATAAGTCCTAGAAAGCCTAAGAGCTTTATTAGTCTTAATTACTATATCTGCTCTGGATTAGCCTTAATTACTATATCTGCTTTGGAACTTTATCCTCATTCCTAAGGATGAAACTGGTATAATTTCAAGATAGTTATCTATGTCCTCTAGTTTATTTTTAAGATTTTATTTATTTATTTTTAGAGAGAGGAGAAAGGAGGGGAAAAGAGAAGAATAGAAATACCAATGTGTGGTTGCCTTTCACACACCTGCTACTGGGGACCTGGACCACAACCCAGGCATGTGCCCTGACTGGGAATCGAACCGGCAACCCTTTGGTTTGTAGGCCAGTACTCAATCCACTGAGACACACCAGCCAAGGCAATGTCCTTTAGTTTAGTCTCTTGAAAAGCATTTACAGCAATGCCAATGAAAGTTCCACCAATTTTGCATGTAAACACATGAAATAATCAACTTCTATAATATTGGTAATTTGACTAAATTGACTTAGTAGTAATCAACACTAACCATTCAGTTCAGTCAGATTAGGTGATAATCCATCGCCAAAATGTGAACATTATACATGTGCCCATCTTTGACTTTTGAGCTTATCATTTTAAATATCCTCCCCTATGTGACCTATGGACACCTTCTTTATCTACGTGCTGATGGCTCACAGAGCAGGAACTTTAGTTTGGATGTTTTCCTGCATCTAGTTTCATACTAAATAACTTCACAGGGATGTTTCACAGATACTTCAAATTTAACTGGTACAAAGTGAAGCTTATATTTTGGGGGGCAGAGATACTGATTTTATGAAGCTATAATTTATACACAATAAAATTCATCAGTTTTAAGTGTACAATTTAATATTTAATAAAAATATACCAAATTTAGGTTGAAAACTTGAAAAACGTATTCGGTGAGGATACAGGACATTCCTGTCACACCAAAATGTTCCCTTTTGCCACTTACAATTAACAGTCTTTTCAATTCTAGCCCTGGTAACTAGGGATCCCTGTATTATCACAAAAATTTTGCCTTTTCCAAATTTTCATATGCATGGAACTTTACAGAATATAGTCTTTTGTATGGAACCTTGCAGTTAACATAATGCTTCTGAGATTCAGTCATGCTGTGCATATCCATAGTCTATTCTTTAATATTGCAAAGCAGTATTGCATTGCACGGATGTACCACAATTTGTATATCCATTGATCAATTGATGGACATTTGAGATTCCTTCCCAATTCTGACTATTATGAATATAGCTGCTAGGAACATTCACATAAAAGTCTTCACTAAACACCCAGGAGATGCTGAGTAATATGGTAAGTTTAATTTCACAAGAAATCTTCCTCTGTTTTCTCAAGTGTCTGTGGTGTTTTGCACTCCCAAAAACAATTTGTGAGAGTTCCATTTGTTACACATCCTTAGTAACACTTGGCATGGTCATATTTTTCCATTAGAGGAGTCATTCCAGAGAGTGTGTTTTGATATCACATTGTGCATTTAACTTGCATTTTCATAGTGAGAAATGTGCTTATTTGCCAGCCACATATCTTCTATACTAAATTGTCTGTTCAAATATTTTGCCCAAATTTTGTTGTGTTACTTATCATCTCATTATTGATTTTTTAAATTTTATTTAAATTGTTGTTCATGTACAGTTTGCTGTCTTTTACTCCCATCACAGCCCACCCCCCAGTCCTGCCCACCTCCCTCCCATTTCCACCCCCCTCCCTAGTTTTTGTTCATGTGTCCTTTATACTTGTTACTGCAAACTCTCCCCCTTTTCCCCTAAAATTCCCTCCCTCTCCCCTCTGGTCACTGTCAGCCTGTTCTCAATTTCAGTGTCTTTGGTTATATTTTGCTTGTTTTTTTGTTTTGTTTTGTTGTTTAGGTTCCTGTTGAAGGTGAGATCATATGATATTTGTCTTTTACCACCTGGCTTATTTCGCTTAGCATAATTTCGCTTAGCATGGTTTCCAGTTCCAACCATGCTGTTGCAAATGGTAGGAGCTCCTTCTTTCTTTCTGCTACATAGAATTCCATTGTGTAAATGTACCATAGTTTTTTGGTCCATTCATTTACTGATGGGCTAAGTATTCTTTGTATATCCTGGATATACATTTTGCAAATATTTTCACCCATTCTATGGTTTGATGTTTTATTTTATTGTGTATTTTAAAGAAAAAATTTTAATTTTAATGAATTCTATTTTTATTTGAATGGTGCCATATCCCCAAAGCAGTAAGGTAAAGTGATTTTGAAAACATTTTTAACAGCAAACTATGAATAAATAGATGGAATATAAATTTAGTTGCAGGCATGAAGAGACCCAATGAAGTTTATTCCCCTCATATCTGTTTTTGAAAGGAATAAACATATACTTGACTATCCCAGCAAAAACAAAAGAGCAAAAAAGGAAACAACTCAACAGCACTAAAGAACAGTAATACTGAAGCAGAACTGCAATGAAAATACATTCCTAAAACACAGCTGAGAAAAACTCTACAAAGCTGTTGATCTCAATGATTAATAGTCAGTCAGTAGAACATCTTTGAGAATAAGATGGATCCCATTCAATAAGTAGTGGTGGTGATGAAATAGGGCTAATCTCCACATACACATTTGAAAAGAAAGTTAGAAACTCTAGGAATAATGAAAATGCATAGATGCAAATCACAAAATCACAGCCCACATACGCAACCTCCTAAAATATAGCTTCATTTGAGCCATTGACTAATAGGATGTAAGAAAGGAGTCTACATGTGACTGCACAGATTGAAGCAGTATCTGTTGGGTGGCAGAGGTTTCCTGATGCAGGATTGATTACATATCCTCCTCGTCAGGGTCAGTTACATTAATTGGTTCTGTAGTGAATAATATTCCATATATTTAATACTGTTTATTATTTTAACTCTTCTAAATAAAGCTACAAACAATGAATAAAATAAAATTATAATTACAAAAACTATAGCCCTGGCCAGGAGGCTCAGTAGGTTGGAGTGTCATCCAGTACACTAAAAAAGTTGAGGGTTCAATTCCCTTCCAGGATGCATACTTAGGTTACAGATTTGATCTCCAGTAGGGGTGCATATGGGAGGCAAACAATCTATGTATTTATCTTGCATTGATGTTTCTCTCTTTCTCTCCCCTCTCTGCCCTAAAATCAGTAAAATATATCCTTGGGTGAGGATTAAAAATAAACTATAGAGGTTATCAATTCTGACATTTTGAAAGCAATTGAATAGTGGACAGCAGTAAGGGTATATAGGTGGGAGAGAAACATTTGGGGAGTCAGACAATTATCACATAGATGATTATCAAGAAATACCTGCAGTTGTAAAGAGTTTCAATAAAAGAGCTAAAAATACTGTATTATACATTTTTAAGTGGGTTAAGGGTAAATGAAAGTAGTAAACTAATCTTTCATAATCAGGACTCAATATCATATAAATTAGATAAATTCAAAAATGGAGCTATACCCATATTATTTAGAGTGGTGGTAGCTACCAATAGACCAAAATGGTGTGCTGACTGATCCAGTGAGGTTGTGAATTTGAACACCCTCAGGGGTCAAAAAGGTATCGCAAACAAAGAAGGCACCAGTGAAGAGAAACCAGGGCAGAGAGACCACGGCCGCCTACCTAACTCCAAGCACTTGCTGCGAACCAGAAAGCAGGCCCAGTGTTGTTAGGCTTCTAATTATACAAGAAAACCTATATGTAAAGATTTTTGCAAGACTTCAGGTTCGTGTATCTGAGACTAATTTTAAGATGCTTTGAAAATCAACACTGGAAGAGCCAAAGAAAACATGACTTCGTGCTATAGCTGGCTTATGTATTGCTAGTTTTCCATGCTGGTAACAAAAGTGGTCTTGTTCTATAATGAAAGCCTGAAAGTATAAAATTATGAGTGGTTTCACAATTTCTCAGGATTTGCGACATGTTGCAATCACAAATGTTAGTGATTTAAAACAATTAGACTGGAAAGAACACATACCATGTGCTAGCTAATCAGGTAAGCAGTTAAATTTTTAAGTACCTATCTTGTACCCCAATTTTCTAATTTTAATGTGGGTAATAACAGTTGATTTAGCTATCTCATGGAACTTTTGTAAATCCCAGGTAAGAGAATATACATGAAATTTATTTTAGATTATCAAGAGCTACACAAACATAAGACTATATTTTTTCATATAATTATGTCCCCACTCCCCCCAAAAGAATCTAAGTTCCTAAGAGGTTATGATGGTTAATTCAATGTGTTGACTTCACTGGATGCCCAGATAGATGGTACAACATTATTTCTGGATATATCTGTAAGGGTGTTTCCAGAAGAGATTAATACATGAATTAGACTGAGTAAAGAAGATCACCCTTACTAATGTAGGTGGGCATTATCCAATCTGTTCAGGGCCTAAATAGAATAAAAACAAACAAACAAACAAAAACAGAGGAAGGGTAAACTTGCTCTCTTCCTTAAGCTGGGACATCTATCTTCTCCTACCCTGATTCTGGAACTCCTGGTTCTCAAGCCTTTGGACTCAAACTGGTACTTAAACCGCATTTTCTCTTGGGTCTCGGGCCTTCAAGTTTAAACTGAATCTACACTACTGATTTCCCTAGACCTCCATCTTGTAAGTGGCAGGTTGTGTGGGACTTCTCAGTCTCCATAACTGTGAGTCCCTCCCTCATAATAAACCTCCTTCCATATATTGATCAATAGGTAGGTAGGTAGGTCCTACTAGTACTGTTTTTCTGGAAAACCATGATTAATACAGAGGTAGAGACCACTTATATTTTTCCTTACAAAATAAAATTAATTGTCTTGAAAATAATAAATGGTTAATAAACACATGGTGATTTGCTGCTTTCACTACAAAAAAATGCATTATTATAGTCTGCTCTCTGTCTTATGATATACTAAAATGAAAAACATTGCATGAGCTAAAACATGCAGAGGGGAATTACAATGAATGGCTAGTTGTCAGTTTGGGGTTTTGAATGTAGCATATAAGTAAAGATAGCAGTAAAAAAAAGCGAACTGAAAAAAGTACTGCATTTTAAGTGGGATTTCCAAAAGAGTAGATCTTAAAATTACTCATCACAAGAAAAAAAAAGGGTTTGTAACTATTATTGTGGAAATCATCAGGCAATATATACAAATAACTAAATCATAGTGTACATCTGAAACTCATATAATGTTATATGTCAATTATACCTCAATCAGAAATGAATAAATGAAATGAGATTTCCAGTAAGAGAATGTTCAGAATACAACTTTATCTACTTTCCTCTCAAAGTTATACTTGGAGCTGGGGCAAAGTGGTTTTTTTTTTTTTTTTTCTCAAGAAAAAGTTGAATTCCATTAAGCAGCCCATATCCTAGGATAATGTATGAATAATGTGCATGGAATGAAATCTCTCTTCTCTCCCAGGAAGAATGAAAGAAAATAAACTGGAATAGTGAGGAGTGATAAGAAATTACGAAATCTGTAGACACCAGGAGGGACTGGGTGTGAAGGAAAGTAACGGGAAGAGATGGAGTGGATTTCAAGAGTTGCTCAGTTGGAACCATCTTTAAGAAATAACCAAATTTCCCAAACGATATTTCCTTACTTTGTTAGAAATTCATTCACCCTTCAATCTACACTGGAATTGACCACTTGCTCAGCAACATGTGAAGAGACGCTATCTTGGTCTTAAACAGCCCTAAGTGTCTGTAAGAGGAAAAAAAAACATTATTTATACTTTCTTGTTAAGCTGCCAAGAGTATCCTAGGGTTGTTGTTTTTTTTTTTTTTTTTTTTTTTAATGTCATAGTCCAGCTTTCTTTCTACCCCTTGAGATTCTTTAGTGCAGCAAGGAAGGAACACGCTGTGTCACATTCATCATGCCTGACTCTACTCAAGCACAGTGAGGTTGAAAACACCTAAAAAGAAATAGTGGGTCCCAATGGAGCATTATTGCAACTGAAACATCGCTGAGAAGGCAAAGGAACCACAGAAAGTTGAAAGGCGAACATTCATTTTGTACTACTCGTGTGTCTAATGAACTTCAAGTTTCAATAAATAGCATTTTTTATATTTTAATATGAATAACATTTGCATAGGAAATAGGTATATGAAATGAAATTTAATTAAAATGCTTTTGTATGCACAATTTATACATTTTAAATCAAACAAAAATATAAAGCATTGCTGCCACATGCGTGCATGCCTCCAAGTATGTGTGAATGAGAGTGTGAGTTGAAATGAAGGTCTTAGTTATAGGAACACTGAAAAAACAAATTTATTAACAAAAATAAAAATGATATATGAATGTCATATTACAATAGAAAGAGGAAATAAATATTTTATTATACACTGAGTACATCAGACCTATTATTAAGCTGTATTTAACCACATCCTCTTCTGTTGTTATTTTTCAGGCAGAGCAATTCTTTGGAATCCTATTTGATGTGCTGGCCTATAACATTTGACCACACTTACAGCACAAGTGTAAAATCAATTTTCTCTTCTCCCATTTATCTCTGTACTGATGTTAGTTGGCTCTCTAATGGAATGGCTCTTCTGGAGAGGTAGTTATTTTACTTCAGAGTGGCATTTCAGAAGCCTTAAATGGGCTAAAGAGATGGCATGTGACCTTTAGGAATATTTTAGTTCTATATTTCTTTGAAAAAGAACTGTTTAACTCTGTGTATGTTATTACATTGCTGACGTCTCTTTTGTTACTCTTTGCATTCACTATACTGCAAGCAAGTCTGCTTTTCTTTATGTCAGAACAATGTTGGAAATTCTATTACCTGCAATATTTGATACTTGTGTCTTTGTTGAAAGGGATAATCTCACAATTAAACAATGTATATTATGATCCAATTTTCTGATTATAGTTTCTTCAAGCACAATATCATGTTCTTAACCATGCTAATGATAACCTTTTAAATTGTTATATACAAATGCCAAATGATCTACATGAAAAGAATAATAGTTAAAATGCTGTATTGCAGCTAATTTGCTTCTTTTGAGGATATGCTCATAATCCTCATACTTTAAAAATTAGGACAGTGCAAGAAGTCTCTGGGACAACACCAAGTGTACATGGGGGTGGCAGAGGAAAAGGGTGAGCCCAAGAAATTGGAAGCCTATTTGAATAAACAATGACAGAAAACTTCCCTAACCTGGTAAAGGAAGTAGACATAGAAGTCCAGGAAGTGCACAGTCCCAAATAAGAGGAACCCCAAGAGTCTCACTCCAAGACACATCATAGTTAAAATGCAAAAAGTTAAAGACAAAGAGAGAATCTTAAAAGCAGCAAAAGAAAAACAGTTAATTGCCTACAAGGAAGCTCCCATTAAATTGTCAGCAGAATTCTCAAAAGTAACTTTACAAACCAGAAGGGATTGGCAAAAAAAAAATCAAAGTGAAGAAAAGCAAGGACTTCCAACCAAGATTACTCTACCCAGCATAACTATCATTTATAATCAGAGGACATATAAAGAGCTTCCCAGATGAGAAATAGCTAAAGGAGATTATCAGCACCAATCCAGTATTACATTTTCTTTGAGAAGATGAAGAATGAAAAGATAAAAAAATATGAACAGTAAAATGGCAATAAATACATATTAATCAACAATTGAATCTAAAAAAAATAAATGAACAAGAAGAAAAGGAACAGACTTATGGATACAGAGAACATTTTGACAGTTGCCAAATGGGATAGGGGTTGGAGGGATGGGTAAAAAAGGTGAAGAAATTAAGAAGTACAAATTGAGTGTTACAGAATAGTCTTGGGGATATAAAGTACAGCATAGGGAATATAGTCAGTAATATTCTAATAAGTATGTTAAGGTGTCAGATGGGTATGAAATTTATTGGATGATCACTTAGTAAGTTATATACTGTCTAATCACTGGGGTGTACACCTGAAGCTAATATAATATTGTATGTCAACTATAATCAAAACATAAAATATTACTTAAATTAAAAATAAGTAGGATTATAATTTTCACTATAGTTTTTATGTATTTACCTGTTATATAATCTATATTTTCTTTCTTAAATATATAGCTATTTAATTAAGAATTGGATATTAATTATAAAATCCTAAGACATATCTTACTCTAATTTACCTTCTGTAATTTTAGAAATATGAGATATTAAATACTGATTATAATATTCTTCTTCAGTTGATTTTCTTCCATAGTTTTACTTTGTCTCTTTTATTAAAAATTGCTGTACAATTTTTAAAAATTTTCTCCTAGCAGATATAATCTTTGAAAATTTTTGCCTTTACCACAGGTAACTATACTTTCTAACTCCCACTCCATTACCCCAAGAAGGGATGTTGAAAAAAATTAACCCCTTGATATGTGGGGAGAGGGTTTTAGTATTAAACTTTAGAAGATGATAAATATTTTCGTATGTTCATTTGGAATTACAATTGCTTATTTCCCTTTTCAAAATGTAAATAGTTCATACTAACAAAGGTCATGGGGAAAGATTTTTTATGGAAAGGTTTTTTGACAATAGGAAAATAAGTATATTTATTAAATCTTTCTTTTGTGCTCTTCTAGAAGACTTCATATGTACTTCTGTTACAAAGGCACACAAAATCCACATTGGTATCTACCAAGCATACACCAGTATGTTGAATACCCGTGTGTATATTCTATAAATATCTGTTGGTCATAGACCTACTTACCAATTAACGAAGACACCAGGGAGTTGTAAATACAGAGTACACTATGATTTGGAACCCTCTGCCCCCAACTACCACCTCACTTCCAGTAAAGACATTTCATACAGTAAAAAGTTTACAAAAAAACTCAAGAGGGAAAGAAATGACCCAAGCAAAGATATCTACTTTAGATGATGTGATAGAGGGAGGTTGTTTATTTGGCAACAGGTAGATGAACTTGCAGTCCAGGGTCCTGAACTTTTCTTTTTCCATTACCTACTTCTGACAAGACCAAACCCTCTCACTGAAAACACGAAAGATTTGCTTTGCTTTTAGTAAGGGAGGCAACCAAGCTCTTACAAATAATAGCCAGGATCAATCCACCCCACTAATGGCAGTCATGTTGGTCACTAGGTCCTTGAAGATGGTAAATTCTGGGGAACCAGATATGAATCTTCAGCCTTAATATTAACAAATGCAATATATTTTATTGAAGCACAGTCAACATGAAGATTATATGTGAGAAAAAGCAGAAGCATGCTTTGCTGAGACAACCTTTTAATGGTTTATTCTTTCATTTCTTTTTCTTTTCTTTTTCATTTGCATTGTGAGACTTTTAATTTTCCCAGCAGATGGTACTTATACTTTGCTTCTCTCCCCAACTTGGCTGTGGTTTCTAAACTAAAGCAGGTTTCCTTATTCCCATCTCCCATACAGGTGACCTAGGATAATATTTTATATGGTACTTAAACAAGACCTTACTATCTACACTAGAGATTTTACTTAACTTAAAAGTGGGTTTGAGTTTGAGAATAACTCTACTGATATCTCAAATTTTACCCCTCCTCCCAATCTGGGTCCTATTCAACTTATTTGAACTCGTACTACATGTTGAAGTTAGTAGCTGCTTAATGGTCTGACTAGCAAAACATGAACTCACCTCAAGTCTCTAAGCTGACATTTGTCTACATTTATTTACAAATCAATGTTACATAAAACAAATTGAAAAGCACTTGAGAAATCTCATTTATGAAATATAATTTGAGTTACCCAGGCTTTTCTCTGTTCTTTGGAATTCTGGATGTCAGAAGTTTACAGTGTTTCTAAATTTTTATGTCCAGGCAGAATAGTGCTAATACATAAATAAGAGATATTATACTTTGAGACCCATAATAATAATTTAACTGTATTAAAAACCATCAACATATTCACTCATGAGAAAACTATAGTCATGTTAAAATAGGATTGTTAAATATTAAATGTAAAGATTTTAAAACATTTCATGGCCAAGAAGCAAACATTTATAATATACTGTTACTGCTGGTATTAGAACATCATTAGGATTTAAAACAGATCCTTAAAATAGTATGTTTTACTTTAATATTTCTGGTGAGCACAAGTGTTTACGAAGTTTCCCATCTTTGGACCTGGGATCCACAGACCTGAAAAGGGCAGAGCACAAGATGAGCTCGGTCATTCTGGTGGTCTTGTTGGACCTGAGGGCAGAGAGACTGACCGTCTCATTGAAGGGTTCATTCCCAGCTCCCAGAAGAGTACCTCACATATAGCAAATGCTCAATGAACAGTCATTTATAAATGAATGAACATGCAGTCTGACACAATCAACTTCATCTATACTGCCTTACTAATAATAATGGCAAAAATTATTAGACAAATTAGGTTGTCTCTGATTCAACCTGATAAGACAATTGTGGTCTCCTGTAAATAGCCTCTATATTTTCCTCATGCAAGTTTCATTACAAAAGACTTGAAACAGAATAAAGAACTGTTTTTGATTATGGAAAGTACATGTGAAGAAAAACTACATGCTGTGAGAAGAAACACTTTCTTCTTAGAACTATTTTACATACTTTCTACCCAAAGAATTCCTCAAAGACATGCAAGTAATTCTGTTGACAATTTATGTCACACACTTTCTTTTTGTGCAATGAATTTCAACATAAAAGCATCATAGATATTGTCTGTCTTTGCTTTCCTCTTATTGTATCCTAAAATATGTGAAAATATCATTTGGCCAGAGTTGTATTTGTAATCTCATTTTTGTTCTTTATACAACAGAGCTCTCATGAAGCAAACAAGCCCCACACAGAAAATTGAAAAATGCTTATCAGTGTAACCAAAGCACGGGCCTCGATCTACAAAGTCAGAGACACACTTCTTTTCATTATAAAACAGAGGAAGTCAAGCCTTTATATCCTGGGGAAGTTGCGTTTCTACTTATGTAGTTGCTAGAAATCTGAGAAGCCCCGTGACAGAGCAGTTATCTCCAATATAGTAAGCTTGGGATCATTATGCTAAACTTGTTTATTGGGTCAGCATAACCTCCCTACTTCTTGTTTACTTTTTGTTCTTTCACAAAAAGAATTCAAATGAACCGTAAATGCACTTCTGGGATGCCACATATGAACTTCTTAGCAATGAAATCCATGGTACAAAATTTAAATTTGCATTTTGATCCAATAATATGAACTTCTAAGCCAAGTCCAATTTTTAAGTACATTTTTATAAGGTAAGCACTATTTTAGTTGCTTAGCAGTAATTTTACAAAAAGTGCTGTATTTTCTATTTATTGGATCTAAAGAACTTTTTGTAGTAGATAATATTTATAATATTCTCTAGTTCTCAGTAATCATAAACCTCACAAAATATTTTTTTTGCTAGAGCTTTCCAGAAATGGAAAGATTTCACTATTTAGAATGTCTTCATACAAAACACAGACACACACAGTTGTATAAGGGTAAGTCAGACGAAAAGATCAAAAACAACTCCATGAATTTTCCTATATTCCCTAATTCCCAAGGTGGAAAAGCAATTTTTATAAGTTTTAGGGGCATAATGAACAGGAAAAGAATGGTTATTCAGCCTTTATTCTTTGGAGTATAAATCAAGAATTCAAAAGCCCCTAAACACATAGTAATGTATCAGTGGTATATTCAGCACAAAATTTGTTTAGCAAACATGGGTTTGATATGCTAAGTCTTTCAATTTTCCTGGGTAGTTAATGAAGCTCTCTAAAGGAACTGACTATACAGGGTAAAAACACAAACTTGCCCCTTGGGGTTCCCGTGCTGGAGCACTTCACGTTTGTAATTTTCAGGAAAGCTTTTTACACTATGGTCTCTTATGCATCAAAGGATGGATAAATTTTTCTCCTACTCTAATAGCAGTTTTACCTTTCAGTTTGTGCACCTGGATTCTAATTAGTTGACCTTTTTGTTAATGTATTCCTAAAATGTGGATATACTGATTTTTCTAACCTACTATGTAGTGAATTCCACAGAGTTTTTCATCTTTGGCACTATTGCCATTTTTGGGAGAGATAATTCTTTCTCAGAGGGACTATCTTGGGCATTTTATATTGTTTAACAGGGGTGTCAAACTAATTTTTACCGGGGGCCACGTCAGCCTCTAGGTTGCCTTCAAAGGGCCTAATATAATTTTAGGACTGTGTAAATGTAACTACTCCTTAACTAGGGGCAAGGAGCTTGGCACTGCTGCTTGGTAGAAACCAGGTGCCAGGCCGGATAAAACACGTTGGAGGGCCAGATTTGGCCCACGGGCCTTGTGTTTGCCACCTGTGGTTAGCAGACACTTGCCCCACATTGGGAGGCAATAACACTTTCCCTTCTGTTGTGACAACAAAAATGTCTCTAGACATTTGTGCAAAGTGCCTATTGAACTGAATGAAGCAGGTATCAGAAGTCTGTCCTTAAAACTAATTGGATGTGTAACATTTAATGGAGTTGGAGTTGTGATACTTTTAGCTTCAATAGCTGATTAGTCCCAATATACCTGCAAATGGACCTGATTTCTTTTATAACTTCAAAAAATATATCAATGTATTTGTTTTCATTGTGTTAATGTGTGTTCTTGTTATGAAAGACACAATGGAACAAATAAACTAATCAATTGACACATAGTTACTTATACATTTTCAAGGATGCAACAAATTACACAACAACTAGATACTCTATTTAGTAAAGGCCAGCACACAGCGGAACTGGCACACTTGGTATTGCCAATACCTCTGATCCTCAATTTTACAAACCTCTGTAGTAGTGCTGTGCCCTATTTCTAAATAACTATAATCCAGTCCTGTCGTATAGCTAAATGGAAATCTGTAAGAAATCAGTAAAGTCATTTCTTTAAAACATCCCCAGGGATAAAGAATTAGAAATGTTAATTTACTCAATGCATTATTACTTCCCAACCTCCTTCAACAAGAAGGAAATCAGTTATTGGTGTACTGTATGTACGCATATTTCAACACAGTAGAATAAATAAATGCACTATACATATAATTCTAAACATAATTGAATAAAGTAATTTGTTTCTAAAGCAGAAAATGGAGGCATCTATCAATCAGTTTAAATACACTGTATTTTATACAACCCTAGTGAAGAATAAAGCATAAGAGTTATAACTTGTGTGATTTTATGTGCTTTCCAGTGAGAACTCTCTGGGAACTGCTGCCACCTGTTGGTCATAGATTACAGTACACAATATCAGGGCTCCTGCTGCTAGAGGTTCTATAAACCCTTTAAGAATTTTACTGCATGCATTTCTATTTATCAATTTATGAATATAACTTTTATCAGTTGCAATCTAATTATATTTTATTAACATAGTTACGATGCAGTTGCATACAATTTAAGTTATAAAAGTTTCTGCAAAAACGATTAGGATTTTGAAACAGAGTCAAACCTTCCTTGTGATTGGCTATTACAAAGAGCAGACAGTAAGAAGTGGTGTGGTAGGTCAGAGAACATTTCTATAACTAATATTGAACGGTGCTTTCTGCAACCCCTATCTTGTTAACCTGCACAATAATGACAATCCTGTTTCAATGCAGAAAATTATTTTGAGAATAATAACTTAGCTGTGGAAAAAGATACAAAGCTGTGAACAAATCAGGAACAATGAAGCCAAACTTAACTCTGAACAAGAGTATGAATCTATATTTTACCATAAGGTCCTTTATATGCAAATAATAGAATAAACATTTTAGTAGGTTACTGTAAAACTGACAAGGTTCCAGAATATGACCATTTTGAAGAAGAGCACAGAAAAAGATGCGAAAGTGCCAACATCCTTTTGGATATGCTTCTATCTCTGAATGAAAATATATGTAATAAATTCACTCAAGTTCAAGAAAGCTCAACTTCAAAATGATATCAACCATTACAACAATGCTGCTTTTAAAGTTTCACAGTTATTTATCCAAATAAGTTTCTTTAAGCAAATACTATATGCTATAGGTCGGTACTCTGTTAGGTACCAGAGACTCTCTTAAGGCATCAAATATAAAAAGGCCATTTCTCTAATTGAGAAAAACATGTTTGTGCAAATATTACTCCATTTTAATTATTGATGGTTTGATGAAACCACTTTGCCTTTATCCATAAAATAAGCAGGAATTGAAAGAATTCTGAAAGCCTCGGACCCTATGAGTTGCCCCACTGTGGCCAAGGGCAACAGAAGGGAGTGGAAAAATCATCTCAAAGATTGGCATTGTGCAAAGGGCCTGTGCAGTAAATAGTATGAAAAAATCATGACAACCCCAGTTCTTAACAATGACTTAAACACTTACAAGCTGAGTAAACATGTTGAAGCCTCTTAACTTTTTGAAGACTATTTTCATTCAATATCAAGAGGCAGGCTACATTCACTGATATTTAATTTTCTTTTCAACCATAATATCCCACTATTCTAAATAAGTCTCAATAGTAGCTTTGTGTATAAAAACTATCATGATCATTAATCTTGTCATATTCTTAATAAATCTAACACAAGGGGTTTAATGCTTATATCTTTATAGAGGTAGTAATTTTTTTATATATTTACATAGTTCTGTCATTTATAAGGCATTAGTTCCAAGATATTTATTTTATTTTATTTTATTTTTATCTCTTTTTTATTTTTTAATTAATTTTATATTTTAATGTTGATATTAGTACAGATGTCCCCCATTTCCCCCACCTCTTTCTGAACTCCAGCAAGCCTCCCCTCCCCCAGCCTCCAGCACGTTGCCATCTGTGTCCATGGGCTGTGCATATATGCATACATGTCCTTTGACTGATCTCTTCCAGTCCCCCATCAATCCCTCCCCTCTGAGATCTGTCAGTCTGTTCCATGTATCCGTGCCTCTGGTTTTATTTTTTTCACCAGTTTATTTTGTTGTTAGATTCCAAATATGAGTGAGATAACACAGTATTTGTCTTTCTGATTAGCTTATTTTGCTTAGAATAATCTATTCTAAGCAAAATTATTTTGCTTAAAATCTTCTTTGTGCATGTGTGGAGAGAGATCTGACTCCATCTGCTTCTAAGGACACTAACCCTATCACAAGGGTCCCGCCCTCATGACCTAATCTAAGCCTAATTGCCTGCCAAAGATTCGCTCTCCACATATTAATATCATCATACTGAGGGTTAGCAACATATGAATTTTGAAGAGATACAAACATTCAGCTCACGGGACAGACATCCCACATCCAATACTGTCTCTCACCAAGAAACTCACTTCAGCACAAAGGAAGTAATGCAATAAGTTGAAGTCCGTGGGATTACTTACTGGTCTTACTACGTGAGGCATCAGCCAGCAGTGATCAGCTTTATCAATGGCAACATAACCTATTGAGAGACTGGCTATCACATTCGCTGAAAGACAACGTCTTTCAAACATGGAGGTCTATCCTGTGGAATGAAATATATGCTTTGTACCAGAATATAATAATAGTTTTTCATAAATTAAATGCATGTTCCCAGAAGAAATGGGAGCAGTACATATATACTGCACATACCTAATGGCCCTCTCATTTCTGCAAATTGTTGGGCATCATTTATCCAATTACACGGAGATGAGAAAGTCTCTCCTCTCTCCCCAGTATTCACATACAACCCCCTTCCATCCTACTGCTGGCCCCTCTTTGCTTGTTCTCACACACAGCCATTTTTCTGAGTAATACTCATGCTGTTGGGACAGCTGATCTGAAGTGGTCCCAGCACCAGGCAAACTCTGCACCTAAAACTATCCATTACCAGAACCATAAGAAACACTTATTTTTCTTTTATATAACTAATTATTTGTATTCTCCACAATGCCCATTCTATAATCACAGCTAAGGTGTGCTCCTGGGAGTTTTGGAACTTCACCTCTGCCACCAGCTACAGTGTAAAGAGAAAGACAGAATAATACAACCTCTGGAGTCCGGCTTCTCCAGGGTGGCTGCTGTAGGAGACCTACTCTGAGCCGTAAGGCCTCGAGCAAGTTACTGACTCTTTGGTCCTCGGTTTTGTCTCAGCTTCCTGGACATTTCTCTGAAGTGTGTGCTCATCTTACATGAAAAACTGGCAAGACAGATTACTCAATTTGTCTGTGAAAAAGTGCTGACCAAGTATGGATAGGGGATCAGGCTTTTGAACATTTATGTGTTGTTTTTTTCTATTGACTAAGCAAGAAGGTATGTGAGAATGACTTTGCAAAATAAGCCCCAAAATGGTTGATGTCTCAGATGTGGATCTTCACAGAGGAGGTTCTCTGGGCTCAGGTTCGAGCACTGAAACTGCAGTGAAGACCAATAAACCTGTACCCCCCAAAATCCAAAATGCCCAGGTCCTTAATAAGCTTACATTCTAAGCAGCAATAGCTAAGCAAGAAAACAAATGGTAAATCAGTCATTTAGCTCCTAATAGTAAGAAATGCCATGAAAAAAGTAAAACAGGGCAATGTGGTCATCCGGTGACTTGGATGTGAGGCTGACTTAGCTAGAGTAACTAGAAATAGAGACATTGGGTGATGACAGGTAAACAAAGGCTGCAGGGTTGAGGAGCAGTCTTTTGAAAAAGTTAAGGAGCCTCCCAAGCAGAGAAAACAGCAAATGTGAAGAGTCTTCAATAAGAAGAGGCTTAGAATATAGTCATTGTCTGTTGTGGTGAAGTGGAGAAAGGGCAGAGCACAGAAGATAAAATCATAGAAGGGGGAAGCCCATATCCTATAGAGTCAGGGAGGAGGGAGAGGCTGGGTGAGAAAAACTGAACTGTATTCCAATTGCATTGAAGCCATTGGAGAGTTTGAACTAGGGAATGGGTATGATCTTATTTAAGCTTGTAAGGATCACTGGGTCTGCTGAGGGGAGAAGGAGAGGAAAGAGGGGCATCAGGGAAACTCGTTAAAAAACAGAACTGTTGGTGGTGAAGAATGAGGTTATACAGATAGAGACAGTGAATAACAATCAAACCCAAAATATTGGAGGTAGAGTCAATAGGCTTTATGAACATGAAAAATTGTTCTAATGCTTTGATCAGCTTCTCAGGAATGAGACTACATACATGTGAAAGTATGTATGGCCACCATGTGTGATTTTCAACATAGAATTAACTTCAAGCCTTCAGAATTGCTATTCTACTCATTCAGTGCCACTGATATGAGTTCCAATTAAAATCTTTCCTTGTTTTTTGAAAATACACAATACTTTAGTCTCTAAGTTCTAAAACACAGTCTATTCCAACACACCGCTACTGTTAACACATTTATTTCTACAAAAAAATGTTCATAAATTTACGTAGCAAAAGCAGCAACCTCCTTCCATGCTAATATTTTACATGTTTCTTCTCTCTTAGGTTTTATTCTAGTCTATTTTTTGCTTGTTTGTTTATTCACTTATTAAATAAATGTCTATTGTGCATATCCAATGTGGCAGGAGAGATATGGTATCTAAGAATAAAAAGATGAAACAAAGTGGCACATGGGGATAAAAGACCTTACTCTACATCAAGAGCCTTAGAATCTAGAGGAAGAAAGGTACACCCATGTATGCACACAAAAATTGTAATTATGAAACCCTAAGAGCTTGTAACTTTTTCAACAACTTTCAAAAGTTGTGTGCTATTTCATCAAAAAAGTGTAAATTGTAAGGCTTCCGAATTATGTGATGTTCAGAAATCCACACTTAACAGCTTTGGATACCACAGTGAGACCACTGAAAGACACATATGGGGGGAGTAGAGGAGAGTGCAGAGAGGACCAGTGTGGATGCACAGAGACTTGACCTGGGTGGGGAACGGCGAACACACAGTACAGTGCACAGATGATGTGTTGCAGAATTGTGCACCTGAAATCTGTAGGATTTTGTTAACAAGTATCATCCTAATAAGTTCAATAAAAATAAAAATAAGACATCTATATATATATATCCTATTTGTGGTTTAAAACTGTTTAATTAACTAAATCTTACTAGAAATACTTTTGGTGATTGCCTTGTAGGGTCAACGCCATTCCTTGTGTGCCAAGCCAACTAAGAGAGGAGAAACATTCATAACTAAATACAAATCTACAATGCTTAGAGATGAAA
This sequence comes from Phyllostomus discolor, assembly GCF_004126475.2. Classification (NCBI taxonomy): domain Eukaryota; kingdom Metazoa; phylum Chordata; class Mammalia; order Chiroptera; family Phyllostomidae; genus Phyllostomus; species Phyllostomus discolor. Next base: position 24,161,259 of record NC_040912.2, on the reverse strand, counting down.
AATATATTCCTTGAGCATTTAAAAATACAAATGTCAAAATGGATTAGATTTTTGCTGATGGTATAATCAGCAAATATAAATGTTAAACAACTATTAAAAGCAAAAGACATCTTTCTCTTTGACTTTTTTTTTCACATACTGCCTTTAGTTCCTTTGCATACTTCGTGCAGTTAGTTCCTTTAACACAAACTCCTAGCAGAGAAAAGGGAGGCTTCAAAATCCTAACTCAAACTTTTTTAAAAAATTAAGCACTAGAGGAAAAAGAAATAGAAATTGAAGAAATTTCATGTCCCCATAGTGAAAAAATTGAAACAATAGAAGAGTATTTTTATAAATAGCTTCACAATCATCCACTGATTATTGTACAGCTTCCTTGTAGTATTTCAACATGTAAAATTAGAGCTTAAAGTGAGCCAGGAGAGTAAAATCTCAATGACGATAAATGCTTCAGCCAGGAGGTAATTTAGACAGCGCACACATTTGCACTTGCAGTCCCAACCCCTCCAAAAAGCAGCGTGGTTTCCTGGTGCCACGGACACTAGCACATGTCAGAGTGCATTTGGGAAGGAATTCCCCCCAGGACCTTGATAGACACATGCACACAAAATAAATAAATCTGTCAATGTGAACAAATTACCCACAAAACCTGTCCTCAGGGGCTGCTTCTCCCCTCTCACTCAGGCCCTGTGGTACCTGCGGCTGTTCCTTACCCACAGTGAGAAGAAGGGACAGGAGAACAGCGCGGGTACCGACCAAGTACACGTCCTGAGACAGGGATCTTCACAGGCACGTTTCCCCTTGGAGCCTGCTGCCCCGGCCTCTGGGCCTCCCTCCCTGACAGTTTGCTCCTCAACTCCTCCCTAAGGAAACTATGTGTTGATAAAGTTCCGACGTGGGACTGTCTCAAATAACATCACACCATTAAAAGCTCAATTCATTTCACTTAACATAGAAACGATATATGGATTTCATTCAAATACAGTTTGATGGGTGCGTACAGCATGGAATCTAACAAAAAGTTGTGGGACACTTTCATTAGCATTTCACTAGATCCTATTCACAGAAGATGCTCAGCTTAAAAGCCAGCACTTGTGTATTGAAAACTGCCGCCTCTTTCTTAATCCTTTATTTCCTCCTAGTTTCCTCCATGTTCTATTTCTTACTTTTTAAGGCTCTCCAAATATTCTAATGACATAAAAATATGTCATATGGTACAGTGAATTGGAGTTTCCAGTTTTGACGGCCATACTAATGGATCCTGGAAATGAATAACAAGGGGATAGGGTATACAAAGAGATTTGTCATTTTGGTGGTAATGGATTCTCAGTCTCCAATATTATGTCACTATTTCAGTAAGTTTACTTTTCCTTTAGACTAAAGATGGATTAACATAGTTATAACTCAAATGCTATCTGTCTCCTGGGTGAAGAGGTCTGGTATTTCTCAGAGACAATTTATGGAGGTGAAAAAGAAAGTTTTCCACTTCCCTTCAGCTTCTTGGCCACCCTTTTATTCTTTCTAACCCCCCCTCTCTAACATCTGAAATATGATCTCTGGACCACAGAATATGAAAAAAAGTTCTCATTTGTGATGAGAACAGATCTTTTTGCCAGACATACCTGAGAAAAGAACAGAAAAACACAATTAATAAAACCACTTGTACATGAAAGAGTTATGACACATCATGCAGGTCATTAACCAGGGAAAATGCCCCTCACTGCATCTCCAGGTTGACGTGGGCAAACTCCCACATCCATGTGGAGAGACGCTCCAGGTCTCTGTCATGGCTGCTCAGCCCCATAATTATATTGCTGAAACAGAGAAAAATATAAACACATAGATACAGTAGCATATATTTGAGGACAATAGAATTACCTAATTTTTTAAAGTGTCCCAGGTAGCACAGTACTGAGTTCAAGTTACTGAACATGTTATACAGAAATGATTTTGCTCATTATATGCTGACTCCAAATTGTATTTGCCCTTAAGACAAATGGTGCTTTCATGCATTTAAAACAACTTAGAATGCTCATCTTAATCTCCAAAAGAATTGTGTGCATTCTTTCTGTCGTTGTTGGGTTTTTGTTGGTTTTTGTTTTGACACACCATGGAATAAAGAGCCAGATTCTACCCAATTCCAAACTAACTCCCTGGTTGTAAATTGTGAACTTAACTGGCCTGAGAATCTTTCTGAACATTAGAATAACATCTGACATAATTTGAAGATTGAATTCAAATGAGAAGAAACAGATATGTGGCTTATAAAGCCTTTAAAAATCTTTACCTTATCTTATTAAAGAATCCTTTACTTGGTATGTACTCTGTGCAAGGCAGTGTGCTAAGCAGTAATGATACAAAGTTAAGAAACTTGCAAGTTACTAGAAAAATTTTGGAGGGTACTCAATGCTTATTGAGCAACTTTCAATGGCAGGTACTTTACATATATCATGTCATTTAATAAACACAATCCCATGAGCTGGTTTTACAAGACACAGAGGAAAGGACACACCCAAGAAATCTCTCTTTCACACACACAAGTCTGTATATCTGGTAGGTGGCACAGCTTAGATTGGAATCTGGATCTGCATAACCAAAAGTCATCGACAGCTCTGTTATAAAATTCTACTAAATGGCTTGCAATGATAATTTGTAATTATCAGAAGATTCCTTGGTTATTTGTTCCATATATTTAGCTTCACAGGAATGGATACAGTCGAGACAATCATGGAACTAGGAAGGACTTTCATGTATCCAGGTGAGATTGAGCTCAGCTGAAGAGAAAATCTAATAAAAACAGTGATTTGAACAGGTTGAAATTTATGTATTTCAAGTAAAGAAAATCTGCAAGAGGTCACCCTAGCATTGATGTGGATGCTGCCCAAAGTGTTCAGGGATGTGCGCTTCTTCCATATCACTGGTTCGCCGTCCGTGGAGTCTCCTTTGAGATTCAACTTTGCTGCCTGAGTTCCAGCCCTCACCTCTGCATTCCAGGCAGCAGTTGGAAAGAAGAAAAAAATGAAGGAAAGTTCAGCCTCTCTCTTTAAAGACCTCTTTGAATTTACTCCTCAAACTACTGCTTGTTGGCTAAAGCCATATATGTCTACACCTTGTTGAAATTATTCAGGAAGAAAAAAGGAATGCATATGAGGAAGCAATAAAAAAATGCCACGCTTGAGAAATAAAATAGGAAATGCCTGCTTTCTCTTCCTGGTAGCCAAATGTGTATCAAAGTTAACTATCTCATCAGACCTGAAGATTTAGCTTTATTTATTTATTAATTTTTTAAGCACCGAGTTTCATGTGGGGAAGGAAAGTGGGGAAAATACAGTGGTTTCTTGTTTTCTCTCTCCCTGGTATCCTCAGTCCCCTGAGACAGGACGCTATGTAGGGATGGGCTGACGTTCAGCCCATACGCTGACGGCCAAGCTAGGAACCCCTCAGTGCTATGTCCACTAGAGGGGTGTTCTGTTTTTGTTTGTTTGTTTGTTTTTTCCCACAAACTCTCATCAATGCCCTGTACATAGCCTTGACTTCAGAGGCTCTTTGGCATTGAGGTAGCCTGGCCTTTCTGCTTGCATGTCAGATCTGGCTTAACGGATTTACAGGAGTCTCTGAATTATTTCCAAGCCATACCTTAGTCAGTACAATCATAAATAAAAATTTGTCAGAACTCTAGGCATATGCATTGGCTTTCTTATAAGTTATATTCATGTTCTAGTAACCCAATCTACTATTATGCATAAAGTAAAACATAAAATAACACCATCACATCAATAAAGGAATAATTTAATGTAAAACAAATTTAAAAAACAAGCAGTAAATGGTAGTTCTAATCTCTTCTCCCTGGTCAGCAACATGACCTCTTGCTCAATCTTTAAGAAAGGCAACCCCATTTTGGACAATACTGTTCTAGAATGTGTGCCTTGGTTCTCAAATCCCCTCCTTAATTGTACCCACCCTCCTCTGAACTCTCTTCCCCCTTTAGGTGGCACCCTTCCAGCTGAATCATCTCTGTTGAACGTGCACAGACAGCTGCAGCTCTCCACAGAAGCTCCCTAGCAGCATTTCTAAAGGAAGGGCTGCTGCTTAAAACATTACCACATATTTTAAAAGTACACAAAGAGTTTTTAAATGCACACTGATTTCCTCTCACTGACCTAAATCTCTCTCCATACAGTTTAAGGCTTCTGTATCCTGATCTGTCAATAGTGGGAGTGAAAAACATCTGCTACTGTTCTATGGGTGTAATTTCTTCAAATAACATGAATATCACTATCATATGAAATGGCCACTTGTCTAATTTAAAGGCATTTATTAATTTGCTATTGGTGCATTTTGCTGATCAGAGTGATAAGAGTTATTAGGATGCAAATCTTCCCAAGATATGAAACCATCTAGGGTAATGAATGCTCTTTGATTGTTTTAGCAATTCAAGATGAAGCCTGTGAATTCAGTCCGAGCACCCAACAAACTTTGCAAAACTACAATTTTAGGCAGGCACATGGATCCATTCAGCTCCACGATATACAGGCCCTCGAGAGATTCCAGGGGACTAGGGAAGGTTTAATTGAAGGTTTCTGTGAGTTGTAAGATTACTCCAATGCTTTTAGGTCATCCCAGTAATTCTTGGGAGCCTGCATTCTCCAGAGGAGTCTTTGAACAGTGAAAACAACCCTCTGCAGGATTTGCCAGTCTAGCTCCATCCTCCTTGCCTTTGAGAGTGATTCAGAGCAGAACTGCTCTCCTTTCATACCTCAGTCCCTCTCCAATGATCCCTCCAGGGGACCAGTGAAGCTCTCTGTCATCAGGTATGGCATGTTTAGGAGCATGTATAATGTTAAAAATTAATTAGGCAAATCTGTATGAATGGAAGCAAAATTCAGAAAGAGTAAGCTTCTGAAAAGTATAATTCACCACAGTGGTTACTGAGAACTATACCAGGAATCTGGACAGTAAATTATGTATTCTTTCTTCTCTGTATGATTAAAAAAAATCATGAACCTGACTGTTACCAGAATCCCATAACCTCAAAAATTAAAGTCTAATTATCTGTATTTAGAGATTCACTGAAGTAGGGTGAATGGGTTGAGGGAATTATTTGGTCAGACCAAGCCCCTCATGCTCACACTTGATTTGGAAAAAGTGAAACCAGACCACTGGGATTGGCAAATAAGCCCCCAGAAGTAATTAATAGAGGAAGGAGACAGAGGACCCACTTCAAGTGCTCCAGAAGAGATGTTGACAGCAAGACAGAAATTGAATTTCTTTCCAACCTGGTGAGTGGGTCTGAAGCAGATTTCATTTGATTTAAAAAATCAAGATTGAAAGAGGGTGAAGGGATTAGTCAAAGAACATATATTGAAGGACCCATGGACATGGGCAATGGTGGGGGGATTGACTATGGAAGTAGGGGGCATGTTGGGCCAAGGAGGGCAAAGGATGAAAAATTGGGACAACTGTAACAGCATAAACAATAATAAATATAAAGTAATATAAAATGCTTGGGTAGAAGAGTAAAAAAATTCAAGTATACCAACAAGTAGGGGAAAAATTTTACTATGCCAATAATAAAACAATATCTCATGTCCATTTGAATTTATTTATTTATAGCCTGCCTCATTTGAAATTCAATAGAAAGAAAACCATTGCTACTTTAATAAGGATGTCTCTTTTTTTCTAATCCTAAAGTTGGGATAGAAAGCATTTATAAATTTAGCATGGTAATTGTTATTATGTTTGTTAACCATAACTAGAGCTGGCATCACATATGTACCCTGTTGATTTTCCCTAAGCTAAAATTACTATATATATAGTTTATGTACTCTTACAGTATTATTTTTCTGATATTATTTGTGTAGAAGATATTTATCAAAAGTAAATAATTAGACATTTGCATTATCTTCAATGTTTTTTAATTATTAAATATTTTAGGCATATTAAAAGCATGGAAAATAAGATGAGAAACATCCACATCTCATTACAGAATTGAAACCCCCTGTCTAATTCCCAAGTTCTATCAGATGTCATCAAAATTCAGATTTTGGCATACAACTCTCCTGAAATGTGCTTCCTTTGCTCAAATTTATATTTTTGTGATTTAGCCATGTTAATATAAGTAGTTCTAGTTAATTTACCTGCTGTGTACTATTCCATCAGATGAATACACATTATTTATCCATTCTCCAATTGATAGAAATTTATGTTGATTCCAAATTTTCATTGAAAAGATATTGAAAACAGACAGAAATTCTCTTAAGATAGCAGTTCTCTTAAGCAATTCTTTTTCTTTTCTTTTTTTAAAAATTGTTGTTCAAATACAGTTGTCTCCATTTTGCCCCATCCGCACCACAAACCCCTACTGACCCCCACCTCCCACCCTCAATCTTTCCCCCCTTTGGTTTGTCCATGTGACCTTTATACGTGTTCCTTGATGACCCTTCTTCTTCTTTCCCCCAGTACCCTCTCCCCGCTCCCCCCTGGTCACTGTCAGTTTGTTCTTTATTTCAATGCCTCTGGTTCTATTTTGCTTGCTTATTTGTTCCATTGATTAGGTCTTATTGACCTTACATGTCATACTTTTTCTAAAATGGACCTAGAAATAAATAACTGATTCTGAGTATAAACATATTGAATGCTGCAAAATTGCTTTATAAAGAAGGTGTACTGATTTATTATTATCACCTACCTTGTATGACACCCCCTATTTTCCCACATTCTTAACATATGACATTGTCAGATATTTAAATGTTTGCTATTCTTGTGGTATGTCATGGTATTGCATTGGGGTTTGTATTAGTTCACTATTACTGCTATAATGAATTACCATAAATATAGTGGCTTAATAGCAACACAAATGTATTATCTTCCAGCTCTGGAGATCAGATATCCAAACTGAGTCTCATGTCAGGGGGTCAGCAGGGTAGCATTCCATCCATGAAGGGGTTCCATAGAAGGACTCATCTGTTTGCTTCTGGCTTCTACTGGCTGCCTCATCCTCCGTCTTCAGGGCAGCTGTGTGCTATCTTCGTATTTATCTCTGACTCTGACTCTTCTACCATCCTCTTCCACTTACAGGGACCTTCGTGATTACCAATAGCCCACCCACATGACCCAGGATAAGCTCCCTATCTCAAGGTCAGTTGATTAGCAAACTTAATTCCATCTGCAACCTTAATTCCCTTAGCCTTGTCAACGATCACATTCACAGTCTCTGGGGACATCTTCAGGGGTCATTATATTGCCCACAACAAGGTTTAATTTTGTGTTATCTTGATTACCATAGAAATTAAATATTTTTATGTTTATTGATTATTTGGGTTTCATGTCTGTGAATAGCCAATTTTTCGTATTGAGTATTTTTAATGGAATTTGACAAGCCTTTATATTGTCATGTTTCTAATTATTTGTCAATTATACTTACAGTAGTCTTTCCTTATCCGTGATTTTACTTTCCCCCACCTCAGTTACCTACATTCAACATGGCTCAACAATATCAAGTAAAAAATTCCATAAATCAACAACTCAAGTTTTTAATTGCCTCAGTTCTGAGAAGCTTGATGAAATCCCTTGCTCTGTTCTGCTGGAGTTGTGAAGCATTCCTTTGTCCACTGAGCCCTTATGTGCTACCTGTATGTGCTACCTGCCCGCTAATCATTCACTAGCCACCTCAGTTATGAGATCAACTACTGCGGTTTCTTAGCACTCGTGTTCACGTCACCCTCATTTCACTGAATAACAGACCCAAAATAGCAAGAGTAGTGATGCTGGCAATTCAAGTGTGCCAAGAAGAAACTATAAAATGTGCTTCCTATAAGTGAAATGTTGAAAGTTTTCAAGTTAATAAAGAAAGAAAAAATCATATGCTGAAGTTGCTAAGATCTATAGTAAGAAGAAATCTTACATCTGTTGTATTGTGAAGAAAGAAGAAGAAAGTCATACTAGTTTTGCGGTCACACGTTAAACTGCAAAAGTTATGGCCACGATGTGTGATAAGTACATATCAAGGAAGAGAAGACATTCAATTTATGGGTGGAAGATAAACAGAAAACATGTTCCAAATAATGGCAAATAACTGCATTTAAACAAAAGGATGCCCTCCAGAGAACAGGATTTTTAAAAACAATAAATGTCTTTATTCATATGTTTTCTATCAGGCATGTCCAATCCTTTGGCACCTCTGGGCCTCACTGGAAAAAGAAGAGTCATCTTGGGCCAGACATTAAATACACAAACACTAATGAAAACTGGTGAGTGAAAAAAAATGTTCTAAGTAAATTTACGATTTTGTGGTGGGCTGCATTGTACACATCCTGAGCCTCAAGAGGCCTGTAGCCTGTAGGTTGGCCATCCCTGTGTCCAAATGCTATTTCTCACCCCAGCTTCAACAGAGAAATATAATGAACAAGAATGAGACTTGGCCTGAGCCATGATATTAGCTTAAACCAAAAAGCAGACACTTTCATAGTCAGTTGCTGCCTGCAAACCATACAGGAGATTACAGCAATTTGGCAACCCTTGTTTTTCTTAATGTAGCAAGGTTACTAGAATCAGTGTCTAATTAAAGCTGATGTGCCTTGTGTGTCTATTTCATAGGTGAGTGAGTAAGCCCCCGTGTCATACACGTGGACTACTTGAAGAGGGAGGTTGAGAGAATTAAGAAGGGAAGAAACCTGTTTTGTTTTGTTTTTTAATACAAGGGTGGATCAAAAAACCCAGAATTTATTTATAAAACTATATTTATTCTTACATGTATAAACTTCAGTTACCTTCAAAGTACTCTCCATTTGACACAATAAACCTATCGAGACTTTTTTCCACTGCTCAGAAAAGTTTTTGAACTCATCAATTTTGATTCCTTGTAGAGCTTTTGCCATTTTTTGTTTTACCTCTTCCACATTGGCAAAACTTTTCCCTTTCAGGAACTTTTTCATCCAGGGAAACAAAAAAAAAGGTAGCTCAGGGCAAAATTGAGTGGATAGGGAGGACGGGGCATGAGGGTCATAGAGTTTTGGGTCCAAAACTGCTGAACACTTAGCGTGGGGTGGGCAGGTGTGCTTGCCCATCACCCATCGAGAAATAGCTAACATGTCGAGTCTTCAAAAAAGATTCACAGAAGCCAAATGCAGCCTCTTCACAACTACGCCAGGTGGTACACTGATACAGATGGGTTCCTAGAACACTCACTTAGCGGGGGAAGCCTGTACAACAAGGGGCTTGCCCTCCAGAAGATAATTTCGTGGAATTTTTGCATCCCCCTCCCTAGACTCATAGCACCTTAAATGGTAACAGCACTCAACATAAGGAAAAGGTGGAAACATCTGAAATATTCACCATTCTCTTAAGTTAACTCATGCCAAATCAGACAGGGTTGTAGCCTTTCTTAAATGTGTGTGAGGCTGCTAGTTGGAAGCCACAGTGGTATTCTACCTTACTTTTCTGAGCGTCTGCTATTGAAACTATCACTGTAACTGACAAGAGCTCTGTACTCTCTTGCCAGGAGCTAGGCTAGCTCAGGGAGCAGCATTCAGAGCGATTGCACATTCTTTCCTTGGAGCTATGACAAGAGCCGATCTGTGCTGCCATGTCCACTTAAGTAGACCATCACTGCCCCCTTGTTTCTCAGAGAGTGAATGCTAGAAGCCTTGGCCTCTTAAGAGAGTGCCAAAATGAATCTGCCATATTAAATAAAGAGGAACATAGATTTATACATATTATCCTAAGAGCCTTGGCAAGTCATATCTTAGATTGTATCCTGTAAATAATTATTTATAGAGAGAATAAACTCTTCCACTGGAAAATATACAGGACAATCCTGCTAAGTTAATCAACTTAAGCAATTACAGAAATTAAATAAATTTTCTTTCCGTCTTTCCTTTCAAGTCACTATAAAAAGACTTCAGCCTATGTCCCTACTTCCTTTCTGCCCTTTCACCAAACCTATACCCTTGAAGTTAAATGAGCATATTTTCTTACTTAGCTGATAATTCTACGGCTTTCAACAGATTCAAGTGAGGAAAACTGGCTGTGCATTAAAGGGCTCCTATAATGATAAAATTACACCTGCTGATGGCAGGGACAAAGGATACAGAATAAGGTATTTTTTTTTATTTTATGAGTTTCTCAACTAACAAAAAAAGAAATACTATGTAAATGTGCAATGTTGCTTCAAAGGTTATTTAAGTGCATTTTTAACATAAGCCAATAAACAAGATATCAACAGAAATAACCACAGATCTCTCTTCTTTTTAGGTTATAGATATTTGCATGGTTCTTTATAAATAATATTAGCTTGAACAATGAGTCATTACTCTTTGATGTCAAATGGTAAAAATCACTTTATCCAGTATCTACTTTCACACAGTGGCTCACTTTTCACTCATTAAAACATTTTCTTTCGTGTATGCAAAGACATCTAGTCTTCTAATTAATTTGATATGTTTGGCCCAATGTAACAGCGTCTGGCTTATAATATCACGAATCTGTATAATTTTGGAGATTAACACATCCCTAGGCATCATTCACTTGTCTCAAATGAGGACACTGGGATGGAAAGAAGTTCTGTGACACACCCAAGGTCAAACAGTCTGTAACCACAGGTCCGAGCTGGAACCCAGCTCCCTCCAGTTTGGTCCAGTGTTCCTCCCTTACAACCTACTCCCTGAACATGCAGAACAGAGCCCCCTCAGAGCCCTTGAGAAGGACGGATTTCAAAATATAAAATATGCCAAGCTTGGAGAAACTGTTGTTTTAAAATGCTAAAAAGAGAAAAACTACTGCAAATCATTTTATTAAAGTGAAATAGACCATCTTCAATTCATCATGTTTTAAAATAATTAGTATTTTAGTATTTATATTTTTTCATAACGTAGCTAATGTGATAAATATGGTGTGCTATATGAGAATATTGTTAAAATGGTGTGTGAGAATATTGAACTTCTCTTTTAAAAGCATTATCTGCAATAAATTCTAAGTTAAAATACTCTGTGCATGAAGGCGATGCTGATTGCATAATTTGCTTATATAAAATGTAGCCCAGGAGGGTAATCTAAGAAACTCAAGCACTCAATAAGGTTGGCTTTCTCATTTGAATAATTCATCCTTATATCTAGCTGCCATATATCTGGCAACTTTCCATGCTACTGCCCTCATGTTACTCATTATCAAATATTAATTACCTTAAAAAAACTCATACCACTAGTCTGCAAAAAAAGCCTGCATTTACAGAAGAAATTTTTGTTAACAGCATGGAGTTGGTGCCTTTAAAAACAAAGTGAGAATTTTTGATATAAGACAATTTAAGGTTACTCAAAAGGCATTATAAAAGTCAGTATACACATTAAAAATTAACACATTTACTAAGTAATCCTAAAAATAATAATTTTATTCCACAATAAACAATGTTAGTATATCAAATTACTTTAAAAGTTTAACTTTCATACTGTAGTGAAGATTCCAATGTGAAAACAATTTGCTCGAAACTGATTCGCTGTTTTGCTGTCCTGTTCCTTCAAGTCTGCCTATCGCCAGTGTGCCCAAAGTCCCTACATGCAACCGCAATACATACAGGTGTCCACTGCTCAGAACCACCTGGATTCCCTCCACTTTCTCGTAATCCACCAGCAGATGTTGTAGGTTATCCAAAATACATATTAAACCCTAATCTGTGTCCCATTATTTTTTTAAATAGCTTCAGAATACTCTTCCTGCTTTTGTTCTTGATCCTCTGTAGCCCATTTTCAGTCAGAGTGATTCTCTGAAAAAATGCGTGGAATCTTGCATGTATCTGACTAAAACCCCTCAGAGGTTTTCTCTCGCACTTAGAAAATAATTTTTACAAAAACAGTTGTCACAGCCCTGCCTGATCTGTAATTACAGACCTCTGCAATCTTACTGACATCTTCCTCACTCCCACTAAGCCTCCTCCAAACACGCTTCCCTTCCCACACTCACACTTGCCAATTCCTCTTCTGGGAGCGCTCTCTCCTCTCTTCTCCGCATGGCAAGTTCCTTCTTGTTGGCCATATCTCAGCTGAAATTTCTTCTCTCAGAGAGACCATTTCTTTTACCTCTACCTAAAATAGGTCCTCTGTTCCATTTCTGGGTCCAATGCACCCATTCCATCCCACTCCCCCATGCTCCATTTCCATGTCCAGTTGAGGCTACTTACCTGGCATAATCTGTAATTTTTTATCTGATTGTACACTGCTTATGGTTTAGCCTCTCCCCTCACCTTGACTATGCCCCGCTTGAGCAAAGGCACCATATCTCTATAAGTTTACCAAAGCATCTGCAATGTTTAGCAAGTTTAATTAGTAAATAATAGTTAAATAATAATTGATACAGATGTAGATAAAATATTCCTACTTTCAGAGTACTTGATAATTTTCATACTTATTAAGAACCAAAAAGAGGGAAATATATAATAACAAAGATAACAAAAATCAAAACAAAGCCGTCTTAAGTGATAGTAAGTTAAAGAAAGATAATATTCATATGGGTAAATAATTTAAAACTAAGCAGAACACATTTTAAGTATTTCTCTTCACATGTCCTGATGACTAATCAGGGTAATTTTACTGGAACCTCCCAAAGGCACTGAAAGCTAACAGAGAATTCCAAATAAAGTCTTTTTTGAGGTACAACATACCTTTGTCTATTTAACTCCAGAAAAAAATTCTTTATGGAGAGCTGTCTTCTGAAGAACAGCAATTTCATGATCAAATAATAGGCAGTCACAAGTGACAAGTTATTCATAAATTGTTATGGATTTCTGTTGATAATGATTAGCTCTTTTGCCCCTTGTAACTTGTATGCATTGATGATACATCTGGCAAAAGTTAGAGCGCTCTCTCAGGCTCTGGAACAGAGCTTTTCCTCAGTATGAAGCTAATTAAGCCACACAGGGGCTCTAACCCCTGAACTTGCCCTCATTAGCACCATGCTGAAACCAATGAAGCCAACTAGCCAGGAAGACCTGACAGCCAAAATACTCCTATTGACATTCCATCCCTCCTTTGCAGTCAGGAATCAGCTATTGATATTTACTAGAAATCCTGGTGACAAATTCCACAGCTTAATTAACCAGATACTTTGAATGAGATGTCAAAGTAAAAGTCAAACACCTTAAGACTCTGCAGATAAGACCTGTTTCAGTGTACTCTGAATTTCATCATTACCCCCCCAAAAAACCTGCACTTCAGACATGAAAAACTCATGACCAGAGCACAGAGGGCTTCAGTTAGCATATAAAGAATATAGATAAAAATAAAGAAAAGGAAATACCCCCAAATCTATTTGACCTTTTAAAATTAAATAAATACTATGGTTAATGTCACTAATTAATTGTGGTGCTATTTTTCTCTGACATATTTTCCTTAAAAAGGTGAACAATCACATGTATGTGTACATATGTATGTATGTTGTGTGTGCATACATGAAAAGCAATAATTATTAAGTATTTTAAATCCAAAATGCCCCTCTAACCTGGATGCCATCATATGCATCAAAGCAACAAGTGTGTCATATCAATTGCTTTCAATAAATGGGCATTCCACTCTGAATACCAGTGCTCTGGAACCTATATTGTTTACTCCACTTGCACTCTTTTTGTTCTGATTTTGTGTTCAAGTTAAAAATGTATCCCTTGATGATCTGCAAAAGGAATGTAAGTGATAATACTGAACCTATCACAAAGAAAACAATGGAAGAATACCTTAGGCTGATGTTAAGTTTGCAGAAGATGAAGGAAATAGTACAAGAAATACGAGAGTAAAAGGTAGAACACTGATAAATTAGGCAATGTAGGAGTCCTGTGACATTTAAAGGGCATAATGAAAATCACTGTTGTCTGGGTTGAATAATGGGATGACCAAGAGTCACTTACATGGTATGTTGATGAAATTTCAGGCAGTATCATGTTATGCTTCAGAGGATTTGAAGTGAACCAAAGAACAACAAAAAAAGATGCTAGATAATATAGCTTCTCAGAAACTATATTGTATTGTCCCTGCATAGCCCCCTATTTTTAAAAATGCCTTCCCTATGCTCAACAAGATATATGTATACTATTAGTCTTAGAGCAACTCAAAAGCATTGAACTATGCCCATATGAATTTAGATCATCTGAAAAGCTTCATCAAAGAATTGAGAGAATGGCTGAATCTTGCATTAGAAGAAAGATCTCATGGTCTCAAAAAATAATTTCTTTAAAGATTTTTGGCCTAACATTCAATGTAAGTCATGATAGAGTAACTGGCTTCCTGGCCTTTCCATCATAAGTAAATACTAACAGTCATGGTGTGTTTTTAACAGTATGCTTGTAAGCAATCCAGGAGTCGAAGAAGTGATCACAGGCAGAATTAGAAAATAGTTTAAATAAAATAATAATGGTACCACCACATATCAAAATGTGTGGCATGTAACTAAAGCAATGCACACAGGGAAATTTACTATGTTCAGTGTTTATATTAGCAAGAAAAAAAAGTTTAAAATCAGTGATCTTTAAACATATTCATCTTAACAATGAAGAAAAGTAGAGCAAATTAAGCTCAAAGTAAGTAGAAGGAAAGAAATAATAAAGATATGAATAGAAGTTAATAAAAAATCAGTGAAGAAAATCAAGGAAATTAAAAATAGGTTCTGTGACAGTGTCAATAATTGATAAATACCTATCAAGAAAAATAATACAGACAGACTGCCCATGGCAGGAATAGAAGAGACAAAGCTATAAACCCTGTGGTAATTAAGGGTATAATAAAAGAATATTATAAATACTGTATGCCAACAAATTTGAGTATTTGGTGATTTCAGTAGAATACTAAGAAAACTTAAAAATAAAAAAACTACTAGAACTAAGTAAATTTAACAAATCAACCTAGTAAAAGGTCAATACAGAAATTCATTGTATTTCTATTTATCATAAAAAACAATATAATCAAAAGCATAAGACAATTAGGGATACAAATAATAAAAACATGTAAAATTTATGCCTGACAATAATAAAATATTGCTGAGAAAAATTAAAGACCTTATTTAAACAAGATATACCAGGATTATGAAACAGAAGATTCAATATTATTACCAATAATGTTATAATATTATTATCAACTATCCCCAAATTGATATATAAACTCCATGTTGTCCAAAGTCCCAGAAGACTTGTTTGTAGATATTGACAAGCTGATTTTAAATTTTAAATGGCAATAAAGAAGCACCACAATAGCAAAAATAATCTTGAAGAACAAACTTGGAAGATTTACAGTATTTAAAGGCTCACAATAAGCTACAGCAAGTGTAATATGGACATAAGAACAGACGAAAGCTCAGTAAATCAGAAATAAGCACACACTTGCATGATTTTTTTTCAACAAATACACCAAAGTAGCTTTATGAGGAAAGAAAAATCTCAACAAAAATTAATTCAATATTGACTATAGACCGAAATATGAAAGGTAAAACTTTAAAGGTCCTAAAAAAACTAATTCAAAAGATATATTTACAACCTGGAGGTAAGAATTTCTTAGAACCCACAAAGCAATAATAAAGAAAAATACTGATAAATTAGACTTCACAAAAGTAACAGTTCCTCTTCAGAAGACACCATTTAAAAACCGAATTAATAAGCCACAAGATGGGAGAGAATATTAGTGACACCTACATCTGAAAAAAAGGGATTTATATCTAAGCAATATAAAGAACTTTTGTGATTCAATAGTAAAAAGCCAAACCATTTAATTTGAAATGAGTAAAAGACATGAGCAGGTACCTCACAAAAGAATATATACAAATGGCCAATGACTACATTAAAAAGTGGTCAACATCATTCTATATCAAGGAATGTAAACTAAAACTCTAACAAGGTACCAGGATGGATAAATTTTAAACCTACGCCACCATCACATTTAGCAAATATGTGGATGTTTAAGCATGGATGTGTAAAATAATACAAGCAGTTTGGAAAAGGATTTGGAAATGTCCTGTGAAGTTAAACATATACTTACCTTATGATCTAGCAATTCCATCCCTGGGTGTTTCCTGAAAAAAACAAAAATATGTGTCCACACAAACACTAGCATGAGCATATTCATGGTAGGATTATTCATATTGGGTTGGCCAAAAATCTATATGTTTTTTTTCTGTAAAATAAAAGATATATTTTTCATTTTCACCAATAACTTTATTGATTTGGAGAATTTGAGTATGTCAGCTATCTACCACCTGGTAGAACATTTGCAATTAATGTCTCAATAAGATCGCTATCAACTTCAACTGGTCTACCTGACCATGGAGTATCATTGGGCAAGAAATCTTCAGCAAGAAACTTCACAAACCACTTTTGCCACATTTGATCAGTCATAGCACCTTCCCCATACATTGCACAAATCTTTTTGAGATTCAATTGTTGTTTTACCTTTCTTGAAATAATAAAGCATAACATGCTGAAAATGTTGCACACTTTCAATATCAAAATGGTTACACAAAAAAATCACCAATTTTGATGTTTTTTAAATGCACGCTGCTATGACAGCTGTCACCGTACAATCTAACCAAATTGTTTTGAATGAAGTTAAAAACAACTAAGTGCTACTAGAGCCATCTTATGGACAAAAAACAAACAAACTTTCTGGCCAACCAATAATAATTAAAAAATGGACATGATCCAAATATCCATAAACAAAGAGTGATATATTCATACCATGGATCAATAAAAAGGAATAAACTACTGATACAAGAAACAATATAAATGAACCTCACACACATTATGCTGAGTGAAAGCAGCAAAATCTATTGGCTTAAAATTCATCAGAAGCTTCCAGTCACCTGTGGGATAAAGAAGAAACTTCTTTGCCTAACAGACTAGGGCCTTCTTCATTAGGTTCCAGCTTTACCCATCTCCACCTCCCTCAGCACTACTGTGACTTCAGCAATACCATATATATTTCATGAGATTGCAATCTTTACTTCAAAGATTGTAAACATTTTAGACATTGTGAGACACATTACTATCACAAATACTCAGCTCTGCCATTGAGATGTAGAAGATGCTATAAACGATAGGTAAAAGAATAAGTGTCTGTGTTTCAATAAAACTATACTTAGAAAAGTGGGTGACTGGCTGGATCTGGCCTAAACCCGTAGATCATAACTCTTTAGTGATAGTATTTATTGATCCCTTCACAGAACACAAATCTGTTCCATACACAAACAAATGTGTGTGATTGGTTCCATGGTGGGACAGACAAAACTAATCCACAGTCACTGACATGCACACAATGGTTGCTTCTGGGGGTTGTTCAGGAGATTGCCTGAGAAACAGCATAAAAGAAACTTCTTGGATGATGAGAACTTTATGTCTGATGGGCATGTGGGGACATATGGGTAGTTACAGTTTTCAAAACTCAGATTGTGCCTCAATAAAAAATCAGAAGTGAAACTGGAAACTGTTACATAAAAAAATAAAAATCAACACTGATACTAACATCTAGAGTTTATGATTAGTGTTCTATTATGTAACTACAGTCTGTTGTAAGGACTTTAATTAAATGTTCCTAAAAGGAACTCAAAAATTTTTCTCAGGTTTATATAATAATGAAAATGTTGTGCATAATGAAAACTTACTTGGAACAAATTTCCATCTTAAAAATATTAGATTAGGTGGTATAATTTTACCCCTGATGTGTAAACCAAGAGGATTTCCATGTCACCAAATCCACATACAGAATTTCTAGGGAGAGGCAACTTTTTACTACCAGATATGAGGTGTCAGCAGAAAATCTGAATGAAGCTAGAAAGAATAAGATTGCCATCAGATGTAAGTATATATTTTAAAGGCTCCACTCTTGTGTATGGGTGTGTGTGTACATATATACATATGTATATATTTATATGGAAATATAGCATCTTTTTTTTAAAGATTTTATTTATTCATTTTAGAGAGGGAAGGGAGAGGGAGAAAGAGAGAGAGAGAGAAAGAGAGAGAGAGAGAGAGAGAGAGAAACATCAATGTGCGGTTGCTGGGGGTTATGGCCGCAACCCAGGAATGTACCCTGGCTGGGAATCAAACCTGGGACACTTTGGTTCCCAGCCCGCACTCAATCCACTGAGCTACGCCAGCCAGGTGGAAATATAGCATCTTAATAGCTTGGGTTTTGAAACTTGTGTTTGAATGTGTGTGGCTGTAGGTAAGTGACTTCTTTTGGTTTCAGAGTTTCTCTTATGTAAAATGTAGATAATTAATGATATCTAACAAATATAGTTTGGGGAAGAATATACGAGACAATACAGTAGAGATGAGAGCAGTACTTTAGACATACTGTGGACTGAATAAAAGTTACCTGTTATTGTTATTTTTTAAAGAATTTATTTATCTGAGCCCTGGCTGGCATAGCTCAGTGGATTGAATGTGGGCTTCGAACCAAAGTGTCACAGGTTCGATTCCCAATCAGAGTACATGCCTGGGTTGCAGGCCATGACCCCCAGCAACCGCACATTGATGTTTCTTTCTGTTTCTCTCTCACTCTCTCTCCCTCCCTTCCCTCTCTAAAAATAAATAAATAAAATATTTTTTAAATAACTTATTTATTTTTAGAGAGGGGAAGAGTGGTAGAAAGAAGGAGAGGAAACATCAATCTCTGGTTACCTCTCATGTACCCACTACTGGGGGACCTGGACCACAACACAGGCAGGTACACTGACTGGGAATCAAACCAGTGACTCTTTGGTTCTCAGGCCCACACTCAGCCCACTGAGCTAGATCAGCCAGGGGCTACTGTTCTTATTTTATCAGACATGACCATAGATAAATATATGGATATTGGTACAGAAGTAAATACAGATATGGATAGAAAATAGTATTAAACATTTTAATAATGGTTTTCCCTCAGTGATGAAGTTATAAATAATTTTAAAATACTTTTCTCCTTTCTACACTTCCTGAATAAATATTTTTATAATAAAAAACAAATCTTGTTAAAAAAATGGTTATCTCCCCAAATCCCAGGCAAACATTCCCATGCCCTCCAAGGTAGTCAAGCTGTCCTTGAGATATGCAGACATCATCCTAAGTGAATTCTGTGCTATGACTGAGAAAATATCTCCTCAATAATTAAAACATTAGCCAGTTGGCCTTTTCCATAAAATAATAACAGAAATGGACAATCACCACATTATGTAGGAAATTCTGTATCCCATGGCTGGAGATTAATAGAATGGCATATTCCATTGACATTGTCATACTCAGCAACAGTGTTCTCTCCATGCAGCCACAGAAGTGGGTACGCTGTTCTGAGCCAATCTAAGGTGATTACCACGGAAACAGCACTCATTTTACTAACAGCAAGGCATATTATCCTTCATGCATGGTGTAGCATCCAAGTTTAATAAGATTCTGAAAGTGAAACTGAGGACATTTGGGAAAAGGACCCTAAATCCTGTGGAAAGTATTTTATCACTCTTATTTGTTTATCACTTGTGTGTCAAATAGCCATCTCAGTTATGCTAATGAATCAGTTTCATAGAGGGCAAGTAAATACACCATAACAGAAAGAAAGCAAAGTTAATATCACAGACTTGAGAGTTTGATTGAAGTAGTAGAAAAATCATCTCTCTTATGCTATAGTCATTCCATGGGGGTGTATGGAATGCGTGGAAACAAGACAATTTTACTTTTGGATAATATAGACAAATCAGAGAGTAGCTTTCTAAATTATAATTTTTGGTTAGGGTTAGTGAGTGTCAAAGATCAGGACAGGCTTAAGGAGCATTCTAGAGCCCAGGATAGCAGTGCAACTCTCCAACCAAGCCCACCAGCTGCTAGAGTGCTCTTTCTAAAACACAGACCCTTCAAGTTTAAAACGTATCAGAATCCCCACCATCACCTACAGGATCAAGGGCAAACTACTTTACTTAGGAGGCAGGGCCTCCACAATCAGGCTCCAGCTTTATCTACTTCCACACCTGTCAGCATTCCCAAGGCTTCTGCAATAGAAGGGTATGTGCTGATCCCCTTAATGTCTTGCTCTTCCATATAGCAATGCCTCAGCTCCTGTTTTACCTACATAAAGTGTCTCTCCCTCCCTCATTCACCTGAATTATTCCTACTCATCCTTTACAATCAGGTGTTTAAATATTACAAATGCTAGACTGAGTTAAATACTGTCTCCTATGTGTGACTTGCACCAAGCACATGAGGACCCGATTAACAGGGATTATTGGTACATATGTCCCCTTCCCAGGGAACAGTGTATTTCCAAAGAGCAGGTAGAGCTTGTGTCTTGATTACATTTGTATCTCACTGCAAGGTAAGTACTAGATGTTCAATAAAACTTATTAAATATTGACTGTTAAGTAAACTAGAGCAAACAAACAATACTATTTTGAAAATCACCACAAAATTAATTCAGAGGAAACATATAGATTCATGAAGAGAGGAGCAAAATGGAATCGCTCAGTAGTTATGACACTTCTTTTCCTAATGTTTTATCAATTTTGTCTCTATAAACTAATGTATTTCTGTCCATAATCCTTCAAAGTTTTAAGATAGGACTTAGAGCAATATTGCTTCTTTGACATAACTGATGCCCAAAAGCCTAAGAGAATCATAATCCAAGTGGAAGACTAAGGTCAGACAGGACTGACCTGAGGCTATGACTGGTAGGTGTGCTTGCAAATGAGCAGGTTTCCATGCAATCTCGTGATGACTCCCACATGAAAGCATCACACCAAGCCTTTCAACCTCCAATTAAGATTAGTTTTTCAAAACTATGGTACATTTACACAATGGAATACTATACAGCAGAAAAAAAGAAGGATCCCCTACACTTGCGACAGCATGGATGGAAATGGAGAAGATTATGCTAAGTGAAATAAGCCAGGTGGTGAAAGACAAATACCATATTATCTCACCTTTAACAAGAATGCAACAACAAAACAAAAAAGCAAAGTATAGCCAAAGACATTGAAATTGAGAACAGACTCACAGTGACCAGAGGGGAGGGGATAATGGGGGAAAAGGGTGAAGGGTTTACAGGAACAATTATAAAGGACACATGGAAAAGAACAAGGGGGGGTGAAAACAGGGGAGGGAGGTGGGAAGGGCTGGGGTGGTGGGGAAGGGTGGGGGGGAGAAAGAAAACTATACTTGAACAACAATAAATAATAAAATAAAATAAAATAAAATATAAAATAAAATAAAAATTAGTTTTTCAGTTATCATTTTGTTTTACTGAAATGGGGTAAAACATAGCCTTTCTGATTTTTAAATTATAATGGAAAGTTCCATATTTAATATAGTTTCCTCTTTGAGTAGTTTGATGACTATATTTCATCAGTCTCCCACAGTCTTTTTCCCTCCTCTTGTTTCAGCCCATCAGAAGAACCCAGAACCTAAGCAAGCTTTCCAGTTCTCACCAATTACTATGAAGTTCCTAGGATAGTATTTACCGAAGTATGGTATGTGCAACCCCAGTTCCACAGGATGTTAATTTTATTATATGAGGAGAGGATTTTGCGGCCAAGTAAGTAAACAGTACAAAGGTTTCTTTCATCAGGACTCTGCACAGCCTTTGTTATATTAAAATGCATCAAAAATCTCACATCTCACCGTATGTGGATATAGCACACAGGAATTTCTGCATATATGACCATGACACATTTTTTCCAGGATACCTCTCAGTGTACTAGTGGTCTATAAAATACACTTGGAGAAATTCTGCTCCCTCCACCAAAAGAAGATGCAAGGAGTGTGAGATATTTCAAGAGTCTCATGGCTCTCTACTCTCAGTATGTCTCCTCCCAGAATGACAAGACAGTCAAGGGAATGACACCTGCTGGCACTGGACCATCCCGGCAAGGTAATAGAGGACCCCAAATAAGAAAGATGCATATACATGAACAGCAGGGTGTTCAGTCATTTGCTTAATCACAATTAGCTTGTTTACAAATGAAAAAAAAATGGAGACAGTTGTAGACAAAGTAAATATCTATATTGGTTAAAATAGAAATAGAAAATTTAAGATAAATACGTTTGGAGTCAGAAACAGGAAATGGAGATGGAATGTCTCATCTAAAATTCTTATTTTTTTCTTATTAAAGTATAGTTGACACACAATATTATATTAGTTTCAAGGGTATAACATTGTGTGCTTTGGCATTTTTGTACTTTATGAAGTGATCACTATAATAAGTTTAGTAACCTTATGTCATCATACAGTTATTACAATATTATTTACTATATTCTTTATGGTGTACATTACATGCCCATAACTTACTTTAAAAAAAGAAGAAAAAATAAGTGAAATAAAATTCTATTTTATAATTTCTTTTTTTAAAGATTTTGTTTATTTTTAGAGAAAGGGGAAGAGGGGGAGAAAAAGAGAGAGAAACATCACTGTGTGGTTGCCTCCCATGCACCCCCCACTGGGGACCTGGCCTGCAACCCAGGCATGTGTGCTGATGGGGAACTGAACCCTTTGGTTCACAGGCCAGCACTCAATCCACTGACCTACACCAGCCAGGACAGAATTTCTTATTCATGGTAACTTACCTACAAAAAAAGATCACAGTAGATATTTTTCTGAATTAGAATATAAACAATATTACAGATGCATCCATCAGTTTTTCACTAGAATGCTAAATAAATCATATTATACAAATGACATATGTATAGCCTGTCACTTGTGTATGAGTGCAGATATGGAAATGTGACTTTCAAGAGAAGCCAATTGAAGGCCAACAATGATTAAGGAAGGGAAAGCATGGAGTGGCACAAATTAATAGAGATTTGAAATCTAAGATGAGGTACTAGGAGCCCAAGGCATGGGTAGACAATGGTTAATACTCAAAATTCCAGGCAAATAGTTGGCCCAAGTCTGTCCCTGTCAATAGAGGCTCAGCAGCAAGACTTCACTCTGACATAAGAGAAACTGGTTAAATTTAAAACAGACCTGGCATCTTAGGGATGCTAGAGATTGTTCTGGTCTAAATAAAAAGTTTACAGAGATGGTCCTGGACCTAATTTTGTATTCTATCACTACCTAGATCTGAGTCATTTGAAAAAGCTCCTTTGGGGAAACTCAAAGATTATTGGGACAATTAAATGAAGTAATGTATATAAATTAACTAGCACCATCCCTGTCATGCAAAAGCTGTTCAGTGAATATTGGCTGCCATCCTTGACAAGTTTCTAGGAGAGTAATTTGGGATGAGGATAAAGGTGGGGGAGCCACTAATACTAAATACTCGAGGAGAATATACATTGGGAACTTGTATTGTAGGCATCTCTTTATCAGATGGAGGTCCAGAGAAAAAACAAGATGTAGTCTAAAAGTGCAGGGAGCAACACTGGACCATGACCGAGGTCTAATTCACAGCCGAGTATCTCAGGGTTATTATTGTCAGGTCTCAGTGTTCCTTGTGGAGCCACCATCACCCTAGTCAATCTAGCTGCGGGTCCTCAAAGTTCTTCCTGCTGTGTGAGGAAGATCTCACAGTGCAGAGCACGGGCGTAGGTGAACACGGCCTGCCTCTGAGCCTGCTTCTCATCAATGAGCAGCTATGTCACCTTTAACAAGCCTAGTAATATGTCAGTTTTAATTTCTGGGCTTCTTGAGATGGGAGAAATGCTTGCCCCAAGGCAGAGCTTGATCAACACCTAAGGTGAGACAGAGTTCATAATTAGAAGGTGGCTGGAGATCCAACTGTCTTAGGACAATGACAGTAGTGATAGAGGCTGGAGGCAACAAAAAGGGGTTAGACTTGCTGTTCACTTCCTGTCTCACTGAATCTAGCACTGAACTGTCTTCAGTGACTTGTGGTGTCAGAGGCCCTCTGCGAACTTTCTTCAGTTCTCTTTTTCTAGTCACATTTCTTATTGATCTTTTGGTACAGGCCTTCATTGGGCAAAGAGTACATAGGGTCGCCTAGGATGTCTTGGTGAGTTAATGTTGCCCTGATTGGTAAGGATGGGATCAGCGGTGTGTTTTCCTGGATTCTGGCAGGCAGCGTCAACTGTGGAAGGTGATCCAAGTGGTTATGAGATGAAGCCACAGACAAATATACACTCGGCTTTCAAAACACTGCTCTCATCCTGAACTTTTGTCAGACAAGGAAATATAATTACGCAATGCCAGGTTTGGATACGTACACACACATCCGTGCTCACCCACCTGGTTGTCATTTTGTCATCACTAATCTGTGTCTTGTATTCTGTCCCTATATACTTCAGCTCTAAATGGAAACTCTAACTTCGAGTTTTATAACAGACAATTTTAGATATCTGATATGCAGTTATCTCCCTAAGAGATACTATATAAACGGAAGCAAAATATTTGCCCTTCTCACACTTTTCCAGTGCAAATTCTTAGAGCCATTGCATCACCCCTGACGCTGACACTAATGCTAAAAATCAGCCTTTGAATTGTTCTTTCTTTGGTTAGAGTCATCCTTTTGACTGGCATGCCCCCTAAAAGCTTTGTGAGTAATGCAAAGAGATTGCTAAGTGGAAAATATTTCAAGAGCTCTGAAAATATAAGCTTGACAGAGTCCTAACCTTGAGCTCTCAGTTTACAAGAAAATTTATTGTACACACATGTCGTAGCACTAGAATGCAGTACGTGGCAGTCAATCAAAAAGGAAAAGCCAAACACCTACAGTTCTATGCTGGAGTAGAAACTGTCACCAAGAGAAGGGAAAAAAACAAGATAAGTACCAGGGAAAGAAATGACTATAAAAAACACCATGGGAATGTTGTAAACTATTATTTTCTGGGCTCTGAGTTTGAGCTAGTGAGAGACCATTGGTTTCCTCAAATGGCTTCAACAGATGGAAATAAAAATTGCCAATGAATACACTGAAACCTTGTTTTAGAGCTCTGTGTGTTTGAGACAGATTACAAAGCAAGAAGTAAACTAAATATCCTATATAAATACAGATGGTAACGCTTATAGAGATGACAAGTATGAAGTTGGTCAGAGGGGGGAGACATTATAATTTTTGTGCTTTGTGGTGTGTCAGTTTGCACAACTAGAAAGCCACCATTTCCAGAGGAAATCACAACAGGTATGTCTGTCAGCCATACTCTGCTTTGCACACAGCGACTCACCTGGCTTTCCCTGGAAGAGAGCTTAAGGTTTATTCCAAGTCTTAGAAATATATGCAAGGATCATCATTAGGAGGAACAGTTGAAAAAAACATATATAGTCCATTAAATCAAATTTAATAATTTTTGAAGAGGGAATATCTTCATTAGTACTAGTTCTTTGTGGCCTGAGAATTTAACAAGCCTCTGCGTTGGCCCTGAAACTATAATTTACTCAGTGACACCATTACAATCTCTAACTACTCATTACCACCTCAGGTGTGAAAGATGTATTCAGAACAAATAATTAAAGACTGTTCTCAGTCACAGGAACTCAGCTAGAATCCTAATTTAGTGCCAAAAAGAGAACGACAGAAAATGTTCAACACTCAAACCAGCAAATCACCATACCTTGGCTTTGGGCATAGTCTTTTAAATTAGAAACATGTACTGTGGCTAGCCCCTTATGTCACTGTTGCACAATAAACAGCAACAGAACATGAATGGTATTGGTGAGTATCATCGAGGGAATACAAGATGTTTTTAACACACTGAAGTCAGAATACATTATTTCAAGTGTTCTCCGTAGACTTTTCCAAGGTCCAAAAATGTTTAAAAATTCTAAATGACAAAGGACAAATAAAGTTGTATGCTTTCAAAAAAAAAAAGCTTCATGTTTCCTCTGAGTTCTCAATCAGATTATTATCGTTCCTCTCACTTTTCAGTAATAGTATAGTGCAGCTGCTATATTATTTTACCACACACATCCTCGCGTGAGCTCTTTGTGGGGGTATGTACATGCTTTAAGTGAAAGACTCAGCTACTGGTGTTCAGCGAGGAATAGCAGAGCCCTACTTACAATCCCAGCAAACACAATGGATATAACCAAGTTCAAACTGTGCCAACTACATTGTTACACTCACCCTGCAGGTCCATTTATTGTGTTTCAAAGCAACTATTCGTAACATATGCAAACAAAATGTGGGGTGGCTTAAATTTTAATTTGGAGTGTGCACCTGGTTCTATTGTTTACCTGCCATCTATTGACTGTTCTTCCCTCTTATCAAAATGTGGAGGCTTTTTAGGTACTCCACGAAAAGCCCAAATGACCTATGGAACACAGCATTTCTAACTGCCAGTATTTGTTTCTGAAATGCTCACCTAGCTAATGCGACATCCAGGGGGGATGCTGCAAAAACATAGGAAGTAATATCCATCCATTATCCATTACATTGTTCATACAGATAATGCCCAAACTTAAGCAGCAAATAAAGCTTTTTATCAAATCCTAATAGTGCAATTTATTCTGATGTCCACCAGACATTCCAAGAGAGTCGAGGTAAGGTCCTGTTATGGGCCTTGTTATAAACAACATACACTTCCTTAGCCTCAGGTAAAACCCATCATCCCGAACCCTTGGAATACGGATCACGCTTACATTGTTCACTATCAGCCCAGGCAAAACACTGCCCCAGGATTATCATCTATTGGATTGCACTGTCATCATGAAATTGGCATTTAATGAAGTTCATTCAATAATAAAGCCATAAGATCATTTTATTAGTTTGGTTTTCTAAAGAAACATCCAAATACAAATTGTTCTGGAAAGTGGTCAGCTTTTAAGATTATGTCACATGCTTCTAATGAGACTTCCAGTGTTCAAATATTTTCGAAACAGCTCTAGAGAAATTCAGTGTCAATTAGAAGCCCCAGAAAAAGAAACTGTTTCATTATATACTGTGTACAAAGTGATGGTGACCAAAACCAAGATTATCTACACAAACGCTCAAGATATTGCGTTTATTGACCAGCCCTAAGCCATGCCACCTGGGTACTAAGTAGGATAGAGACATGTTTCAACACGTTGGAAAGGGTCGAATTTTAACATGAGAATGTTTGCTTTACTTGAAGATTTTAAAATATATCACCATCAGTTAAATAAATTTTGAGGCAAGTTTCATTAGGTGGCCAGGTTTACTGGGTTTGGCAACACTAACTTGGACACCTTTCCTAACAGGCTACTTATTTCACTTGTTCATTTGCTGTCACCCTCACTAGGATATAAGCTCCCATAAAGCTAGGGGGTTTTGTTTCTTATGTATCCCCAATGAAGAGAACCATGCCAGTACATAGTAGGTACCCAAGAGATATCTAATGAACGAACGAATGAATGAATGAATGAGTGAATGAACTGAGAACACAAGCCATGTACTCTGCAAAGGAACATCCAAGTTACACTGTTCCAAGCATCTACTAGGCACAGTGCTCAGAACAAAGATAAATAAGCAAATTATCGTAGCATATCACTGGCTCAGTAACTTGGCAAAGATTTCTGCATTTTCACACTTTAAGCACAAGAAGCATCTTGATACACTATGACATTAGCATTAATATTAAAAGTTAATCCAACCTGATAAATTGGTAATCACTTGTCATCTTCGATTTTTGGTTAAGAGTTTCTAAATGTCTTAAGGGAGGAATTCATGAACAATTGCTGAGCATGACATTATGGTCATCAAATCATTTCATTCATGACACCCAGGGAGCCACTAAAACTAAATTATGTCAAGTGTATCACTTAAAAGTAAAAGGCAGAGTTCTTGGGGACTGGAGACATTGCTAACAAGATAAAAATACAGAGCTTTTGAAATAGTGACTAAACTGGTGAAGACTTTTAAGAGATGAAACTGATGTCTTTATATTTAGGCACCAGAGCTTATATTCAATTAATTGTGAGGTAAAAAAAATGAATATAAAAACCATATCTTGTGATAAACATATCACTAAAAATAAACCATCTTAAACAGGTCAAAAAGTGTGCCAAGAGAGATGCAAAATGAAAATGCTTTAAAAAATTAATCCAGATCTGGCTTTACTTGAAGCGCACAGTTCACATATTACTGTGTGTTACTTGCATTAAGATAAACCTAATTTTATTGTCAATAAAATTAATCATCAAGACAATCTTGTTTCCTGATATCTGCAACTTGCTTTATGATTAAGATACACATACATGCACACATACGTGCATACACACACACACACACACACACACACAAACAATGAATGGGTATGTCTTCATCCTCTATACAACATACCTGAGAAAGATTACTTCTACTCTTTACATTATGATCAACTATAACACCTAAGTAACTGTGGTATTGATTAGCAGGCACGTTTATAGCATTTTTCATGTGGCTCCTTCATGTCCTTCTCAGTGGCCAGCTCATAAGCCCATATGGCATGGCCCCACTCACATTTTCTCATGAAGTCCCCTTTCCTCACAGTAAGGTGTTCCAGGGCTCTCTTAAAGTACCCAGACAATGCTACCCTATAAAATTGTTCCTATATCACTACATTGAAACAAAACAAAGCAAAATGTATTCAGCAAATCTATCCCTTATGACAGAGTTAGACCCTCTAGCACATACATGTCATTTCAACCTTCACTACTCTGTGAGATAGAGATTAGTAGGCCCACTTTATGAATTATGAAGCTGAGGAGTCGTGACATGCGGAAGGTTAGACAGCTGGTCCTTCAGCTTGTCTATATTGATCCCCAATCTTTAAGGCCAGAGCACTGTATCCTCTCCACAGCAGCCTTCCTAAAGCACTTCTCAGTTGTTCCCTTCTGACGATACACTTTCACACTCTGTCATTGTAGTGATTGTTCAGTGAAGATTCTGAAATAAGTTCTCCCAAGAGTCAATACCAAATTTACAAATGACAACATCCATGGCATGAAAAAGAAAGCAGCCACACCGCAAGTGGAACAGACCATTCCTCTCAAAAGACTGCAGTTTGCACACACAGATGAATGATTAGTCCTCCCTGATTTGTATATAGAGGGCAGCTTGTCTAGACCCTTCAGGTTATGACCATGACACTGGGATACTTTTGATTTCTGTCTTAATTGAAAAGCACATGGTAATGATGGGCAAGTTCCCTGTAGCACCATCTGCTCACCCCACAGGGGCAATCAATGACTTCAGGGCCATCCGGCCCTAAGAGAGGTGCACTCAAATGGCTTTTGGGAGAGCACAGTCATCATCTCCTCTTTTCTAATTTCTCAGAACTATGGTTTGGAGCATGGGGGCAGGAAGGGGGGAAAGGGTGGCAGAAAGAGTGTGACTAGAAGACATGTGAGTTTTTATCTTGACTTTATTTATTACTTTCTAACTGGGTTACCTCGGGCAAGTCATGTAACCTCTCTCTGGGCCCCAACCATCTCATCTGCAAGACCTGGAGATAATGACACTTGACCTGCCAGCCTCACAGGGAAGTCAGGAGGATGGAAAGTGGTACGTAGGTATAAAGAGCAGGCAAGCCAACCTTGTGATCATTCAGCCAAGAATCTGACTTTTACTTTCCTACCCTATGTTTTTATTCCATTTAACATTCTACAATAGCAAAATGAGAATTTTTGCAAGAACTGTCTTAAAAATCCTTGAGGAGCCCTGGCTGGCGTAGCTCAGTGGATTGAGCGCGGGCTGGGAACTAAAGTGTCTCAGGTTCGATTCCCAGCCAGGGTACATTCCTGGGTTGCAGGCCATAACCCCCAGCAACCGCACATTGATGTTTCTCTCCCTCTCTCTCTTCCCCCCTCCCTTCTCTCCCTAAAAATGGATGAATAAAATCTTAAAAAAAAAAAAATCCTTGAGGTTTTCCATCAAGGTTTATATTTTCCTTGAAGTGTTGTTATTTATTTATTTTTTTTAATTTCACAAGTTTATACATGCTCCTGAAGAACAAAGTTTGGAATAATTACTATACAAAATAGTGAGAAAAACTACTCACAACAAATTTTACAGATAACATTTTAATTTATTCATTTCCATTCCATTTTCCTGCATGTGTTTGTGTGAGCACATACATTTTTTCAGCGTTCAGCTTCTTATTGAATGTGTTACGAAAGAGGTTTAGTAAAAAAGCCCCAAGCCCACGTCATCCTGCAACTCCTCAGATTCTTCTTTCTCAGCTGGGGGGTGGGGAGGGGAGGGGAGGGGAGCAGACCTCCTGCTGGGGCAGGTCCACCCTCCCCTACATTGCAGATGAGGCTCCGGATGTTGACATTGGCCAGAGCTTTTGCAAACAAGCCTTGCTGGAAAGGTTCATTCATACCAGCTGCTTTAATGACAGCGTGGATTTTGCCCTTGTCACCATCACCTCAGCATCGTTGTGCAGGATAAGGGCAGAGTAGATGCAGGTGAACTTTGAGACAAAGACCCTGGTGTGGGTGAGTGCTGGACCAGCGCCGCTGGGCGTGCGGTACTAGTCACTGGATGAAGTGAGGGCCTCACCCCGGTGTGGCCCTAGCTTCCTTGGAAGAATCGAACACCTTACTGGCAACCTGGGAAAGATTAATGTAAAATTGAACTCATTCTTTAGAAATTTGTTTTTTCACCTACCAAGAGGTAATTAGTCTATGGAAACATGAGATTGTTAAGCAAAAACTCAATACCCCATTGAATAAATGTAACATTTAATTTTTGAACAAACATTGGGGTTTCTCTCAAGTTAAAACATTATAAATAATTATGACAACTATCTTGATATATAGATTGTTGCCTGTGTTTTTGAGAATTGTTTTTAAAATTATTGCTTAGAAGTGTGTTTTCTGAGTTAAACACTGAATGTTTTGAAGGCTTTTATTACAAATGAAAAAAATTGCTTTTATAAAACTGTATTAATCTACCTCCCCATATGCTATGAATAAAGCACCCCCTGTCACCTACACCAAAACTGAAAATCCTATAAAATAGTCCCAGACACACACATCCACACAGCGCAAAGGTCAACACAAAACAATATGTGGCATCGACAGAGATGACAGATACATATCAGTTTGTAGTGAAGTCTCAGACTGGTAATGAACACTTTTTAAAAAGATTTTATTTATTTATTTTTAGAGAGAAGGGAAGGGAAGGAGAAAGAGAGGGAGAGAAACATCAATGTGTGGTTGCCTCTCACACACCCTCTACTGGGGACCTGGCCCACAACCCAGGCATGTGCCCTGGCTGGGAATCAAACTGGCGACCCTTTGTTTCACAGGCCTGCACTCAATCCACTGAGCTATACCAGCCAAGATGTGGTAATGAACATTTTTATGTGGCTCGCAGACATGATCTCATAACCTGTGGTGATAGTACTTAAGGGACTGAGATTATGTACCTTTTTGTCACTGATTATTAACTTGGTATAGATTCATAAAAGTGAATTTATTGGGGTGACAATTTATGAACAAGTAAGAAAAAAACTTTATGTACATTCTCAAATTGCTTTCCACAATGGCCATGTTGATTTAGTTTCCCAAAAAATGATATTTTTAATTCATTTCTTTATTCATTCATTCAACAAACACGTATTGCTTACTTACTCTGCTGGGCATCATTCTACCAATAGGGATAAAACAATGAACACGACAGTCATAAATTGCATCCTTCATGGAGCTCATGCTCTAGATGGTGGAAGAAAGAGAAAATATAGGATCAATAAATAAAATATCTAGATGGACATAATAGCTAGAGTAATGAGGGTGAGACTAACGATTCCAGATTGAGTATTCAGGGAAAGGCTCAATGGAAAAGTGATACTTGAATAAAAATGTCATTCTGCTACTGGTGGGTGAGGTAAGGTGAGAGTCAAGAATTAACCAATGAATTTAGAAATGCAGTGGTCTTTGTTGATCTTGATAAGATCAGTGTCAGTTGGCTGATAGGGATCAGAGCAAGGACCAAAGGATAAGGTAAGGACTCAATCTGCAACTACGTACATACTTAAACTAGCGGGGGAATAGACATCTAATCCTAGTTAGGACAGGAGAGAGTGGTCTAGGATCAAAGTCCTAGCCCAGAATAAACTGTATTTGGCTTAATGTCCTCTGTGTCAGATACCAATGTAATATCATCAGTCTGGTACTTTAAAATACTTAAATATGATATATAAATTACACTGACAAGGTAATCTATAGAAGTAGCTTCACTCAGAATCTGCACTCAGGGGGGCTACCCAAGTACTTCAAATTCATTAAAATCTCTCCTAAGAACATCCATTAACTACCATAAGGCAAGTTAATAATAAAGTTGCAGGTTCAATGGGGGACTGGGGGGTCAGGGCACATATAAAAAGCAACCAATGAATGTATAAATAAGTAAAACAACAAATTGATATCTCCCTCTCTCCCTTCCTCCCTCCGTCTCTCTAAAAAAAATCAATAAATAAAAAATTTTTCAAGAATTAAAAAAAGAAATAATATCAAGCATATTACAATGCCAATGCAGAAATGCTATATAAGCATGTACAATCCAAATATTAATACTTAAAAAGCATTTAAAAATAATTCATATATACCAAATTTATTACAAAATTAATTATTCCCCTTCACAAGATTCTAAAAGAACCCTTAAAGGTCGATTTGATACCGTGCTTCAGCAATACCTTGGCCCCACTGGACTGCACCATTTTCACACATACACCTCAGTTTGTTCGTTCAAACAGCGTCTCAAGAGAAAACATCACCACGATTAGACCGATACACAACAGTAAGTACCTATAAAGTACGCAGAAAAGGGAAGCCTAAAAATGTTTCCATTATACATTGCTACAGAAAGCCTGTGAGATTTCTTAGGGAAGAGCTCTTCAAGTAAATGAGCTAACAGCTGACACATTCTCCCAAAGAAACTGAACAGAACCCTTACAAAACAGTTCAATACACATCACTGCGCAGGCTCCCCATGAACACACTCGGCAGTGGAATAAAACTCAGTCAATAAACCTCAAAGCTTCACAAATCATTTTATTTCATGACCTCTTCAACATACACGCACCAAGAACTGAGTATTTGCAAGTTCTTTGGGGGATACAAAAAGTAAGAAACGTGGCCCAGACTTCTAATGAACTTGCCCATAACCCAAAGGGATATCAAAAATATTCATTAAAAAACAGGGGCAAAATACAACCAGAGACATTGAAATTAAGAACAAACTGACAGTAACCAGAGGGGAGGTGGGAGCGGATAATGGGAGGAAGAGGGAGAAGGATTTTCAGGAACATGTATAAAGGACACATGGACAAAACCAAAGGGTAGGGGTAGGATCGAGGGTGGGAGGTGGGGATGGTTAGGGGCAGGGGAGTTGGAGGGGGGGAGAATGGAGACAACTGTACTTGAACAACAAGTAAAAAATGTGAAAAAAATAAAATAAAATACAACAGGGAAAAAAGGCACAAATTCAAAATATTGAATATGCTGTGGAATAAATGTTTGATAGAGACAAGTTCAGTCACAGACTATAGGAGAGATCTTCTCATTGGTTGAGAGATAAAAGCATCTTCAGAGGGAATTTGAGGAATACTGTACAGGCAAGCAAGCTCTCCCGAACTGTGATGCAGACGGTGACAGGTATTCCCTTGACAAACAAGGTCTGTTCAAAGCGAAAGAAGCAAGTATGCAGCGAGTTCATGTGTCTAGTTACACTGAAAATATCATGTAAGAAAATCACTCAGAGTAAAGGCATAACTACCAGGTGGAGGGTTTAAGTTAAAAATAAGACAGTCGTATATATACACATTCTATTTTCAGTTAAAATAGCAAGTGTTCAATTGCCTTAAAAAGAAAATCATTCTATACAAACACTGACACCAGAGGAAAATGGCAGGGTGTGAAGCAGAAGAGACATTTAGTC
This sequence comes from Phyllostomus discolor, assembly GCF_004126475.2. Taxonomy (NCBI): domain Eukaryota; kingdom Metazoa; phylum Chordata; class Mammalia; order Chiroptera; family Phyllostomidae; genus Phyllostomus; species Phyllostomus discolor. The sequence goes on along the minus strand of NC_040912.2, from coordinate 24,127,506 downwards.
TTTTTTCTTACTCCCTTCGGATTTACAAATCTGCCACAACTCCCGAACCCGCAGTGACACCTTCCCTTGACAGTCCAGTTCAGAGTCATTTCTCCCTTCTCCCCAAGTCTTGTGTCATTGCTGTCTCTCTCCCACACTTGACAGTTCTATTTCACTTCACCTTTACCTTTTTATGAATATTATCTTCTTGGCCAAATTTTAATATATCCTGAGAGCAGGGACCATGTCTCATATTTTATATTCTTTATACTTATTTTCATTTATTAATCTAACATTTCTAGTATTAATGCCTCTGAGCTATGAGAAAGTTCACAGTATATACTCTGGTGGAAACCAAGGGGAATAAAAAACTCCACATCCTCACTAACTGCTAAATAAAGTGAATTGAAGAATAAAAATAGATGGATCTGTTTCTACCCCAACCATGAAAATGCTTTTAAAATAAGCATTCTTTCAATGTTATCTCCAACTTCCTTAGATGAAAGGATACAGACACATTTTAGTGCTAGTATTTACATTTAATAGACCAGAGCTCTATAATTACTTTGGAGTGGGCCTGAGGGAGTATTATACCATCATTTGGTGAATTTTCTTCTCAGATTACATCACCCTGAGTAAACCTCAAGGGGCTTTTAAAATAGGGTAGTCATCCCAAGTTGCTAGGACACTTAGTTGTAAAAATTTTATTAAAACATTGTATTTCAAAGTAAAATGGTTAGAATATCAGAAATTCCTGGACCAAGCATATAAAGCAATTTCATACAAATATGCAAGTTTAAGGGACATATTAAATAAATTTATTTAATCTTTGGCCCAGATAAAAGTGACTGTTTAATAAACATAGGAATTGGGTAAAGAAGAAAAAAGAATTCTTAAGTGAAACTTTAAACAAACACAAAGTTAAAGGGAATAAGACAATGGTCCTCCATACCCCATTGTCCACCTTCAATAGCCATCGATTCCTGGTCCCATTTCTTTTTTTTTTTTAAGATTTTATTTATGTATTTTTTTAGAGAGGGAAGAGGGGGAGATAGAGAGAGAGAGAAACATCAATGTGCGGTTGCTCGGGGTTATGGCCTGCAACCCAGGCATGTACCCTGGCTGGGAATCGAACCTATGACACTTTGGTTTGTAGCCCACGCTCAATTCACTGAGCTATGCTAGCCAGGGCTCTGGTCCCATTTCTTCCATACATATACTCCTATCTACTTCTCCTTCCACGACTGGGTTATTGTTAAGCAAATCCTAGACTTACTATCAATTCATCAATAAATACTTAAGAATATATCAATAAAATATAAGGGATATTTTAACATAACCATGATTTCATTATCATTCCTAAAGAAAAAATTAACAATAATTCCAAAATATCTGTGGGAGAGAGCCTTTTAAGATGACCCCCAACAATCCCAATGGTCCTTATACCCCCATATCCAAGCCTTTGTTGTAATCCCTGCCCTTAAGTGTAAGCTGAACCTATTAAAGAAATAAAATAACACAAAAGTGATAAGATATCACTCTGAGACTAGGTTATAATGACACTGCAGATTTTATCTTGCAAATCTCTTTCTCCCCCTCCCTCTCATTTGTAGGAAGCAAGCTCCCCTGTGGTAAGTAGTCCTCTGGAGATGCCTGGGTAGCAAGGAATTAATGACTGTCCATCAGCCAGATTGGCACTGAGGCCAGCCAGCAGCCACACTAGTGAAATGGAAGCAGATCCTTCCCCAGCCAAGCCTTGAAATAACTGAAGCCCCAGAGAATGCCTTAATTATAGCCTTACGGAAGACCTTGGGGCAGAGACACCCAGAGTAGTCATGCCCAGATTCCTGCCCACAGAAACTGTGAGACAATAAATGTTCATTCTTTTAAGCCACCAAATTCTAGAGCAATTTGTTACATGGACATAGATAATTAGTAAAATATCATTAAATAATCAGGCATGGTTTATATTGTCTCTTTGTTGTATATATGATGTTTATAATTGGTCTGTTTGAAGGTCTTCACATTATATTTAATTATATGTCATTAGATGACTCTTTCATTTTTTATTTGCCATTTTTCAATTTTGTCATTGATAAAGCTAATATTGGAGACTATGACATGGTGGAAAGGCAATGGGTTTGCCAGCTCTTCCTGCGACCCCATCCCAGACCTGAAAACAGCTCTCCAGGAGGGAAGTTTAGTTGACCTGAACAAGTACACTTCCCCAGAGTCACACCTCGAACTGGTCTGGCATAGACATAGCAAAGACCAATAGTCCCAGTAAATGGGGCATAAGTTATCAGCCATAGCAGAACCATTTTAGACTGAAGCGAAATGTGACAGCTACACAATCAAATGTTTAATTTCTTTATATCAAAATTACTGTAGAGACCATTTAAAAATTACCTCTTGTTCTTACTACACTTGAATAGATGAAGCTTCAACTAAAGAATGTTTATCATTGTAGTTTCAAGGGAAAAACAAGGAAGACACATTTTTTTTCAATATTAAACAAAGTCCCTCCCTTCAATGAGTTTACAATCTACTAGGCAAGTTAATCAAATGTTCACTCATATTCACATGCACACACATAAAGTGTGAGAAATACATGAATTTAAAATTTATAAAAAGCTTTGAAAGAAAAAATCAGGTTGCCTTGAAATAATAACAAAAATCTCACCTAGTCCAAGAGGTTAAGGAAGGCTACCCTAAAAACAAAACATTGAATCTACATGATAAAAAAAAGATGTCATAATGACCATATTAGACATTTTGGTTTTTATCCTAGGATCAATGACAAGATACTGACAAGTTTTAAGCAAGAGAAAGATGTGAAAGCCTTGGATTTCAAAGAGACAAGACAATGGCTTGCATGCTCGAGCATGGATGTGCTTGGCTCAACATCTCTGTCTTTGACACCATTCCTGTGATTTGACATAGGTGACACTTCCAATACCCTCGCCATTCAGTTCTTTGACTCTCTTCTCCAGTGATCTTCTCATCCACCCTATTTGACCAACACTGTTCTACTCTCAACCTTGTCATTATCAACCTCTGCCTTCTCCCCATAATCTCAATTCCAAGCAACTCACTCTTTAGCCATCACCTCCTAACCTTTCCAAGTCATTTCCTCCAGTAACCATATTAGTTTCCTATTGCTGCTATGACATATTACCACGAATTTGTGGCTTAAAATAACACAAGTTGATTATCTCAATATTCTATCCTACAGCATCTCCATAATTGAATGTAAAATGAGCTTCACTAACTAAAATCAAGAGGTCAGCAGGGTGCCTTCCCTAAGTAGCCCATCAACAAAATTTGGAATAGTTAATCCCTCCTTCTTGTTGAAATACTTTCTTCATTGGCTTTCAAGACATTAGTCTCTCTTATGGTTATGCCAAAAGTTTTTATTCATGAGACTTCTTCATCTTTCTAAGATCAAACATTGGAGTATTCTAGGACCCAGTTCTTAGGTATCTTCTCCTCTATCTAATCTAAGGTCACTGTTCAAGTGACCTTATCTTGCTCACAGTTTTAATTTCCACTATAATATATGCTTTCAGAATTCACTACACTTCCACTAGAATGTGTGTCACTCTAGATGTGATGTAGTGTAGTGGGTACAAATCACAAGCTCTAGGAGCAATTCTTGAGTTTAAGGCTCCTTGCTGCTACTTAGTAGCAATGTGTCCTTGAGCAAGTTCATACTCTGTGTCTCAATGTCTTCACCTATAAAGTGGGGTTAATAATAGTGAACTCACAGGGATACTTCAAGGACTAACTAAGTGAATAAAATGTAAAGTGCTTAAAACAGTGCCCAGACACTTGGGGAAAGAAAAACTAGGAGTTATTAATATTTCTTTACCTTATACTAACATCTAACCTTCTCAGCAAACTTTTTGTTTTACCTTCAAAACACATCCAGAGTCTTATTGCTTCTCACCATTTGCATCAAAAATACCTTAGTCTAAGTCTAAGTCATAATCCCAGGTCATTCTCTCTCATCCTGTTGAACCCATTAGCCTGATAACTGGTTTTATTTATCACATAAATACATATTTATTTATGTCAGTATTATTTAATAATATTGACATTCAAGGAACTCAGAAACTCCAAAAGGAGTATGTTTGGTTTAAAAATAGTTGGCTTGGTGTTGGAAATGTTGAGTTTTAATGTTATAGCAAAGTGATTTTCAACCTTTTTCATCTCATGGAATACATAAACTACTGAAATTCTGCAGCACTCCAAAAAATATTTTTGCCAATATGACAAAAATAGGTATAAGCTTGATTTATTTAATAATAATAATAATAACCTACCCTTCTGCAATAATAATTACAATAATAATTGCCCAACCATTTTGCTCCAAGGTGACTTTTTAAAAAATCAGGTGCCTATACCTGTATATAAGGATTTCTCTCTCTTTTTTAAGATTTTTTAAAAGATTTTATTTATTTATTTTTAGAGAGGGAAGGGAGGGAGAAAGAAAGAGAAAGAGAAACATCAATGTGCAGTTGCTGGGGGCCGTGGTCTGCAACCCAGGCATGTGCCTTGACTGGGAATCAAACCTGTGATGCTTTGGTTCACAGCCCGTGCTCAATCCACTGAGCTACGCCAGCCAGGGCAGATTTCTCATACCAAGAATTAACCAGTCAGATGCAACTTTATCATGAGACATGACCAATAAGAATTAACTCTATTATATGGCCCATGTATTTATGCCTAAAACAAGGCATTCACACCAGAAGGCTATTGTGTTGTTGTTATATTGGCTATTTTCATTTTTTTTATTTGACAGTCTAAGGGAAAAGAGGTCACTGCCCCTGACTAAACAGCCAGGTATTGCATGTTTTAAAATTTCTTGGGGCACACTGATTGAAAAATCACTGTGATGATGCTTTTGTGACACCCAGGTGAGCATGTGTCTAAAGCCCAGAGGAAAGAGTGAGTTGTAGATACCAGTGTGAGGTTCATCTACAGAGAAAATGATCATTAAAATCACACAGAATTGATGGAATCCCCCAGGGAGAAACACACGGTGAGCATGGAGAGGAACATCTAATGGAATGGGAGGAACTCCAACATAGAGGAGGAGCCAGGAGAAGAGGATTCATCAGCAAGGATGAAGGAAAGTTAAGGAAGAAAGGTAAGGGGCAGCACAGAATGAGCAGGTGACTCTGCACTATTGGTTTGACGTTTCCCAGAAAGAAAATGTTGTAAAAGAGAGTGATAACAGCAATGCTGGAGAGGGACAGGACCCAGAGGTTTGTGTTGGGGACACTAGAGAGTAGACTGGGGTCTCTAAAGGCTCTATGAAAAACAAATACAGTCATATTGAAGGAAATGGATGAAGAGCCAGGTTTCAGAGAAGCACCATGTGCAATGACATAAAATAGTGAAGGCTACTATTTTGACTTTCAGCATTTTTTATCTTCAAATGCTCAATAAATAGATGTTTGGCAAAGGACTTCTATGTGTGTAGCCTCATTAAAATACTTTAGAAACACTGGGAGAAATTCCTCAAAAGAATGTGTTTTGGTTGAATTACACAAAGTTTATAAAGAGTTTACTATCAGGATGTCTCAATCTTTCCATAGTGACTGAAATTTCTCTGTTTTCAATCATCTAATAGGAATTCACATTATATAAACCAAATGAATGGTTAAATGTGTCCTGTTTGTTTTTTCTCCCTCCAATTGACCTTAATAGCTTTAGAAATAACTGTTATGATTCCTCAGGCTTTCAGAAATAAAGTGGATTTTTAAGTACTTTGTACCACATAATAAATTTACATAAGAATATAAAAAAAGTCAATCAGATGAAAGGGTTACCATCAGGAATTAAAGATGACTTACATATGCAAGAGCAAGCAGGGGGCACTGTTTATCATCAAAACAGCACCAGAATATAAAGTGGCAAATACCACAAACCTTAAACCACTTCTAGCATCAGTTCAATCAATGAATGTTTTATTCAACAAAATGATTACTCAATCACTGTAGTGGGTTTTTTTTCTACATAAGTGCCCTGGTCTCTTAAATTTAGGCTTTGTCCAATGAATACAGAGAAGGGTTTTCCCACAGATATCTGACTAGCTCTATTACCCACTTTCTTGAGATATTATGTCACCCAGGTGGGCTTTCTCCAACAACCCATTATCAATTGAGATCCTTCTGTGATTTTTTCACTTCAACTATTAATTTATGTGTTTACTGTCTTTGCTGCCCACTCACCCTAACTAGAATATAACATCTTTGATAAGCAGAAGTTTTCTTTTGTTTTGTCACAGGTATAACTCCAATACCTAATATATAGTAGGGATTCAAGAAATATCAATTGTTTATTTGTTTGCTTGTTTGAGTTAATTAACAAAACATATTTATTTGAAGGAGAAGCTATGGACAAATTAATTTTATGCTGTTTTTATAGCTACCTGAGGTTTAAAACTATTCTAGATAAAAATAACATTCATTCAAAAGAAAGATATTGAAGAAAGTCTTTGCAGATAAAAATTTTAGAGGTTTGACTATTGATCTTTTATTTGCCATTGCCTAGCTATGCTACTTGGGCAAATTCTTTATCTTCTATGCATCAAGTTTTCCATTTATAAGTGTAACCAACATTCTTTCAGGACACCAGCAATAAAACCTGTTGATAAAGCAAAGCTAACTTTATTAGACTCAATTGCAGTGGGAGAGACCATAACAAAATCTTGATCATGTCCCAGATTTGAAAAGTCAGAAAAGAGAAAACATTTGTACAGTTTTAAGGCCTGGCTGGGTGATTACAGAGAAGGTCTTTCAAGAACTAAGATGGGCAAACTGTATGACATAATTGTTTTGGATTGTTTGGCCCATTAAGGAAAAGGTCTTGAAAGAATTCTTGATAAACAAACTGACACTCTTGAAGAAAATAATATTTCTAGTGGGTTCACAGTTTTATCTTCTTTGATTGAATACATTCTGGGATAGGCAGCTAAGATACGTTTCACTTGTTCTCAAAATTGGGAAAATAATATATGCCTGTATCCAGTAATTTTTTTCTAACGCAAAGACAAGAAATCACATAGGTTTCTGTCCTCAAATGTGAGGGCAATAATCCTTGCCCAGCTGGAAGGATGATAAAGATCAAATCAGATAATGTGTTTCAAAAGTTATAGAAAGGAATGCTGCTATTATTATAAAGCTCAATACAATAAATATTTATTGAATTCTTATCTTTTACAGGAAATAGTATTAGTCCCTGAAAATGATAGTGAGACAAATAAGATGTGGTTGTTATCTTCAGTGAGTTTCCAGTTTGGTCAGATGTTTAAAACCAATAATACAAATAACTGAACAAGAGTGGAAGTGAGATATATGCTATTAGAAAGTTACCCCAAAAAGTTCTTCAAAAGGTTAAATAAGTAGATCTATGTTTGGTAGTGATTCAAGAATAGATTTGTGGAAAAATGGGACATATGAGATAAGCTTTAAGAGAGAGAGTTTTGCAAGTTGCATAAAGAAGCAATGAGAATGAACTCATACCAGGCAGAAGAAACAGACTGAACAAAAGAACATGACATGTTAAGGAGTTGTTTGCACTGAAAAGAATTCTACAATTCGACAAGTTTTAGGAAATCTGGTCAAATTCAAACATGTTTCTTTATTTTAGGCCACTGCAATCCTTCATATGTAAAAGTGTCTTCCAAGAAAACAGAAAGTGCACCCTTCCTGAACACAACTCCCTCCCCATTTTTAGTGTTTCTTGTGCACTTGTTGTTACCATGCACATTCTAGTTAACATTAGAATGAAGAGAAGCAAGAAGTTATGATAGAGTATGGGGAGAGGCAAGGTCAGTGAACAGTAAATAGTTCTGTTTTCCTGGAGCTAAAAGAAGTTCTTGGGGTCCAAAATATTTTTTAAAAACCTTGAGTACTACAATATATTCATTCAGTAGCAATGCTGAAAACTATCAAGAGAGTATGCAAAAATTATGATTGAACAATGCTTTATATGAATCAGTTCATCAGAACTGTGGAAGATACACTAGGGCAGGCTTCATTGTCCCACAGTACAAATAAAAACTAGAGAGACATATCTTGGGGCAAGTTGGTGGGGGGGGCAGTAGTGATAGAAATAAGATTGAAAACAATGAGGTAAAATCTATAGAATATGGTACATGATAAGTTAGAAGAGGATGAGTAAAAGTCAAAGTTGATACTGAGCTGTGTGAGCTTGATTCCTGATAAAACCCTGGTACCAGTATCACTAGAAAATCAGAAAAAATCTTCTGAGGTAGGTGGTTAGAAAAATGGATTAAATCAATTTTTGATGCAGTAAATTTGTTATTTGATGTCTTTTAAAAACACTGTGTTGGGGTTTTTGTTAATACTTCTATAATGTTAACACTTCTATATGCAGCTATGTAAAAAGACAACACTTTCAAGAAATTATATTTTTTCTAGAAGATAAAAGTTTCATGATTTTAATTTTTCCATGAGAAGTCTAATGATATTAAAACATATTTTATAATTTAATAAAATATTCATTATATATTCCATTATGCAAAACATACCTCATAGTTATACCTTCTATGGATTTATTAGAAAGTACCTTAAAATTATTTGTCATGATTTACCCAAATTAATTCTCTGTCATTGAAAGTTTCAAATCAGCAGAACCATACTTTGCTCAGATTATCAGCACTGTATAAATAACTAAGTATTAGTCTGATTAAGAAAGAATAAGACTGTAAATTGAGAAAAAAATATCTCCTCAAGTGGGTGCTAAACTCAGTGCTGTAATGAAGTTTTAAATTCTACCCAAATTGCTTAGATGCTCTCCCCAAAACTGTCTTGCCTTAAAAATCACCCATTAATTCAGCCCAAAATGTCTTCATTTAATTTACATAACACAAGCTCTTTCACAGTATGAAGTTACCTAAAATAGTTATTGTGTCTTTGGGCAAAAAATAGGCAGACGGCATTGGTGAGAAAAACTTGCGAGTGTTTAGATCCCCTACAGAGACAGAAATTGTATGTCTGGTTTCCTAATACCAGAAGCAAGATTGGATTAAAACTGTGCCACTGAAAGATTCCCAAGTGTAGCTGGGTTCTCTCTGAGGTTCTTGCTTCTTAAAGTTACCTGATTCCCAGAGGCAAGGAGGGAGGGAGTTGCAGAATTATAATTTTTCTTCATTAATTATTGAGGAGGCAACCTTGTTTGAGAAGATGATGCAAGGAAATAAAATACTCTTTCCATGAGTATGGATTGGGCAGTTTCCTGGGACCTTGGGAAAAGTTTCTGTCTGCACATAGCAATCTATGAAAATCTCAGTCACTTAGCTTTAGGGGTTTGTTTAATTGGTAAGTGCTCTGAGGTACTAAATAAAAAGTGCTAGACAAGTATCATGTGTTTTTCTTTTAAGTCCATTTTGAAAACACAGTGAAGCATGGTGTTAGAAGATCCTACATCCTGCTAATCAATAGAAAGAGGAGCTACCTATAGATCAATTTAAGGCATAGAGTATAGAAGAGAAATCTCTGGGAAGGATTTAAAGATACATGCCTTTAAAAACACATGGGGACAGAGAGTAAATGAGGGAAAAATAAGATAAAGTGACCATGGACAAAATGACCAGTTTCTAAGGAACAATAAATATATATGTATATACATACATATATATAAAGCATATATATATATATATATGCTTTACAAATATATATATATGTAAAGCATGGGGTGGGGGTAATAAAACTATTCAAAACGTAGAGAATTTTACAACACACAGAATGAAACTTGAAGTATGAAAATATTTTTTAAATATTTGTTTAGGGCATCAAGGAATCCCAGGAAGGAATGCAGACTATGACAAGGAACTCCAACACCTACACAAAAATAAACTCAAGATGGATAAAAGACTTAAGTATAAGTCGTGACACCATAAAAGTCCTAGAGGAGGGAACATAGGCAGGAAAATTTCAGATATTCCATGTAGCAATATTTTCACTGATATGTCCCCTAGAGCAAGGGACATAAATGAAAGAATAAACAAATGGGACTTCATCAAAATAAAAAGCTTCTGCACAGCTAAAGAAAACATCAGCAAAAAGAAAAGGGAACCAACCATATGGTTATATATATTTGCCAATGATACCTTGGACAAAGGTTTGATCTCCAAAATACATAAAAAACTTCCATGACTCTACTCTAGGAAGATAAACAATTAAAAGATAGGCAAAGGACCTGAACAGACACTTCTCCAAGGAAGACATATAGGGGGCCCAGACACATATGAAAGGATGCTCAGAATCACTAGCTATCAGAGAGATGCAAATTAAAATCACAGTGTGATATCAGTTCACACCAGTCAGAATGGCCATCATAAACAAATCAGTAAACAAGTGCTGGCAAGGTTGTGGAGGAAAGGGAACCCTAGAACACTGCAGGTGGGAATGCAGACTGGTGCAGCCTCTGTGGAAAACTGTATGGAATTTCCTCAAAAAACTAAAAATGTAACTGCCTTTTACTCTGGCAATTCCACTGTTGGGACCTTAAGAATCCTGAAACACCAGTTCAAAAGAACCTATGCACCCAATGTTCATAACAGCATCATTTACAATAACCAAGTGCTGGAAATAGCCTGAGTGCCCACCAGTAAATGAATGGATCAAAAAACTGGTACATTTATACAATGGAATACTACACAGCAGAAAGAAAGAAGGAGCTCCTACCCTTAGCGACAGCATGGATGGAACTGGAGAGTATTATGCTAAGTGAAATAAGTCAGGTGGTGAAAGATGAATACCATATGATCTCACATATAAGCAGAACCTAATTAAAAAAAATGAGCAAAATAGAACCAGAGACATGGAAGTAAAGAACAAGCTGACAGTGACCAGAGGAGGGGAAGGGTCAAGTCAAGGAACATGTATAAAGACCCATGGACAAAGACCACGGAGGGGAGGATTGAAAGTGGGAGGTGGGACTGGGTAGGGTGGGGGGGGGGAGTAGGGGGGCATAAATGGGGACAACTGTAATTGGACAACAATAAAAAAATTTAAAAAGAAAACAAATGTATAAAACAACCTCACCAAAAAAAGGAGAAGAAAAGTGTTGTGATCTAAGTAATGTGAAAAGGAGTGGAATCTGTAAAACTAAAGGCAGTAGTAATGACATATAAGCACCATAATCAACTGATAATGCTCTTTTCAGTGGGATTATTGGTTAACAATTCTTATTCTATTTATATATGTAAACTGGAATGGAATAATTAAGTGAGGTTTCTCACTGTTGGAGTAGGAGCTTACAGGTATGCAAAAGTAACAGGCTAGAATAAGCCATGTGGCCATAGTTGAAGACATCAGTATAATGTCAGATTTGGCTGAATATAGATATAAGCCATTATCTGTAGAAATATTTATAGATATGTTTATATACATGGATTAATATAAGCACAAATATTTCTACTCTATCATCTGAAAGGGCCTGAAAGAAATGACACCCCAATAACAATGATCATAACTAACATTGGTCTTGGTCTCTAAAACCATTCTCCAACAAAGGAACCAGGATTCTGAAAGAAACAGCAGATTTTAAGACTAAAGTGGAAAATGTATAAGAGCCTTGTATAAGAGTAAACAAAGTACTCAAACACACACACACAATGATAGAACAGGTCAAAGTAATACAGCGGCCAACTGAAAATCTTCCAATGGACAAATACGGAACATTTTCATCAACACAATTAATTAATTACTATTATATGATAAGCCAAAATAGAAAATGAATATTTATGAACCAGTATCAATATAAGTAAATAAATAAGACAAGATAAATATTCTTACAGAATTCCAAATATTCAGTGCAGATACTCTGCTCTCAGGCAGCATTTTATAGTCATCCTTATTTTTCTTTTGCAGTAACATATGAAGAAAAGAAATCCAATAAGCATTTGTGTAACTTTGAATCCAGAAGTGTCAGAGATGTTCGCTAAATGGAGGTATTCTGTGGGTCATTTATGAAAACAGTTCTCAATAAAATCACACGTGTAACTCAACTATTCACTTACATAATCATATGGTGGAGTATGATTCAAATATGCTAACAGACAAATTCTTTGTTGGAATTAAAACTTGATCTTGAGGTCAGGGCATTCCAAGCTCATCACCTCCAGGAAGGGCCTAAATAGCCAAATCAGAAAACAGAAAGACAACTTGTTGGCTTTAGAGTTTCTAAGTAGACTTGTGATATTCATTAAAAAAAAAATACAATTCAGAAAGCCAGAAACTTTTAGTTTTAAAAGCTACAATTTTGGAGAAAAAAGAATAAGGCTTACATTCCAAAACTTTGATTTTGGCTGTCAAATGCAATTTTATGAAGAAAAGGGGGTATAAAGTTTGGTACATAAATAAAGGACTGGAAAAAGCCATTGTACTCAATGTAGGTTCATCAGTTATAATGAATGTACCACTCTGCTGGGAGATATGGTAACAGGGGAAGCTATACATATGTGAGGTACACGGGAAACTTCTGTACCTTCTTCTCAATTTTTCTGTGGAACTTATACTGCTCAAAAAATGTTTCATTAAGAAATAAATAAAACTAAGTCTTTTATCCATTTTAACTTTATTTTGGTGTATGGTGTAAGTTCACAGCCTAGTTTCATTTTTTACATGTACCAGTCCAGTTCTCCCAACATGAATTACTGAAGAGACTATTTTTCACTTCATTGTATTCTCATGCTCCCTTTGTCAAACATTAACTGACCATAGAGGCATGGGTTTATTTCTGAGCTCTCTATTCTGTTCCATTGATCTATGCATCTGTTCTTCTGCCAGTACCAGGCTATTTTGATTACAGTAACCTTGTAGCATAGTTTCATATCAGGTATTGTGATATCTCCAACTTTATTTTCCTTTCTCAAGATTGCTGAGGTTATTCATGGTCTTTTTTTGGTTCCATATAAATTTTTGGATTATTTGTTCTAGATCAGTGAAATATATGGTTGGTGTTTTAATAGGAATTGCACTGAATGTATAGATTGTTTTGAGTAGTACGGTCACTTTAATGATATTAATTTTTCCTATCCATGAACACAGTATATGATTCCACCTATTTGCATCGTATTTTCTTTCTTCAGTGTCCTATAGTTTGCTGAGTATGGGTCTTTACCTCCTTAGTTAAGTTTATTTCTAGGAACTTTATTTTTCTTGTTGCTAAAGCAAGTGGGATTGTTTCCTAGTTTCTCTTTCTAGTAGTTCATTGTTGGTGTATAAAAATGCCATTGACCTCTGAATACTGACTTTGTATCCCACTATTTTGCCAAATTCACTTATTAAGTCAAGTAGATTTTTGGTGGAGACTATAGGACTTTCTATGTATACTATCATGTCATCAGCAAACAATGACAGTTTTACTTCTTCCTTTCCAATTTGGATGCCTTTATTTCTTCTTCTTGTCTGATCACTATGGCTAGAACTTCCAGTACTATGTTGAATAAAAGTGGTAAAAGCAGACACTCTTGTCTTGTTCCTGATCTTAAGGGAAAAACTTTTAGTTTTTGCCCATTGAGTATGAAGTTGGCAGTAGGTTTCTTGTATATAGCCTTTATTATGTTGACATATGCTCTCTCTATTCCCATTTTTCTGGGTGTTTTTATCATAAAAGGGTATTGGATTTTATCAAATGCTTTTTCAGCATCTCTTGATATGATCATGTGATTTTTGTTCTTCATTTTGTTTATATGGTATATTATGTTTACTGATTAGTGAACCATCCTTGCATCCCTGTGATTCCACTACTGAGAATATACCCTAAGAATCCCTAAATACCAATTCAAATGAATTTATGCACCCCCATGTTCATAGCAGTGTTATTTACAATAATCAAGTGCTAGCAATAGCCTAAGCACCTATTAGTAAATGAGTGGATCAAAAAAATGTGGTACATTTACATAATGGAATACTATGCAGCAGAAAGAAAGAATTTCTACCTTTCACAACAGCATGGTTGGAACTAAAGACTGTTATGCTAAGAGAAATAAGCCAATTGGTGAGAGACAAATACCATATGATCTTACTTATAAAAGGAATCTAATAAACAAAGTAAACTTATGAGCAAAATAGAAGGGGAAACATGGAATAGACTGACAGTCGTCAAAGGTGAGAGGAAGGGAGATAATGGTGGAAAATGGGGAAGGGACTAGACAAAAAACATGTATGAATGACCCATGGACATGGACAACAGTGTGGGGATTGACTATGGGAGCAGGGCTAAGGAGGGCAAAGGGGGAAAAATTGACACAACTGTAATTGAATAACAATGAAAGAATGAAAGAAAGAGGGAGAGAGGGGAGGAAGGAAGGAAGGAAGGAAGGAAGGAAGGAAGGAAGGAAGGAAGGAAGGAAGGGAGGAAGACTGGGTGAAAATTCATGCTAACCCACTCTCAGAGTTTGACTAGGTCTTGGGGAGGAAGGGGATCTGAATGAAGAGAAATTAATCATTGGAAAGATGTCTCTGTTCCATAGCCCCTAATAGTAATTGTTTTTGCCTGAGCATGGGACCCAAGGGAAGTTGTACATAATAGAATCCACAGGGGACTTTTCTATCTGGTTCCCTGAAGCATAGAAGGGAATGTTTAGACAAATAAAATTGAAGTGTATCCTCAAGTCTATCCAGAAGTTTACCATAAAGTCAAGAGATGTTATAAGAGAGACAGAAGAAAGGAAAGCCTTCAGGCATAAAACCACACACCTGTCAAAATTGATGACTAAAAAAAAAAGCTGATGATTAGGAAGGTGGTGACATTGGTCAGTCTAAGAGAAGCCACATTGCCCCAGTGGGATCATTTTAGAAAAGAAAAGTCATGTGGTTTCAAAGGGATAATGAGCAGACCAAAAAAAAAAAAAGTTATCACCAGAATTGCATTGTGAACATTATACACAGGAAGTCTGAAGATTCTTAGCACAGTGCTACATACTAGGTAGTGATCAATCAATTATTAGAGAACAATTAGAACCCATGTAATATATGTTTTTAAACTTTAGAGATTATAATTGCTGTTATTGCTTAGAATTTTTATGAATATTATATTAGTACTATGGAAAAAATGGTCCCCTAATACCTCTCTGTAAGCAAATAAACTCCCACCCTTCCTTTGTACTCCAGCTGTTCCTTGAATGCATCCAGCACACTTGGACCTTAGCAAATACATGCTTACTAATTCCCCAGACTTGAACACTATCACTGCTGATATCTGCAGGAATCTCTGTACTCAGAATTTGGTCTCTGATCCAATATCACTTTATCAGAGAGTTTTTACCAAAAAAAAAAAAAAACTTATCTAAAAAGTAAACATGAACATGCAAATGTGCGCACACACACACATACACACATATACATACAATCACACACTTCCAAAAAATCCTCATTCTAATTATTCAACCTTATTTTCCTCTATAGCTCTCATTACTATTTGGTATGGTATATCTGTGTTTTCCATCTGTCTCCTGATATTACAATGTAAGCTCTAAAGGAGGGAATTTTGTCTGATCTGTACAAAGCCATATTCCCAATTCCTGTAACAGTGTCCAGCACACAATCATTCATGTGCTAATGAAGGAATAAAACTTTCAAGGGACAGCCAAGTACAACATGATTTGACTTATATGTGAACCCTAATGATTGAAATGAACTAACAAGCAAAAACAGAGGCAGACTCGTAGACAGAGAGCACTGACAGCTGTCATGGGTTGGGACGCAGGTTGGAGGGATGGGGGGATTGAGCAAAAAAGAAAAAAAGAGGAAAAACTTATGGACATGGACGAGGGTGTGATAATTTCTGGGGGCAGTGGTGCAAAGGGAGGTGGAGGAGGGTGAAGGGGGGATAAATGGTGATGGATGGAGACTTGACTTGGGGTTGTGAACACACAATACAGTGTGCAGATGATGTGCTATAGAACTGTGTCTAAAACCTGTGCAATTTTGTTAACCAGTGCCACCCAATAAATCCAATAAAAAGGATAAATAAACAGACAAGCCAATAAATAAATACTTGGCTAATAATGGAATAAAATTTTCAAGGGACATCCAAAACTCTTCTGTATTAGAACTTCAGGATATAAATTATTTCTTGAAATAAGTCTCATACCAGCTGGAGCTTTATAATATGTTTTATTATATAGATTTTTATTGTTAATGCTTTTGATTTAATGGAATGTGACTTGCTGTAGAATGATCCTTTATATTAGTTTTTCAGCACACCTGGAAATTGACCATTTGCTTGAATCTGGGATAACTGCATTATTTTCTACACATAGTTTTCTTATCCAATGCAGGTTGTATAATAGTGATTGCAGTTTTTTAAAAAGTGCCCTTTAAATTTAGGATGCAAATAAAACAGGTACAGGCCTAACTTTGTTCGAGTCAAAAGGCAACAAGTTAACAAATATAAACAGGATTGGTGCTTAGCCAGTTGATACGTGTATTTATTTATCTACTGGAAATGTTAGCATCCATCTTTGGAAGCCCATACTTACTCTCCCGGCACTACCACAGAAATCTTTATCTTGTGCATTTGTTTGTGATGCTGTATGTCCATCAGAACACATAAGCACAGACCCTGTCTGAGGCTTCTCATCATTCCCATAATTAGTTCTTTTGGTTACTTTTGGTGGCACAACATCTCCACATCTGGAAACAAGCTCTTCTCAGGCTCTGCTGTTTATCATTCAACTCTGTTGAAACTGAGCCCAGTTTTCTAGTCATCCTTGGCAATGCATCAGACATGAGAATGAAACCATCTTGAACCTTCCAGACCAGCCCATCCAGAGATGCCACACAGAATAAACGAATCATCTAGATCAACCCTGTCTGAAATTCTGACCCACTAAACTGAGTTGGTAACTGAAACAGGAAGTCTTAAAAAAATTTGAAGAGTGAAAAATTATATAGACCATATTCTCTATTTCAGTGTAATCAAGTTTAAAGTTAGTAGTAGAATGCTAAGTGATTTCACTCATATGTGGACTCTAAAGAACAAGCTGAAATGAAAGCAAAATAGAGACAGACTCATAGCTAGAGAGCAGGACGACAGCTATGCAGGAGAGAGTTAAGAGGGAGATCAAGCAAAAAAGGATAAAGGGACTCATGGACATGGACAACAGTGGGGTGATTGTGGAGGAGAAGGAGACATAAGGGGGATAAGTGGTAATGGAAAAACACATTAAAATGAACATTCTAAAAAAAGAAACATAAATTGAATACTTCCCTTATGTTTAGAAAATTAAATCAAAATGACTTGTGAAGAAAAGAAAAAGTCAAGGTGAACATTTTAACAATGTTTACTATATTATCCATTCACTAAAATTTAACATATGAAATGTGGGATAAATCTCAAAAGTGATAATTTGAGGAAAATGTATAGCTTTCAATATTTACATAAGAAAAGAAGAAAAAATGAAAAGATTTAAAAAATAGCTAAATATATAATTTAAGAATTAACAAGAAACCTTAGAATAACCTCAAAGGCATCCTATACTTAGCTAAAAACTTTGCATGTAGCTATTCAAATTTAATTACATGACCTGTAGAATTCTTATTCCAGGATTTAGGGTTAGTCATCTTCAACTAATCCTTTTATCTTCATAAAGGCTTACTAAAGTGGGTTAACAGGGCCAGTTGGACCAAATTAACCTGTGAGCCAAAGTTCAGTCCAGGTTAAGAGTTCCCTTGTAGAAGACTTTGGTCATACAACATATTGATATCTGGATAAGGTTTACTTAAATGACTTAATTTTTATGGTTTACCGTTCCCTCTCATTTTTCTTCCCATTTCACAATTATCTTCTGATCCTTTTTGTCTGTAAATTTTTTATAAGCTGTGTTGATATTCTAATACATGACACCAAAACTTACCTAGTAAATTTTTGCTGATTTGTACATAAGACAAAAATGTAAAGAATGATGCTATTCTCATAGTATTTTCACACATGGTATTTAAGAAATGTTAGTAAATCAATAAATACTATAATCCAACTCAATTTACCATATCCTCTCTTAATCTTCAGTATTTTCCAGGGTCAAGGTTTTTTTTGTTTTGTTTTGTTTTGTTTTGTGTTTTGTTTGTTTGTTTGTTTGTTTTTACCACAGCTGTACACCTACCTTCTCTCTGTGCTGAGAGTGTTTAACCTCAAGAAAACAATTCAGCACATCTTGTCCCTTTAGTGCTGTCTATGAGCAAGACTCGGCCTTCTTAAATTAGTCCCCATTCTTCCCAGGTGCAAAGTTAATTTTCTTCAGTTATATAATAAGCTACAGAAGAAACCTTCATCTGTTAGCAACCCTGCTTTAATAAACACTAGTGATGGTGAGAAAATGGGTCAGCAATGCTATGCAATAATTGTCAAGATCTTCCTTTGGTAGCTGATACGCTGAGAAATAATTTTTATTACCAATGTTGGTGTGTTCAAAGATGACCAGATACAGATAATTTTAAGACTAAACTTCCCATCTCATTGGCAAGTCAGGGATGATTGTCACAAACATGTTCAGTGATGATTTCACTTTTGTCCCACAAGATTCCTATTTCCCCATCAGCTGGATTAATCCTTGGATTAACAATCCTGGATTGTTACCTTGATCAGCACGTATTTCTTCCTTCTTAACAAATTCATAACAATAATATGGATGACTATTGAGCACTTACTATAGGTAAAATATTTCTTCATGATATCACAATAAAATAGGTGATATTTTTATTCCTAGTTTTGAAATGGGTGAAACCAAGGCTCTGAAAGGTTAAGGACTTCATACAATGTTCCAGTTAGTAAATTATGGAGCCTGAATTAAAATACAGAGGCCAGCCCTGGTTGGTGTGACTCAATGGATTGAGCACTGGCCGGTGGACTGAAAAATCACCCATTCAGTTCCTGGCCAGGGCACATGCTTGTGTTGTGGGCCAGGTCCCCAGCTGGGGGCCTGTGAGGGGTAACCAATCAATGTATCTCTCACATATCAATGTTTCTCTCCCTCTCTCCCTCCTTTTGTGTCTCTCTAAAATAGATCATCTTTAAAAAAATGAAATAAAGAGGCCAATCCTTTAACTACCTTATTATATCATGATAAAAAGAGAGAGAAGAAAGTTTCAGAGTTGTGTGCCAATGACATTGCACAAGGTGGTGCAAACATGGAATGGTCTTTTCCTCCCTCTCCCCCATCCCTACATTCTCCCTACCTCTGCTTCCTGATTGGGTTCTCATGCAGAAAAAACAGCCAATGCTTCCTCTTGAAATGTACTCTAACATTCAGACAATCCCAACAACAAATAAATTCACAATGGGATCATGCAACCAAGGACCCCCTTGTCATTTTTCATGAGATTGAATGTTTCTGCTTATTTAATCATCAGCTTTGCAGTGCTGAGTCAGACACCAGGAGAAAGTAAAAAAGCAAATAAAAGGCATAGTTCTTCCCAGTGAAAAGGCACAAAACCATTGACTATCTGTAACAAAAAAGTAGGAGGAAAATGATTATAAATGTTTTCAAAGCAATGCATGAATAGATCACAAATGATTATATTGTAAATAGAGTAAGACAATACAACAGAAATGCGTGATGAATTTCTCATCACAATGAAATGGCATCACAAAAGCAAGGTTTCCTAAAAAGCAGGTTAGAAGCAGGTTTAAAAGTGTGACAGAGGAGGAGCAGGGAGAGTCACTGGTAACAGGCTGCTTTTCTCCCCGGACAGTTGTGGCAGGTTTATTTCAGGTGCAGAATGCATAATAGGTTCCCTAAAGTGTCAACCTTCATAATCCTCTTATTAGATATTGTTTTCCTCTGTGTTACATGGCTTGAGCACTCCATTCATTATGCATCATCCAAGGGGTTGTAACAGAACTGTTATAAACATTTAAAATATGAAAGATTCTTGCAAAGCAAAGCAGAGAAATACAAGTGCCATTCATCCTCTATCGCTGCTCACCAAACTCTCTTGAAGAAAAGTATTTCATTTTAGACTTTCTCATGGAGAAACTAAAATTCTAAGATTAAGGGCCTTGAGGGCTAGTAGTGGAAACCCAGAGCTGAGTTTAGCAAGAAAAAAAGGAAAGGATGAGAAAAAGAGAAGAATGTATAATGAAAAGAGGCAGAAAAGAGGGTGTACATCAAAAGTGCAAGGCAGAATCCTACATGCCAAATTTTTTTAACTTTAAGAATTTTATAAACATATTTCCTTCACAGATTCTTCCTATTTCGAGGTGTCAGAGGACGCACAGCTCCTTTACAGCCTCCCAGCTCTGCTCATCTTTCCACTTGACCTTTTGCAAAGTAAAAAGCTGATGGTGAGAACAAGTGGTTTCAGCCGCTGCTGCTCTAGGCTTTGATTTGCAGAGAAGGAGGTTCTGGTATCTAGCCTTTGGCCTTATAGATTTGGTTGTATGCAGCTCTTCTGACCTTCAATTTTGTAGCAGTGGAAAGCCATACATTTTCTCCTCCCCTTTCTTGGTCATTTTTGTCTAGTTGTTCTGACATCTCAAGATTTGTCTCATGGGCAAGTTTCATAACTAAGAGATAAATCTCTACTAAGATCTAAATAAATAAAGGACCCCAACTTCTCAAGAATACTGACACTATGCCTTCCTTTCCCTTCTCTTCCCTTCTCTCTTCTCTCTATCTCTACCTCTATCCATCTCCATCTCTACCTCTATCTCTACTATATCCCTCTCTATCTCTATCTCCATCCCATCTCCATCTCCATCTCTATCATCTCTATCTCTATCTCTATCTCTATCTCTATCTCTATCTCTATCTCTATCTCTCCCGTGTCTAAATACAGTGTGTTACTCCTAAATCATTGAGAAGTTACAGAATTTTTCAAGTCTGCCTGCTGGAGATACTTAGGAAAATAATGCTCTCTGATTTTTGTAGCTTTGCAGGCAGAGTCAGGAAATCCTTGTTACACCAAAAGATTCACCTAAAACTGTCAACTAAATTAAGTCAGCTTTCCTATATCCCTCATATTTCTGCCATATCTGACCTCTCAATCACTGAGTCAAAAGGGCATAGGCAGCTGTCCAGAGAAAACACTCAAGTATTTTCCCACAAGCACCATTTATACCCCAAGTATTATACTTAATTCTGTAGCCCATACAAGGGTATCACTCTTCATTCAGAAAATGACCTTGTTTCATAGTTATTCCCTTAGAGGTAGATACTATATTTCCATTACTTGGTAGGGAAACAGAAATCAGGGTTCCTTTAAAGTTTAGGGACTGACATTATGGAATAGAAGGATAGAGCTCAGAAATATAGCAGGACCTCTCTCATCCTCAAGGATGTATCTCAGATCACAAAATAGTCTAGATATCACTAAATCATCATTTAATGAGGAAATAAATGATAGCATTAGAAGATACAGATAATTCTGGGTGATGAGTACTCCCTACTTAAGTTGGCAGACAAAGGATTAATTAAAATAGCTATTACCACATCAAAAGAGTTAGTGACAATGGCTTCTGCTTAGCATAATCTGATTTTATATTCATTGCAAAATTAATAAGGAATTGTAAATTATACATACACACACTGAGAGAGTCCATGGAGTTTTGTCATTGAAAGTTATCTTAGAGGTTATCAATTATCTACTGCCATCTTTAGGTGGAACCAGAACTAGAATGCTTAGTCTTTCACTGATAACTGACCAATATGTAACAAGAAAAATACAGGCTAACACTAACATGGTAGAATGCACTATTGTCAGTTATTCATTTCCTCTTTCACTGTAAAAAAATTCTGTATCTCTGCCTCATTAGGACTGGGCTTGGTTATATGACTTGCTTTGACCATGGGATATGAGTATATATAACAAATACCATGTTCCAGCTAAAAATTTAATCGTAAACTCATAGTTTGACATAGTCTGATTAACAAAGTGATTGAAAGTAATATATTTATAATGGTACTCTTTTATCTGCTGAAGACCAACAAATGGAAATGACATTCCTATTAAGCAAAGCAGCCCATTAATACCATGGCTCTTCACATGATGGTGAAGAGGCATGCCTCTCTTGTGGGGAATATGAATTTTCATGGGTGGCTTAAGTATTGAAAACAGCATCTTCATATTCTCAAGAGATATGCCCCCAAATGGGAGTATGGGAAATTACATTGCTCTGAAATTAATGTTCCAATTTTGCTTCCTAAAGTAATTCTCTCTGGGGAAAAAGTATACAGTCCAACCCTGTAGTGTTCAGAAATGCCCAGGTAACTTGCTGCAACCAATGAAATCTGTACAGAAGTTACATGTGGCCCTTGCCATCTGTGGTTCTCCTTCTCTCTTTACCTACACCACAAAACTCCAAATGTTCAAAATAGAGACAGCTCTGTCACCCCATGTTTGAGACAAAGGAAATGTAAGCAAAATCACAGATGACCCATGATAGACAGGCGTTTCCTGCATAAGTGAGAAATTTGTGACTTTAAGCACAGAGAACTGGGTTGTTTTGTTGCTGTGGCATGGCCAAGCTTATTCTGACTAATAAAAGGGAATATATTCTTTCCTGATAATCATTGATATAATAGACATTATGTCCCCTAAGCACTCTTCTCTATATATTGTTCCTTTCAATTGACTTTTTGAAAGGTATTAAGCAACACATGGTTCAAGACTATGTTCAGACAAGCACTTGCAATGCCTCTATGCCAAATGTTCAGTTTAAGGTTCATTTTAGTTTTAATAATTATTCAATGTGGATATATAATTTATATCCTTTAGGACAATCCTTAGGACAATTTACATCCTTAAGACAATTAAGGATCCTAATGAAGATGTTTGCTTGAATAAAAGCAATAAACTAAGCAAATGCATATATCCATCATTTTCTTATGAAGTAATGGTAGTTAGTCCCTGACCAAAGCAGTGGGTGATAGATGACAGATGATAGATAGATATAGATAGATATCCAGAATTCTGTTCCTAAATCAAGACAAGTTTTGATTTAAGTAGCTATAACTGAGATTATTTTCCAACAGGCTTTTTGTTTTGTTTTCAGTAAAGCATCCATAGCTTCAAATCTAAAACAGCCTCCAATTATAAACTCAATATTAAATAACCTAATATAAAATTATTCATATTTCTAGATTGATATATGTGAGATTATTGTAATAATAAATCAGTTAAAATAAAACACCTACTGTTGATGATGACTTTAATTTTAAAGTAGTTGATCTAGAAGCCTTCTATCTTCTAGGATGAGGTATCAGAGTCACTTCTTTATTAAGGCCACCCCTAAGTTATGATGCTAAAATCTAGCCATCTTTATTTTGAGAGAATACCTGGCTAACTCTTCTTTCTTAGATATGAAAGTGCTTTGAGAAATTCTGAACATATTATCAAATTATTGAGGAAGAGATTAAAGAGACAAGAAGGGAAATGAAAATACATTTTTTCAATGACTTTGGAAATTATTTTTAAGACATAAATATGCCATTCTTATCAACATTCCCTTGACTTAGATGCTATCTAAGGTCTATATCGATAGTCAAATATAACAAATTTCTACCCATGGAATGAAAAAACAAAGAAAAACCTTTAAAATCTGCAATATTATATTATTATCATATTATTTCTGTATTATTCATGGCATTTCATACAAAAGAGTACAGATTTATATGGCATCTTTAGTGGAAGTGCTAGGTCTCCTTGAACTCAATAGAGCCTCACATCAAATACTGAGCTAAGCATAAGCTTATAATTTATGAAGCACAAAAGTAGCACATGTTTTAGATCAAACAACTTTGATTTCAATGTGTTTATAATTTAGAGAAAGGGTTGTTCTGGTCTGAGTGAGGCAGGATCTTGCCCACAAAACTGGTAAAGGTAAACAGGTTCATAAGACTGGAACTCAGCATTTCACAGTCACCTTTCAATACTCATGGTACAGCAAGCCTATCCTGACACTGGCATTTGGCTATTGACCGCAGCACTTCACCATCATGCTGCTCATTTCTAAACATATCAATTTCAGTTTGACATTTGCTTTAGGGACATTTGTTTCTCAGAGTTAAGAAAACAGCTTAACTAGGAGAACAGATATGCAAAATTAAAGTTATTTATATAATCACTAACACAGTGATGTTTAAGACCTTTGAAACTGCTGTGAAATTTTAGGGCTATGATATCATGCCATACACTTTGAAAAATTAATTCAAATTAGTTTGGAAATGAGCACTTTTATACCCACTGAAAATTTTAATAGAAGTATGGGGTTATAATCAAAGAAATAACAATAGAAATATAGGGTTATAATCAAAGCAGCACACCCGAAAGATGTCTACAGAGGTTAAAATTGTGTTTTTTAATATCTTCATTAAAGAAGTTAAGGTAATAATGAGCAAATTAATCAAATGTAAAAATATTAAGAAAGAATGATAATAAAGTCATTAGAAAAGGATTGTAGTTACTTAAAAATTAGATCTCAAAATTAGATTAATTTTAAAAGGCAAAGATCTGGAAAATAGATATACACATTAGAAACAGAGAGAGGGTAAAAATGTAGAAAGCAGTAATGTAAGTAAATAAATCTATAATATTATATCTCAATATTGTCTTGACAAATGCTCTTTTATAGTTGAGCAGGTAAATACTTCCTTCATCTAATAAGACTTCAGCTTTCTGTCCCATTAGACATTGCAATGAAGATTGTTCAATAGTCATTACATAGATGGAGAATAATATAAGGCAACTATAAACCACACCTTGTTTTTTTGGCAGTATGGCATCAAAGCTTGTACATAAGCATTTTCAAAGTCTGGTGGGGAAAGTACCATTTATTTAATACCCAAGATTAGGCAAATCATCTATAATGTCTTTCCTATTCCACATGTTACACTCAACCTGTAATTAATCCCCTCCATTGAAACCACCCATTTTGCATTGATTCTCAAGGCTTCTATGGAAAACAAGACTACAAACTGACTCTTCCTAACCTCCCATCTGAAAAATGTGGCTATATCAGAGCCAAGACCACTACAATCTAACATATTCCCTCAAAATGGTACATGATGTATGAGCTTTCCTGATTATACAGGATCACTGTCTGTCAGGACAGAGACAAAAGGAATCATGGGAGATATTACTCTAAATGTATCAACAGAGAAGCACCAGGGAGGGTCCAGACCAGCAAAGCTCTGGAATCTGTGGTTGGCAGAGTATTCTGATGTGTTGACCAGCAGCGAATCACAGTGCTGTGTTTACCCAGACTGTAGCCTGGCGTACAAGTTCATGCACTCAGTTTGGCCATAAATTGTCTTTGGGAGGGCCCTGAAAGTATCACTGGAGCAATATTTTTCTAAATTAGTGAGGAAAGGGAAATTTCAAAGTATATAAATAAATGGTATTCTCTTTGAGGCTAAATTGGAGCAATTAAGCAATGACACACCCCATCAAAAGGGTCAATGCTGTTCTGATCTTTAAGCTCAGGCGGCAGAGAAAGAGGAGCAACTCTAGTCCTAGCCTGAGAGTAGCCCGTCTGAAAGATGATCAGACCATGTTCCGACCATTAATATAGGCAAGAGTCAAGCGTGATAAGGGCAAAAGAGCAAAACTGCCATTCTGCTTAGATAAACCCTTTTCTAGCTTTTCCTGATAACAGAGACAGACAGTCTAAAAAGGTTAATGCTAATGACATTCACCATTGAAAAATGAGTTTAGGTGCCCCCTCTGCCCAACCCTCTTTTCTCTTTGGGATAATCATAATAGATAGCTGTTCCCTGTGGTTAAACAATTGGGAAATTACTAAAACAATTTGCAACAAACATACATTTATAACATAGAAACACAAGAAAGGAAAAGAAATGACATTTCAAAGGCATTCCACAGGGGGAATCTTGCAGTTTTCAAGTTGAGAAGTGTGTTTTGGCACAACAAACTTGAAGTGCATAGACAATCCAATCTAAGATACATGTTACTTTCTTTCAAAACTCTTTCACAGGAAATAGTCCAGTTTTGTGATTTTCATCAGCATATTTTGAAATTAATATTTTAATATCTGGTATTTCCAATATACTAAGGCCAAGCCAGTCATTAATTTGTTATTCCTCAATAAAAATACCAGGAAAAGTAAGGTTGTGAATAGCCATATTTCAAAGGTCTATAAGAAAAAAAGATGGACCTATAAGTTGGCTCTACAAGATGGTTCTATTGTCACTCAGAAAATAATCATAAGTTTTTTCTCTGGAGCTTCATAAAACTTCTATTATTTTTTTACCATATCTTTCTCTTAATTGTGTGTATCATTTATTACATTGTAACCATTTCTGAGTAACAGATTTTGTCTTCATCATGTCACTGTCGATCGAGTACCTGACATTTTGTAAATATTTTAAGAATGCTTTCTGAACGAGTGAAGCAGGAGAGTCTTGTGCTCTGGAACGTACCCTCTCATGTTCTACTTCTGGATCAACCCAGTTCTCTTTCCTGACCCCACAGAACCACTAAGCCACGACCTCACATTTCTCTTCCTTGCTACATGCCCCCCAAAACTTATAGTTCTGCAGTATAGGTAGCTAGGTACTAATAAAAGAAGGAAGCAAAGGGAATCAGACATTATTAAGCAAAATAAACTAGGGAACTGAATCGGATACTAAACCTGCTTTGCTAGGAAGTGGCAGCATAGGGACATACAGGGGATCACAGCACTGCCCTGTAAAGAGGGTTAACACTCCTCCCTCTCCAGTGCAGGGAAGAACCAGCTTTCTAAACTGCTGGCAGGTACCAGATTATCAGAAGGGGAAATTCCTCTACTGGGAGCAACACCAGTAGAAGCCAAGATGGCACAGGGGAAGACACTTCTACCACGAGGCATGTGCAGTAGAAGCCAGGATTGCAACTATAATGGGTGGAGCCTAGCCTGGGATTGGATAAAGGACACTGAGCCCAGAAGATCCAGGCCATAAAGAATTGGGAAATTGGTTAATTAGTTTGAAAAAAAGCCTGGTCCTACAACAGCCTGAGATCACCTATAGCAGCAGCATGGGGTTCAGCAGCAAGTGTGGTCCTGGGCACAGAGTCAGCCAGCTGCAACACAGACTAAGCTAGCCAGATGAGGACAGGGACTGAACTGGACTGAACCAATGGCACAGAATTTATGGGCACTGGACTTTGTTCTAGGGTTAATGAAGACAAAGTTAAACTTTTTCCACAGGAGGACAGACAGAGATGAGACATCGCAGCTGAACCCAGGCCAGCCCTTTGATTTTGCTTCTACAATAAATCTTACCACTATACCTTATCCTCCCACGTGTGGGTCCCCTGAAGACTTTCGTTGTCATTCTAGGAAAGGGCCTATCTCCACAGGCAACAGTTCCTGTCATTGCTTTGTCACTTCTATTTATTCTTCCATCCACTACATTAGATTTCCTACCCTAACTGCAAAGACACTCCTGATTGAGGCTTCAACGGCTCCCCTGATGAGAATCCCAATGGATGCTTCTTTGTTTTTACTCAAAATTCTCATGCAATATTTATACAGCTAATTATTCCCTCCACCTTGATTTACATTTATTTTTAGAATGCTGTCATATCCCTCTTCTCTATCAATATTCTTTCTCTCAATGATCTCATTCATTTCTCAGAGTTAAAGTAAATTATTCACATACTGGTGACTTTCAATTTTTATCTTGTTCTTAATTATTGTCTACATGCAGATGAGTTTCAAATACTTACCATCACATACTTATGACCCTGAGCTCTTTCTGAGCCCCTTACTCATGTAGCCAATGGCCTCAATGCCATCACTACTTGGATGACTTAACATATTCAAAGATATCATTCTTGATTCCCTCAACTTGGTTTCCCAATGAATTTTTCCATAATAGTAAATGATACTGATAAGGGATGCAAGAGTGAGAAAATTTTAGTTTAAGGTAAATAATTATAAGTCTAGTAAGTAATGCATATGTTAAAGCTATTATTTCAGGAACTGCAGACAAGAACCGTCTCCTAGGGCACAGCTAAAGATTACCACCTGGGGAGCAAGTGGAGGCATCTGGGCCATTGTGTTCCAGGAGAGGCAGACCACCACCCACCCATGAACAGCTAACTGTCCAGGGGCGAGAATACTGCAGTTTCTTTTTTTTTTTCATCTAATTTTCCCTGAATTTCAAAACCCCCCACCATACTTTGTTCTCTGTTATAAAAAGGATGGCTTAGAAGGAAATGTAAGATGGTCCATTAGGGTATGAACCTGCTGTCTTCTCAGATCACTGGCCATCTGAATAAAGCATCCATCAAGATTCAATCCCTGTCTCTGCTTATGGGGTTCAGTATGTGACAGGTGGAACAAATGCCGGTCTTTTCTGGTTTCATACCACTATCTACTCAATTGCTCAAGGCAAAAACTACAAGACTTAACCTGCATTCCACCTTTTCCCTAATATAACTTCATAAAATCCATAAGCAAATTGTCAATTCTACCTCCAAAGGAAACCCAAATCTTGCCACCTCACCCCATCTTCATTGCCATCACCTTAGTCTAAGTCACTGCCATTAATAGAAAGTTTTCCTGTCACGGCCTCCTAACTGCAGTAGTCTCTCTTCTTGTACTGTTGTTCCCTCCACACCCAATTCACTCCCCACCCAGCAGCGAGCATGAACTTTTTAAAAGGAAATCAAATTACAATGTTTACCAGCAGCTTAACCCTCAAAGCTGCCCCAAAACATTTGGCAAGGAGTTTGGATTTTTTTTCCAAACTCTTTTGGGGAAGTAGGGAGACATCTTAGTATGTTTTCTTAAGTAAATTATCTCATTTAAGCATCAAAAAAGCCTTGTTAGATCATTATATTATCAAATATTACATCAAAATGGAAAAGCTGATTCTAAAATGAAGTCTTAAAGAGGTTAGTAGGCTTGCCCAAGGTTACACACCTAGTATAGCGATTAGCCTGCAGTTTTGGTAAAGGATAAAAGAAAACAAGGAGAGTAGAGGTGCCTTGTGAACCGGAGAACTAATGTATGTATCCTAAAGGACTCAGGAAACAGCAGCAGCAGCTTCCAGTGCTCAGAAATGATCATTCGTTATCAGACAAACCTGCAGGATCTTACCTTGGACTTCCACTACGCTAAATTATTCTGCTATTTTTAACATTAAATGTTGTTTAAATACATTATCTTTCATGTAGTAACTAATATTTAAGTGTGAACAAATCTTAAGATTTGGGAAAATGGCTGAATTGCTGTAGTAAATATATTCTTTCTATAAAAGTAAACATATATACATATATATATATATATATATATATATATATTCTTTCTATAAACTGATAAGGAAATTTGAAGGTGCACTGCACATTTAATAATGCCACCACCAAGACGCAATGATGTCCCTCTCAGTTTGACTATGCCTTAGCCAGGCCTTTTCCTGTTCCCAGGTTCCTAATCTCCCTTTGCTTAGAAAGCTTCCTATAGAAAAGTTGTAACTGTAAATTCTTTCTCTGTCTCTTTGAAATGTAAATCTTTTTAAAAGCCTCTCACTAGTTTTATACCCAGGAATGTCTTTGTCAAGGACCTGGAAACCATCTCTCTGAAATGTCATCATAAAAGGAGACAGCACCCCCATTTCCCAGTTTCTGAGAAGATGTAGAAGAAGCCGAACTTCCCAGGGCGCTTTCCTCAGGATACAAAACTAGCTCCTGTAATGAAGATATAAAAAGTTCATTTTCCTTTTACATAAACCCACTTAGAAAACACAGGTAGTTTGTGACCCAGCTCAAATGTCCTCCAGGATTCCTCTCCGAGCTCATGCCAGACCCTAAAGAACTTTATCCCCTGTGTGTCAATGAAGTCGAGTTCAGACTTATTCTGCTCTGGCATCTCTCCTCTTTGTAATAGCTTTGAATAAAGTCTTGTTTGCCTGTGTAACTTGGTCTGGTGCAATTTTTTCTTTGATACCACATTTTTAGAAGAGATTTTCATGGTGTAGGGGGAATGTCATGTATGTACATAAAACACAAACAAAAAGCACCTTACTTACCATTAAGGTAGCAGCTCTGGGGAAAAAATATAAATTTGGTAAAATCAGGTTTATAAATTATTGCTTGGGATAAATTAAATGTTTCTGACTAAATAATTTTTTTCCATTCAAAGAGCCATTTTTACAGGTAAAGAACAGACATGGAGGCTATCTATTGAAACTCATTAATATTTGTTGTAAGCAGAATTCAAGTAACTTTAAAGTGAAAGAAAATAGAGCATTTGAATTTAGAAGCATAAGCAGGTATTAATAATTAACCAATCTATAAAAATAACTTATACCAGAGAGTTCAGCAGCCAACTGTGCTCAACATTAGGCCCTCCCTGTACCTCCAACAAAATGCCACACCCTTTTCCTTTTCCACTCTGGATTAAAAGAACAATAGAAGGAAATCTAATTACTTGTTATAGGAAAATGCAAATGAGAAAAAATCAAAAAGATTGAATATATTAGGCAACAGAGCATTCAGAAGATAAAGTAAGAAGGAGGAAAATCAATCTGACTGTCAAAACCAACATTCAAATTAACATCATCTAGCTTGAAAAATATCTCTTCATATTTATACAAATTGAATGTAAAGATCAACTCAAAGATAAGCTAGAGGTATTCATAGCAAATTTTTCCTGTCCTCATTGCTCAGAGTAGCAACAACCAATTTTAAATGATAGCTCTTCAATGTGAGACTTCTGAAGAAGACAGGCCAACAATTTAAAATGTAATCTAATTTCTCATAAACTATAAAAATCAAGTGAGATTTCCATGTCTTATGGGAAAAAATAATGAACTAGAAGAGTGGGTAAGAGACACAGGAAGATATAAAATACTTTTCAAACTGTATTTCTCAATTCAATTGAGAGAAGTATGGGGCAAATACTTCTCTCGATTGAATTGAGAGAAATAATCTGTCCAAAAACTTTAATCATGATATTTGCCCCAAACAGACCAACAGTCTTGAATAATGAAAGTAGCTCATATTCACTAAGAATCTGAAAACTCAGACATATCAGAAAATAACTTGACAGAAAAAGTATATTGTTACAGGAATCAATTTTATGTTTGGAAACATTATTTGGCCTTAAAAATATCCAAGTTAGGGTTAATAGCTATAAATCAGAATCATCTCTATTAAAAGGCTACTATTCAATTACTTTTACCATAGAAATTTGACTGTCAAAAAATTGAAACAAGAACCATGAAATAGGAAACATATCCAATCTATTAACTTTCTGTGTGATTTATAAAGCACAACACAATGCAAATAAATATAATGAAATTCAATTATACAGTTAATTCAATTCAATGTTTATTTCTCAAATTAATTATATGAAACCAAGAGTAGCAATACTCCAAAATAATTTTTAAATCATAGACTATTTATTCAACAGGTGTTAGATTGGATATTAAATCTCTCTATATAAATCTCATTTACCATGTCAAATTAATGTAAAGAATTTACAACACAGAAATTGCAAAATGTATTTCTAATGCATTTTAGATCCCAACAGATTGCTCTCAAAGACTTACTAATTCAACAAATAAACACAATCAAACAAAATAACATTACAAGCATTGTCATTAAGGTATTCATCATACATTCTCTACCACAATATGATTGAAATTCAATGCAAGATCTGTACCAGAAATAAAAAGCAAATTCATTTGTGTTCTTTCTCTTGCCTATAGTAATATATACCATGAATCTCAATAGGTTGTTTCTTATTAAATTTTCTTTGTTTCTAGGATCATTTAGTGCACCACCAAAAACCACCATACTGATATTTGTAATTCCATACATTTAACAGGCATGTTTTCTACTGAAGAGTCAATAAAAAAAACTCACATTCAAACAGGAAGACTCTATATTAGAAGCTGTAATTCCTGATTATAGAAAATGTGAAAGTTGACATTGTGGAACCATTTTAAAATGGAGCCAGAATAGCCAGTCCAGAGGCACTGCCTTGCACATCTTGCTCCTTGAACTTTTGGACTGTTTGAACAGGACCAGACCTTTGGACTGGGCCAACCCAACATTATCCCACAAAGAGCTGTTTGTAAAACCAACAAAAGGAAAATGCACATGGTAACCACAAAGAATGATTATTATAGGCTCTTTATCAGCACCAATCGTTTATAGCTAAAGAATGACTCAGTTATCCTATAACTCAGCACCAACAGCAATTTTGCTTAATTTCATGTGCTTATTGTTTTCCTTCTCTCATAAAAACTCCTTGCTCTCACCCTGTTATTGGGACACTTTTTGAGCTTTTGTTTAAATATGTACTCCCCAAGTTGTAATCCTGTGATCCCAACAAATAAACACTTGTTGACTCTCATCTCAGATATTTTATTTCAGGTTAATAGAAACCAAAAGAAATTATACATTTTTTCCCTTAAGGAATATTTTTCCCAGAATACAGTTCAATCTTTGAAGGAGCAGAAGACAGATGCAGTGGTTTTTCAGTTGTTGACATTGTCATCCACTTCAGTTAAAATCAAACACTATGAATCAATTAAACACATCATATCATAATTAATCAGTAGTTTATTCCCTCACTAAAATTCCAGATTACCACTTGCAATTTTTATAAAGGGTTGACCTACATAATGTCACACTTAATTTTTACCAATCGATAATTTTCTTTTAATTTTATGTATGTTTGTTGATGATGAGATAGAAAAATAGAACTGCATTGTGCTGTCTCAAAGTTTAAGCTTCTAGAAATTAGAAGCTATGCTTTTTGGTTTTTGTTTTTACTTTCAGCAAATATATTACAATCTTTTTAATGTTGTATACCTATCAGAATTTATAGTGATCCTAGGTATTCGCAATGATAACTCCATAATTTTCACTTATCAAAGAAAAATGCATTCCTGATCCCTATGGTATTAAAAAAAGAGGAACCAAGTATTTGAGAAAGATTTTCAATAATAAGAATTAAAAATTTAAAAAGGTGTGTGTTTCATTACAGAATTAAATTAGCCAGAACATTCCATTCTTCAAGCATTTCTGTTCATCAAGGGTTTTTTTGTACTTTTTAATTTTAATTGTTGTTCAAGTACAGTTTTCTGTCTTTTACCCTCATTCCAGCACACCCCCCAGCCCTCCCCCCCCCATTTCTACCCGCCCCCTTGTTTTTGTCCATGTGTCCTTTATACTTGTTCCTATAAACCCTCCCCCTTTTCCCCTGAATTTCCTTCCCCTCTCCCTTCTGGTCACTGTCAGCCTGTTCTTTATTTCAGTGTCTTTGGTTATGTTTTGCTTGTTTGTTTGTTTTGTTGTTTAGGTTCTTGTGGCACAACAAAAAAATAGGTATAAGTTTAATTCAATGACACCAGACAGCTATTGTTGTGTTGGCTGTTGTCATTTTTTTTTAATTTGACAATCTAAAGGAAAAGAGGTCAGTGCCCCTGACTAAATAGTCAGGTATTTTATGCTTTAAAAATTCATGCAGCACACCAGTGTGCTGCATCACACAGGCTGAAAATCACTGCCTCAATCATTTGAAAACATTTTTATAACATTCTCTCATTTCATCTTGCCCTTCCTATATAATTGGGCAAATTTGGTTTTTAAAAACTAATGTATAATTTCACAATTATCTTTCAAGAAATATATTTCAAACTGTAAACAGTGACCACACTAAGAAGTCTTTAATGAAAGTGGACCTAAATCAGAGAGGCCACGTGAGGTCACATCACAACAATTAGTCCAAACAAGAAACCGTATATACACTTGACCAAACTTCCTTAACTAAATTTTGAGGGTTTTTTTTTTTAATCTGTTCCCAAAGCCACTCTCCTATACTGGTAAATGTAAATAAAGAGCCCAATTACAGAAGGATGTTAGGTGTCAAATATCAACTTGAGTATCCCTAAATTAGAGGTATCAAAAATTCAGTTTTAAATATCTCAGCTTATAGTTATTATTTTTTGAAAACCAAGCACAAATCCATTCTTTGGTTACAGTATACTTATCTTCCTTGTGGGTAGTGATCAACTTCATTTTTTTGTTGTTGTTTTTGTTTATGTGCTTTCCAAGGAGCTGACTCAAGAGAAGGCATTCCAATCAGGAATGGACAATCAGAACATTTCATTTTCCTCGCGCACAAAGATAAATTCAGCTTTAGGCCTGTGAACCAAGTATGGAGAGAATCCGGGAATATTTGCTGATATTATAGAGAGTACTGCATACTTTTTTCTTCCTATGTGAAACAGGGAAGGTATAAAACCAGGGTCACTGTCAGCCATCCTGCTGACCATGAAGTCTAAAAGAGGAGCCAACCAAGAGGTGGGGTAGTAGGCTGAATAATACCCTTTTTCCCAATGATGTCCATGTCCTAATCTTTTGAAGCTGTGAATACATTACCTTTTATACCAAGAGGGACTTTGCAGATGTGAATACGTTAAGAATCTTAATGGGGATCTTATCTCACATTATCAAGGTAGGCCCCACATGTAATCCTGAGGGCCTTTATAAGAGAGAGACAAGATCATTGGGGAGAAGGCAGCAACGTGATGATGAAAGCGATGTAAGGGATGCAGCCAGGAGCCACGGAATGCTGGCCGGCAGCTTTTAGCAGCTGAAAGAAGCAAAATACAGGTTCTCTCCTGCAGCCTACAGAAGATTCTGCCAACATCTTGATTTTAGCCCCTTTACAACTCGTTTAGGACTTCTGACCTCCAGAACAGGAAGAAAATAAATTTGTATTACTCTGACTGACTAAATGTGGGGTGATCTGTTACAGCAGCAATGGGAACTAACGCAGAAGGGGAAACACTGAGTCCTGGTGGTTTCTTTAATCCTTGTCTGGATAAAACCAACACTATCCCCAGAACTCTTCAAGTTTTAGGAGTTTGGGTTGAGTTTTCTTTCATTGTCAATCAATTATTCTCATAAAGGCCTCAGCTGAGATTGGTTAAAACAATCTCTTTTTGTCAATCAAATTCCTATATGATATTCATATCCAATAATTTGTCTTCCTTTTATTCCCTTACTTAAAGTCCTTTTGACAAATTTCACCATCTTAATGACTCTATCATTTAAACCTATTGAGGTATTTTGATACCTAATTTTCTTCCAATTTATTAGTTAATTTTATTAGTTTTGTGCCATTCATTTATTTTCAAAATACATGCCAAATTACTCCTTCACTAATTAATTTAATTCACATGTTCATTGACATAATTTACATATAGTTATGTTACCATCTCTGAAACAAATTGAATTTGCAATTTATTTAAATTACATTCTATATATGTTTCTAACATGTGTAACTGCTAAATTATTTGATGTATTTTTAATGCTTACTTCTATAGAAGTATTAACATAAAATTTAGTTTGAAAATTCTCTTATCATACTCATGTCAATTACACTGATCACTAACTTTTTTTTGTTTGTTTTATGTAACTTACATTTTATTCTTATTAATACATCTCAGACCACCAGTCTACACCAGTTTGTTTTTTACTTTATTGAGATATTATTCATGTTTCACAAAATTCGGCCACTTAAAATGTACAATTCAATGATTTTTAATGTATTTATAGAGTGTAACATTACCGCAATATAGTTTTAGAACATTTTATCACCCCAAATAGCAATTGTGTACCTATTGTCATTCACTCCCATTTCTACCCCCTGCTCCCCTCCCCTGAAACTATTAATTTACATCCTATTCTCTAGATTTACCTATCCTGGAC
Source organism: Phyllostomus discolor (assembly GCF_004126475.2). NCBI lineage: Eukaryota > Metazoa > Chordata > Mammalia > Chiroptera > Phyllostomidae > Phyllostomus > Phyllostomus discolor. The sequence continues at coordinate 24,091,810 of NC_040912.2, read as the reverse complement.
TTTTCATATCATGGAACCATACAATATGTAGTCTTTTGTGACTGCCTTGTTTTAGTATTTATAATTTAAACTTACCATTTATTAACAATAGTAATTACTTCTGCAAGTGTTTCTGAGTTCCATAAGATAAAATTCATCTAGACCTAGTTTTTCAAATTAATTTAATCCAAACAGATGTTCCCTCATAAGTTGGCCTCTCCTTACCCTTTATAATGTTTGTATTATCTTTTAGACTTTTAGAGCTTTTCTCAACGGAAGAAAAAGGAAACAAGGCAGAAGCTGAATAGGTCTGCTTTACCCTGCTGTCATTAAGATGATATTTGGCGGAGCTGGCTATATACATTTTTATTTATCTTTTTCTTCCAAGGAAGGGAAACTTTCTTTGTTGGGAAAGGCCTTCTTGCCATGGGTGAGTCTCTGCAGGAGAGCAACTGCTATGTGCTGCTGCTAACACTCCTCAGAAAGGTCCAAATCAACCTGCTACAGTGCTGGAGAGACTTGGTTTGCTCAGCAGGAGAGAGAAATGAAAAACAGAGAAAAATAGATAAGAGGGTAGCGGAGAAGATAGCCTGAAGGGTAATGTAAACTCGTGTAATACTGATATTCTCCTCTGATCTCACAATTACTTAGTGAAGTTTCTAAATTCATGAAGTGTTTACTGTGCATGATTTTTTCTGGAAATGGGTGAAGCATCAGATTTTCACATGCAGATTGACAAGGGGCAACATAGCAACAGCAAGTAAAGATTCAGGAAAGAATTGCTGGTAAGAGGAGAGGACCCTGGGAAGTTCAGAGAAATCTTGCAGAGGCTTAAGGTTGTGGCATTGGACTTCTAAATAAATCTCCCTAGAAGTCAGGAGTCAAAGAGGCATGAGCTGGCAGCCAAGTCGGAGACAGCTCTTTGGCGGAGGAAGCTTTTTATCAGGGTGTCAACTTAATTAGTTTTTGCAAGTTGTAATTTATTCTTGGATTCAAATATATAACTTCTAATTAATTCTACCTCTTTTAGTTGTATTCTTCTTGTTAGATTTAGAGTTTTCTTCCTCCCTAATATTAGTGAGAATCATACTGGTTGGAGTGTCAATTCTTTTTTAGCTGAATTCCCACACAGAAAATATCACCTTAGAAACTATATTGGTTTGCTAGGGCTGTTATAAGAAAATACTACAGACTGATGGCTTAAACAACAGAAATTTACTTTCTCACAGTTCTGAAGGCTGGAAGTCCAAGACCAAGGTGTCAGTTGGATTGTTTTCTTCTGTGGCCTCTCTCCTTGGCATGCATATGGCTGCCTCCCCACTGTGGCTGCACATGGTCATCCTTATATCTGTCATACCTCCTCTTCTTATAAAGACATTAGTCATATTGAATGAGGGCCCACTCTAATGATCCCACTTTAATTTAATTACCTCTTTAAAGGTCTTATGTTCAAATACAGGCATGTCCAAAGGTAGACTGTGAGGTACTACAGATTAAGGCTTCAACATATAGATAGATTTGGGGAGAACATAATTCAGCACATAATAGTAACATAATCATATTTTGCAGAAATTATGTAATCCAATTTGTCAAAATCTTCTGTATCATATGTCAGGTGAAACCTCTTTATAATGTGTATATTCCCTTCTCATCATAATGGCAATGAGTGTTTTCCATCAAAAATTACATATATCTAAAAACACACATACCTACACAATCAGAATTCCTAATCCAGGTAGGTTTACATCCTGTTCATTCTAGATTAGAAGCTTTATTCTCCATATACTGAATTGTGTGGTTGGTATCTTTGTGTGTGTTAATCTTATGTACTCACAGGATCTTAATTATGGTTAAAATAGATTCATTTTTAGTCTTTCCATAGAACTTACACATTTTAATAAAATATACACTGAGTTGTCTTTTGGACAATTACCTATTGACAATGTCAATTGCTACTGGAGTTGATTATTTGTGTTAGAAATCTCAGATTGTAAGGACTGGATAAAGATGAAGAAGAAAGAGACAAAAAACAAGAGTACAGAATTTTAGCCAAGAGAATGCATGGAGCCCAGTGACAGACATGAAAGTAAAACTGAAGTCTTTTACCACTCTGTGACATGTTTTTGCTATTAGACCATCATACTTCGATATGGATTATAGAAATGTCACTATTCCTTAAAGTGCCATTGCACCTTCTCCTATATAATTTCTAACAAATTACAGAGGTTTTATGAAAATTAATTGTAGGAAAAGGCTCAAAGTACTCTGAGGTCCTCTGAAGAAAGACATGAAACAAAACTAAGTAATTGTCATTATTTTCATTACTATGTATTAAACATGTTTGGTAGTTGCAGGAAAGTCACTCATGGGACTGAGAAAAAACTAGTATTAAAGTCAGAAATACATTAAATTGATTAATATTAAAAAGGGTAAAAATCATTGGCCTCAAAAATTTACCTTTTATTAAGTGAATTACTAAATATAAGTGTTAAAGCAGTACTCCATGCATATCAGCAAACTCAGAGTTCTCAGATCACCCATAAAGATTATGTCTGCCTTTAGGCACATGTAGGTTTGTCTTCACAAGTAATAGTCCACTACCAGAATATAAAGTATGTACAGCTCTAAGCTTAGCACCTGACTTCTTAAGTAATCTTACAAGGCACCACCTGAATAATTATTAGAAATGATATGATGGTACATAAAATCAAACCTATAGTTTTGGTAAGTATAGAGCTTTTTAGTAGGTGTCTTTGTGGTCTCAAAAAATGTGAACTGTTTAAGCCAGGAATCTAACCTTCAGCAAAATGAAAATGAGAAGATCAATTGTTTTTATATATATTGTCAGAGCTATCCACTTTGCATACTCATCAGAGACATAAACTATAAAAGAAGGTGTATATTAATTTCAATGAGGCATTTTGATGCCCTAACGAGCTTGGATGAATCAGAATTCAAAAATGTTTGCCTGCCCAATGCATCCAAAAGGCCAGCCAAAACAAATGTAGCTGTACAAGCTATACATTTAAATATCTGAGTTATTGTACATCTTGACAGAGCTACATTATTATGTGCCAATAAAAATGTCAATTTGTTATACAGACTTCTAAAGTATTACTCATCTCTTACAAAATGTGTGCATTTGCTTATTTTTATGTGCACATGTAGCTCACTTTTTAAAAACTACAAATAAACAAAAATAAAGAAGTTATTGCCAGCAGACCAGCCTTACAAGAAATACTAAAGGAAGTTCCTCAAGATTAAAGCAAGAGAACTCAGACAGTAATTTTAACAAGAACAAAGAGCACCAGTAAATATAATCATGTTTAAAATGAAAGAATATAAATACTTTTTTCTATCTTTTCATAACTTAATTTAAAAACAGCTGAATAAAATCATATGTAATGATATAATGCTTGGCTTGTAACATATAACAATGTAATATATGTGTAATGTAGTATTTGCCAATAATAGCCCAAATACAGTGGGTGGCAACAAACTATTTGAGCGAAGAGATAGCTATAGATGGTAAGTAATAATTGTAACAATTATATTTTATAGCATTAGTTGATATAATATGTAAGCAATAATACCACATAAGGAGGAAAAGAGAATAGCACCATGTAAAATAATATTTCTGTGTATCACTGGAATCGAACTAGCATATACCTACAGATGATTCTAAGTTTAGATGTAAATGGAAACACTAGAGCAACCACTATATATAAATATAGTGAAAACCCATTAAAGAAATTAAAATGCTATATAGGAACATATTTTACCTAATGCAAAAGAAAATACAAAGGAAGAATAGAGGGGCAAAAACATAAAAAAAATAAAAGTAAAATGGTGTATGTAAATAAAATTATAAATAACAATAACATTCAATGTGGATGGATTACACAACCCAATCAAAGCACGGAGATTGTCAGACTAGATTTTTTTTTATCATAATGTTGCAATTTTAATGCCCATTGTGATGGTATTAGAAGTCAGGGCCTTTGAGAGGTGCTTAAACCATGACTGTGGAGCCTCTGTGAATGCTACTAGTGTCCTTATAAAAAAGACCCCACAGGGATCCCTCCCTCTTCCGCCATGTGAGGACACAACAAGAAGACTCTGGCTATGAACCAGGAAAAAACCTCACCTGGCTAAGGTGGCACCTAGTCTCAGACTTCCAGCCTCCGCAACTGTGAGAAATTAGTTTCTGTTGTTCACAAGCCACCTGATACGTGGTGTTTTGTTGTAGCAGTCTGAATGGGCTAAGATAGTACCACCCTTGCAGGAAATACCATATGCATAGAATATATCACTTTAGTCTAAGCACATGCCAAACTAATGATAATTTTGAAAAATCAACATAATTAAGGGCATGTGAAATTTTTGTTTCACATAAGGGAACAGCTAATATGTACACTGGCAGCTTTTGATTTATTTGGATAAATTGTTCTACCATGGATGCTGTTTTAAATAACCTTTTCCGTTTTTTGTCCTATATGTCCACAGGTGGTACTTGAATTTCACAAGACATAAAAATAGTAAAACAAGGTCATTATATAGTGGAGTTTGCTTTACAATGTTCATATTAAGACCAAGGTTACCATCTGTCCCACAGGCAAACTTTATAACCACAGGAAGATGTTGGCTGTGCATAAGATATGACTTTACCCATAAAATTAAATATTGATGACCACTGCCATGATATTATAGGACTTTTTCAATATTGAATAAAATATGGAATCAAATGCTATTAAATGGGCATAAGTAATAGGTCACATGCATAACTAATAGGCAAGATTTTCACTTGTCAAGAATGCTATCACATTTTTTGTAAATATTGTATTTGCATATTCATTGTACAGGTTCAAAGTGTTTTTTTGCATATGGTGTTTCATTGGATCCCCACAATTTAGTCTAAAATCCAGGATAAAGCAAGAGAAAATATCCCTATACCAATAATATTTTCATTTTTATGGTGAAACATGGCTAAAAGTCATTCAGTGTCATGTATTTTATAAAGAAAAATAATGGTTTTCCTTCCGATATTCAAGAGGGTCATCAGATCATATGCTTAACATTTAGCTAGTATAGATTTATGTCTGACCTAGGCTATTATAAATGTATGAACTTTTTTCAAAAAAGCAATTTCTATTTGCAGTTAATCAAATGAGTTACTTCTTTAAGATAGTATCCTAGCAACTTCAGACAAAAGAGGAAGTCCCTGCTGATGTTAGAAAGAGATTTGTTTATCACATGCCCAAATCTAACTTCTGAGTGTGCTTCAAAGTGTTTCTTTGATCAAACAACTATCAAAACTTTCCTGTTATAGAACTAACAAGGGTGAAATAATCTTCATTTTACAATTTCTGAATTTGAGACGCCCAGGGAGAAAGAACAGTGGTTGTCACTTACAAGAAACAGGCTTCTTTAAGGAATTTTTTAATGAGACAGCATCTCTCAAATAAATCCGATAAGTTGTCAATAACCACATATGTAATTAAATCTTTTAAAATATTATTGGTCTGATAACTAAGTAATTAGATGTTTTCCAAACTTACAAAATAAACCTTTCCTGACATATTGTCTAATTATGAATTTTCATGCAGAAGTACAAGAGCCCCTACCCACTGGTCAGAATATGTCAGAGAAAGGGGCAGGAACTTCAATAAGGAAGTCCAATTTGGGGGGTATTGGTATCTCAGGAAATTATCTAAACCACACCATAAAATGATAGAACGAGAACTGACCCATGCAGAACTTTGCATCTGTGTTTAAGGAGAATACATCAATAAGATGTGCGGAGAAAATCCCAGCTTTGCCAAGTTTTATCATTTGCAGTGGCACAGACATATTTGCAAAGTGAAGATATTTACTTCTTGAATTTTACAATTTAATTCTTAAATTTTATAATTTATAATTAATTCCTAACAACCAAGGAAAATGAAAGTCTGCAATGGTTAAAGTTTCATTCCCATAAATGTTCCCTCTCTGAATATAGAAAGAAAATTCCTAAAACTATTAAATAGCTTTCTTGGTTGCCTCCCCTTATCACTCTATGAAATAATCACAATGAAAGGAAGTAGGTTAGGACAGGAGCAAGGCTGAACTTCATGCATACTGAAAATAATAATGTTAAGAAGCAGGTATGGTACAATTCAATTAAATCAGGAAAGAAAAGAAATCATCTACCCTTAACTGGTGATAAAAATTAGCAGTAACAACATCTAACTTGGTGCTGGGCTCTGGTGGTAAATTCTTTATATATATTAGCTCATAGAATTTTTATAACAAACCTACAAGACAGAAATGATTATTATGCCAAATTTGTAGATGAAGAAAATGAGACCTAAAGAGGTTATGCAACTTTCCCAGAGTTAACAAAAAAAAAAAAAAAAAAGAAAGAAAAAAGACAAAATTGAGATTCAACTCAGGTTTCTTTCGTCTCAAGCTTTTGGGCTTATATATGATGCTACACAGCCTTCCATTGACCCAGCAATGCTGAATATCTCTTGGTAATGTGGAATACCTGGTTCTGGGAGCCAGCAAATCCTTTGAGGTTATATTTAGAAACATAAGCAATGCATTGCCTCCCACAAACCATTTCCCCCTATCAGTAATTCCAGTGGGCATTCATCAGGTAGAATTGACTTTGTCTACAACATAATATGCCTATAACATAATACCCCGTCTCAAAATAAACATGGTTTAAGCAAGATAGATGTTTATTTTTTCATTCAGTAGGAAAAGTTCAATTTCACAAAGTCCCAGAGCTGATACAGCAATACCATAGGCTTGTTGCATCCAAACTTAGTCTGTCTTTACATACTTTAATCATCAGAACTGGCTTCCACTGACAACATTGCCTCATGGTCCAAGATAGCTGCTCAAGTGTTAACCATCTCATTCGGAGCACGGATAAGGAAGAGGAAGGAAGGGGAAATGAGTACCCCTCCCAGATGAGTCCACATGCTTAAAAAAAAAATCCTTCTTTTAAAAACACCAATATCACCTCTTGCACTCATATCTGATTGGCCACCCATAATTTCATGGAAGTTTGAAAAATGTAGTCTTTCAACTGGTCTGGCTTTTATTAGAAATGTAGAAAGGCAGTAATAGATGTTATATCAACACCTAGCAATGTCAACCACTGAGAAAGAGATAATCACCAGTGGGGCTTTTTAATACCTTCTTAATAAACTGTAAGTCAAAGTCACTAAATAAAACATGGCATCTCATAGAAGGAGTATTTATTGATTCCCTTAGAAACATGTAAAGGGACACAAATCTCATAATTAGAATTCTATTACTGGTTTAGTAAACAAACATTCTTATAATCATTTATAATTTAGTTTGCTAATTCAATATGAAATACGAATGTGACACGAGTAATAAAGAACTCATAAGAAAAATCCTAAGCTACTGGATAACACATCTGTCTCATTTCTTCTACTTCATTTGGCTCTGTTCCCCAGAAAAAGTTCATGAAATGTAGCAAACTCCAGCCTGATGCCTAAAATTAACATCCCCAATCTCATGCTCTGAGTTTCCGTTTTCTTCATTAACATATGTTATCTCAAACACAGCATCCTCTCCTCTGCTTCCGTGAACCTAAATAGATCAGAATAAATCTCTGGAAGTATATTTAATCCACCTCCTCAGCAAATATTCTTTATCCTCTGCCACTTCACTGAGAGAAAATCACAGTCCCTACCCCTGTTTCCTCTTCCAAAGCCTTACTGTTCTTTTCATTTTTCTTTCAAGTAACCACACATGTACTTGTCTTCCCTCAGTTACAATATCTTGAATAATTATCACAATAAAATGTGCTGGAGTAAACATCTGATGTGGCTTCATGGTATAGAAGGGAAGCTTATAGGTAGCAATGATAGAGCAGCATATTTTATTAATTACTTTCCTAACCTTTGGCGTTGCCCCGTAATGAATAAGACCATCTCAAGGTAGAGACTGTGAATACCATAAATAATCAAGCAAAGGCTAAATGCCAACTAGTGGGGACACTAAAAAGGGAATTGTTATATTGAGCAGAGGGTCAACTGATTCCCTAACGTCTTGACCCACAAAAATCTTTTGTAGAAATTCAAAATAAATTAAGTTGTATGACAACCCTCCAAATGATAGCTAATAAACTTCATTTTTTTTATATATTAGTCTAGCTGGTAAAATTACACTCAGCCATCTTATGGGATGCCTGTGTAAAACAGTTAATTCTAATTATACAGTAGATTTCAGATCTAGCATTGACATAGGGAAGAGAAGCAAAGAGGATTATTAAATAGAGGTGATAATTGCACTGATTTTTATTGCTTTTAGGAGAAGTTAAAACTTAATCAGCTTTTCAAGTGTCTCATTATCTACATTGATGACAAAAAATTAAATGTTAGAGAAAATGCCAAGAGCTCTGAAGCAAGCTAGATAAAAATCTATCTATCCATTATCATCATTCACTGCATTAAATCTAGTTAAGTAACATTGCAAAACAAGGTAAAGGCCTATGAATATACACTAAATGACTTCATTGGTTTAAACTATTGAGCCAATTAATATAATTTTACATTGTTTCAAGATAAAACATTTCTATTTTGACATAAAAAATAATAATTTTTTTCTAAGATTAATTTAATGACTTTTTATTTCAAAAATATCAAATAGATTAAGATCATCCTGACACTGGGCTCCCAAATTTCAACAATTTCACATTTATATATTTACTCCACACAGTACAAAGCAGGATTTGAATGCAAAAAAAGAGTGGGATTAGGACATGTGCTGCCTCAGACATTTCACTTTAGATCTTCCTGTCCATATTACACTTTAATAAAAAATGAGGCTATTGCTCCTGAAATATCATGTATTTTCATGAGTAAGATAGAATAGAGGCTAAGGAAGAAGGGTTATGGCCTAGAACTCCTGAAAACTATTGAAAAAGACAATTAGCAAAGAAATTTCTTTAATTTATGAAGAGAGTTATGGGGATACATGAGGCACAGCACGCTGACTCAATTTCATCTGTAACATGGAAAACAGCAATATTAACATGGTTATTAAGAGAAAAACAGTTTGTTTATATTATTGCAAAGTACTCTAACAAATAAACTGATATGATGTTTAATATTAAAATTGTATATGCTTTAAGGTTTAGGTGCTATTTTGTTAACTGATTTTAAAATGGTTTTATCTTTTACTGCATCAGCTTGCCACAGAAATCTCTGAACTAATCTCTTAAAGGAAATGTGTTACAATGATATGTGCAATAAACCAAACCAGTAAAACTTGTAGTCTAGACTAATAGATACTGTATGATATGAAGACAGTAATGAGTACTGGAAAGAAAAATAAGTATTTACATTAAGGTATGAATTTTGGTATAACCTATTAGTATGGGAAATTACCAAGGTAAATTGTCTATCAAAGCTTCAGTAAATTCATATGAAAAATTAAGATAACACAAATCTTAGCTATATATTCCCTACCTCATATATCCAACAAACCACTTGGAACATACCAGATACTCAGTAAAGTCATGTGCCCCCATTCCTTTTGGTCACTTCCCTACAACAGTCTTTAAGAGGAAACCAAGTGATTATTTCTGCCACACGAAAATAATACATTGAGACGTACCCATTTAAGATGATTATGAGAAAGACACTAATTCCTCTTTGCCAAGACACCATTAATATAGTTGTAAAGTCATTTTAACTCATTTAAATGCATAACATACTTTAATAGAAAAATACTGAGTGATGAAACAGGGTGAAGGAAGCCACAGTCTTAAATGCAGAAGGTAATGCAGGGGGAAGGACAATGGGACCAAGAAGACAACACAAGCCTTAGTAGGGGAAGTGAATCCTAATGAGTCATGGATGAAAGCTGTGGAAGAGGGAGGACACAGCTGTACACACTTAGTGGATGTGTGTGGACACACTGCCAGCTCGCTCAACACTGCAAATCAAACGCTGGAGATGAAAGTTGCCCAGTTGTACAGAGTTCTAGTTGCACATGAGGATCCCAGGAGTTGGTTGTTAAAAACTTCAACTGCAAAAAAGCTTATCCTAGTAGAGACTCACAAACAGAAGGACACTAATACAGAAAACAGTCAAAAATTAACAGAAGTACAGAAAACAGACAACTCTGTTTGCAGATACATGAGCTGAGTCCTTATTCCTCTCATCCCCAGAACATTTTAAAATAGTTTTCATAAATATAGCGCCATTAACAGAGCGGCAATACATACAGTGACAGAGAGGATCTGTCTCTTCCACCCCGAGAATAAGAGCCTCCTACTCTGGTTTCATTTGTCTGCTGTCTCAAAGTGGAGTGATCTCACATCTTACAATAAAGGTTGCATTTGTGCTTTCTCACATACCAGTGATTGTCTATAGGATAAAACCTTACAGTCAGGTTTGTTAAAAAAATGTTAACAGAAGGGGTAGAGGTATTTATTCCCTTCTCTCTTCCCCTTTTCCCTGTACTTTGTAATGTCTGTGTTTACACAAGTATGGCTTTCATTTGTTTTCCAGTTTAAAAAATGTATTGCCCCCCAAAACGAGACTCCTTGAAATAAAACATTTCATTGGAAGTTCCAGAAAATAAATTTTAAAATATCTCCTAAAAATCGACCTGGGAAGTGTGGCTTAATTGGTTGGAGCATCATCCAGTAAACTGAAAGGTCGCAGGTTCAATTCCCAGTCAGGGCACATGCCTAGGTTGAGGGTTCTGTCCCTGGTCAGGGCACATGTCAGAGGCAGCCAATCAGTGTTTCTCTCTCACATCGATGTCTCTTTCTTTCCCCCATTCTTCTTTTTCTAAAAACTAAGTTAAAAAATTTCGAGCCCTGGCTGGCGTAGCTCAGTGGATTGAGCACGGGCTGGGAACCAAAGTGTCCCAGGTTCGATTCCCAGCCAGGGTACATTCCTGGGTTGCAGGCCATAACCCCCAGCAACCGCACATTGATGTTTCTCTCTCTCTCTCTCTCTCTCTCTCTCTTTCTCTCTCTCTCTCTCTCTCCCCCACCCTCCCTCCCTAAAAATAAATAAATAAAATCTTTAAAAAAATTTCTTTGAGTGAGGATACAAAAAATCTCTTATGATATAAATAAAAGAATCAGTCCATATGTATTTCAATTAATAGGTATTCAAGAAAAAAAACATGTACTAGAGAAACCACTTAGGAGTCAATTTCGGGAATCCAAAAAAAATTATGGTGACATCTGCCATGGTCACAACAGTAGAGCTGGTGATAAGTGGTCAGATTTCTGGATATATTTTGAAATCCTGATAGCCATTCCTTCTAAATATAATGAATAATTTATTTTTATGTTATAAGTTACAATTCACATGCATTGTTAGATTTGAACTTTAAAAATCCCTAAAATACAAAAAAAATACTTTATAATAGACAAAACTGAAGTTTGAGAAGTCAGATTGGTTCTTCTGGTGCCATCACTAGTCAAGTTTTGGCTACACAAGTTTCAAGGCTAATTTTGATCCTTTTTGGCAAAGTCAGAGAAAGAATTACTATTTGGAACAAAAAAATCTATACATACATCAATCTAACAGCCAAAACAACATTGACACAGAAGCATTCTAAACTTTTGTTTGAACTGACAAGCCAGTTGTATCTACTTGGAAGTCTGTTTGACATCACTTTCTAAATAGGAATTATTTTGATTCTTCTGCTCAATTAATGATTATAGTACATTGATTCAGGAGAATGTTACAGTAGAAAAAGACCATGTTATAGCTTGGATCCTTTGTCCATACTCACAGTCTATGAGAAATTTTGTTATCTGTCAACTCATTAACATAAAAATTTTGAATATGCTAATCACATTGAATCATAGCTTGTTATACCTATTATTAATCATGGAATAATACCTATTGTCATATTAGTGTAATGCAAGGCAATATGTAGTCACTTCTTATAGGAACAACATCACCTTCCCTTTTCATAACTCTTCTCATTCATGGCTCCTAGATTGTTTTACAAACATTAATTAAGACTTACAATACATCATCTCTCCGCTACTGGGAACTGCCACAGTTGTCACCCTGATGTGAGGCTAGAGGATAAGCCATGTTATTAGAAACAGCGCCAGGATTAAAGCTCAGAGCATCTCAAACCTTGACTTCTAAACAATATAAGAACTACCTGTTCCATCATCCTTTATTCATACCATGGTCCCAAACTTAGGTATTTTGGAGCAGATATTCATATCTTTGTAAAAACTCTGCACACTAATTGTCAAAGTATTCAAATTAAAGTGTACTTATTTTGTATTATCTTCAGCTTAACATTTCCAAAGATGAAAATATATTTAATAAATCATCTTCATTGGTATCCAGAGTTATTTATCTTTCACAGCCATTTAGAGAAGGCAGTCTGTCTTCCAGGTTGTTATTCCAGACCCCAAGATTACACAGCAATTCAGAGGGTCTGGGATCGAACTTCCATCCCTATAACTTTTCATCTGACTTGCTCTAATGAGCAGTGCTGCGCTGCACTAAAACGGAGCATGCTCACAATTTGAATTTACATTAGAAGGTCAGCTTTGCTGGAAGATGACTGCTCTTTCCTTCACCATTAGAAAAAAATAAGTAAAAGTAAAAAGCTCTGTTCCGAAAAGTCGTCTTATATTGTCTCCTCTACAGTCAAACTGAAAAAATTTTCATTGTTGTTACTGGATCACACTGAAGAAGTTTCCTATCTTCCCACAAATTATTCAGTATCTTCTCTCATCAAGCATCCTATCGAAACACCTAAAAGCATTTATTCTCATTTGCTTTCTCAATTTTTTATTACTTCCAAACTCTCAATATTTAATCTAAGATTATTTTCACTGCCTGTAAATATTATCAAAGCTTTATTATGCACAGTTCTACATGTCAGTCACACTTTTAAAGGTGGCTTTCCATATAATTGCTGTAATTGCAAAAAAATTGCTTGACTTCAGGGCTTTTTCCCACAGAGTCTAAGCCCTCTAAGTAGTTCTGCACAGGGAGAAAGAAGCAACAAACAATAGAGATGCCAATTGTGCCTTTTAACTAAACCTGCCTTACGTGGACAAGGGTAAAATGGATTGCCTCTTTTATGCACATTACAATGAATGGAACTCTCAAAGACAATGTGGAATAAATACTAACCTATACAAACATTTTCAGTATTAAATTACTGTCAACAATTGGGGACTGTTAAACACTGCCAACAACCACAATCCTTATACAGAGGAAACTTTAGCATTTTCTAGTTCATAATATTGGTATTATGTTTACTTTTTTAGCAAAAGAACACTGCTTGGGAGAAACACAATTCAATTAAATGTAGATTGTGAGTTTCTGTATTACACTATTGTAGGTACTAATTTTTCAGGAATGTATGAGAAATAGAAAACTTCATTTATTACTTTGAAATGTTTTTGAAATAAAAAGAGAGATCTTTCACTAGACCTTTACAGAGCTATTAAATAGCTCCTGGCTAACTGAATAAAATATATATATTCACTGCTTTTGCAACATGCATTCAATTTAATATAAATGCTACAATTATATAGATATAAATATGTGCTTTCTAAAAAGACTGTCTGCAGTATATAGGGCCTACATTATTTAATATTGCTGTGTCATTATTGAGCTTTGACTTCTCTTTAAAAAAAGAATAAAATGTCAAAGTATAGTATAAAAGTATTATCTATTTTGTAATATAGTTATTCCATTGCTCTTCCATTAAAACAAGGCAAATATCATTTAAAATTTTTTAGAAGTCATACAGGCAGAGAGCTTGATATATTAGTTAACTAAGTTATTTATTTCTTTTATTTATTTGAAGAGAACTTATTTCATCTGAAAAATTAATACATTAATAATATATTAACTTCTGGTTAGTAATTCTGACACATGAAAATACAGAATCATTCTAACTACATTAATAGAATCATTAATACTAGAGAGGCAGCATATTCTGTTTAAGTAAAAATTCCTGAACTAGATCTTGACTGAGGTTTCATTTTAAAACTACAGATCATGATAGAAATTATTTTACATGTAAAAATTTAGAACAAGTGTAAATAGTTGTCTCCTTGATAGCAAAATAACATTCTGCATTTTCTTGAATACTTTTAGCAATACTGCTTTCCAACCTGCCTTCTGCAAACTCTATCCCATGGCAATTAAATAATTTGATCCAAATTGGTAATAAAATAATTTTATTTATTTATTTATTTATTTATAAAGAATGTATTTATTCATTTTTAGAGAAGGGAATGGAGAGAGAAACATCAACATGTGGTTGCATCTTGTGCACCCCCTACTGGGAACCTGGCCCACAATCCAGGCATGTGCTCTGACTGGGAATCGGACCAGTGACCCTTTGGTTCACAGGCCGGCACTCAGTCCACTGAGCCCCACCAGCCAGGGCTTAATATTGTCTATTTAAATTTTGAAGAATGTCTGCTCTAGACAACCATAAAACTGTGGTTTTGACTTACTAAGTTGATTGAATTGTTTATTCCTGCAATAGTTAGACAAAGGGGATATTTGCTTCCATTGGCCAGTTCTAATTTATTCATGTCATCAGTAAAAGTGGTAAACTGGTTTCCCTATTTCAACCTTGGGAGGTTGGTGATAGTGTTCATCTATCTCACATGGTGTACCATCAAGGTATTAGGACACAAATTAAACAGAGATGGCCTAAGACACAATTGTGTATCAACTGTAAGTCATATCTGCTGAGTCAAGAAACAGATCAAAAGCACTGATTATCAAAATGTTTAACTTACAAGATAATTCTGCCAATCTATGTTGAATTTATGCAACTAGTTTCATAGCTGATGCTTAACCAAAGTCCAATGGACAAAAGAACAATAAATATTTCTTTTGTAAACACTTGCATCTGTACCTCAATATCCTCATCCATAGAACAGAAGTCTCACTTATCTATTGACAAGGATAATGTAGTAATAAATTAAGCAATTAATGAAAAGACTTCTACTTGTTTTAGTCTTTCATCTCTCCATTTTCCACCTTTAAGATGGAAATAGTAATTATCATGTTTTCTCTTTCTTCAGGGAAACTTTGAGAATGTCAGTCATCTATTATTTGCAAGATATTCAACACATGATATTTTGTTTTTTCTGTTTAATAGTAGATGGTACCATGATGTGAAAATTTGAGATTTTTTCTTATTTAATAAAGTATCAGAAGTTCTTGACATAAAGCTATTGATTAAACCCTGCTGAGCTCAAACATAATTTTTAACATTTCCATGAAACAAACCTCAAGACCCTCACCCTTTATGTAATCCAATCTTCACTGAAATAACTTGGATTTTTAGGACAGATCCCTGACCAACCACCTATGAGAACTGTGTCACTCTGTCTGAAATATCAATAACTATCAACAGATAATTGGGGTACATAAATCAGCCCAAACAGGTATGAACAACTAACATAAAACTCCATGCTTCCACATATGAATAATTTTCTCTTTTTAAAGATGTATAAAAATAACCCTATAAGTATAAACCCAATGATCTACTCATACATACTAACACTAAAATGTTTGGGGAAATAAGCAATGAACCAAAGCCTGTAGTAAGAAGCATGTCTATTGCTCATTCCTTTCTAATATATACAGAGTGGGGAAAAGGTAGGCTTACAGTTGTTTGTATGGAAAATAATACAATAATTAACACATAATAACACAAAAATTACTGTTTCATGTATTCACAACTGTACACCTACTTTTGCCCCATGCTGTATCTGTGAACTATATTTCAGTTAATCATGGTTCCTGATCAGAGATATCAGGCCTGTCACCTTCTTGCTTGTACATCTGTTCAGAGTTCCTGATCACCACGACCAGCTCTTGAAGTTTCCGAATCTAAGACCTCTGAGGTAGTCTACTTCTAAGAAAAATTTGATAACATTTATCCTTACTGTGAGCTCCTTCTTATCTTTCAGTTTCTGAAAAAGTTGCTCAAACTCAGTATTAATACCATTTGGGGCCAGATAATTTCTTCTTGGGTTTTGTTTTGTTTTTGAAGTGGGGAAGATGGAATGTCCTAGGCATGGTAAGGTATTTAGCAGCATCCCTGGCCTCTACTCACAAGATGCCAGTAGCAATATCTCCCAGTAATGATGACCAAAAACATCTCTCCAGACGTTGTCAAATGTTGACAGGCATGGAGCAAGAGTTATCCATGGTTGGGAATCCGTATGATAAAACTTTAACTGATTTTTCACTCTGGCCTTAGTACCACTGCTTTTTTTTTTTCTTTCTGAGTTAAGCCTGAGACAGAAAAAATATCTTTTATCTATAATATTACTTTTTCTACTTAGCTTAGAGAAACTGGTTTTTCTTTCTATTCAAGACCCTACTCACTCTCTTCTTTGAGAATTACAATATATATTTTTAATTAGGACAAATTTTCAAGAAAGAAGTGAGTATAAAATGCTTTAATGTATATGTACATTTTAGCCAAGCAATTCTACTTCTTTAAGGATATTCTAAGAAAATAGACAACATGATATGTGTGCAACCAGTATAGATTTTCATAGGAATAAGCTGGAAACCATGCAAATCTCCAATAATAGCAGGAAGGCTAGACAAACTATGTGTCAGGAATATTGGGAAATGCTATGCAGAAAATTTAAAATTTTTAAGTAGCAATATTTATGGAAATTTTAAGTAATATTTAATTTACTTATTTCAGTAATATTCAAGGAAAGTAATCAAAATAGTTTATGGAAAAAAACTACACACAGCAGCAGTGGTACCACTTGGTAAACTGTCATGGAAAAGAATTTGGAAGTACAAAACCAAATTACTAACAATGATATCTTGGTGGTATAGATACTGAGTGAGTTTTCTTATTTTCCTTTGAGGCTTTCACTTGTATACATTAGGCATTTGTTACTTTTATAGGAAGAAAAGAGGGTTGTTCAAGAAAGCATTCATTTTAAGCTTTAAAGTTGACAATTAAAAATTATTGGTGGTTATATGACTTTGGGTTTCATCAAACTCTCAGAACTGTACACTATAATGGTTCAACTATTTGGATGCAATTATGACTCCTGAGTGCACCATGCCATTTTAAGTTATATTTCCCCAACACAAGCTTCTTAATTTAGTAAAAAACATTGTATTTGTCATAATGCTGTGTCCCACCAAAGTTGGTATTTGTATTTTGACAGTCCTTCTGTTTGGATTGAAGTAAGAGTTGCTAGCCAAATAGCATCTTAGAAAAAAATAATAGTACTGAAGATCATATTTGTAGATGCCCTACTCATTCAAACATATATATTACAGGCTTGTATTAGAATTAATTCAGCCATTTCTCTACTGAAAATCAGTTTTGAAACAGTATATATTTTTTCATGAATGAATAAAAAAATGTTTTGTTTAGAAAAAAATTACAGATGCTCAGCCCATTGTTTTTAAGGAATGTAAAAGGCATAATTGTAGACACTAAAATTGTTCCATTTAGTAATAAAGTGGAGTGCTATTTTCAATGAACATTTCTTAGAGTAAAATTGTATTTGTGAAATGTTGCCCTCAAAGCTACCACTTAATTATATCTGAAATCTAATCAGGCCACTTGTTTAAGGAGATTGTAGAACTCCATTAAACACTAAGCCAAGAAACAATTGAATTTTAGAGTTTATTTATTCTTCTAACGGTATAGGAAGTTATCTAGAAATATTACTTCAATTAGAGTTCTTTGTATTAGCTTTTCCCTTCCTTTCAATGTTAAAATAAGTATTTTTATATCTAAATAATTTAAAGAATTTGTTTCCCTAAGGCTGAATAACTGCTATTTTTCTATGGGCTATTTTTCTTGGGTTAAAAATTTTGTGAGGTTCATTATAAGTAAAATATCAATAAGGAGATAAGAGCCAGCATAGAGCCATCACGTTCCACAGACTGCACAGATTAAATGCAAATTGACTCAGGGGAGGGAAAAAAATTCTCCCAATCTTCACTTGTTATCTTTCCTCCATGACACCACCCAAAAAAACCCTTCCAAGTAATCTCAACAAATTTTCATAGTCAAGAGTTGTCTTTAAGGAAGTCAATAAAACCCCTCCTTTCATAACTGTTTTATTTTTTTCTCTTCATATGATTTGACCATGTTAAAAAAAAAGTAATTCAACTTTGCTTAAAACGGTACCCTTCAAATCTTGTCCCATCAGTCTGTGACAGTTCAATCAATATTAGATAGCATCAAAAATCTATTTCCTGCCCCTGACAAGAGGAGGTCCATACAATTATCTGTTCTGAATGGCAAATGCAAACTCCATACTATCTCTGTTGCCAACTATGTTGTTTTTACCTCCACACATTATTAGAATGATGGTCAAAGCTAGGTTCTTTTAATTACTTAATACTTCAATTACTTACTTTAATTACTTTCAATCATAATTTTTCATTGTGATTGAAAGACAGTGATAAGGGAAGCCACCAAATCACCTCAATGTTACCGAAATGCTCAGATTATTTCCTGCCAGGTGTTTCATTCACATTAACTGATTGAAGCTTTGTAGTTCCTTAAAATTAATTTCCTTCGAATGGCCATCAAAAACAAAACCAAGGTGCCGGGGAAATTCTTAGAATGGTGTATGCACAAAAGTACAGAACACAATTTATCAGGGGAAAAACAAACAAACAAACAAACACCAATCTCCACAGTTTTCCATTTCCTTTCAAGGAAATAATGAAAGTATAGAAATACTTTACTGTCTTTAACTGAAATACCAAGGCAGTAAATACCCAAGACTCACATGCTAAATTAAGATTTCTGCTGTTAATTTCCTTTTCACTTTTATAACATCTATATTTAAAAAGATAATAATTATTGTGAAAAGTTTAGAGGGGAAAAAGCAGGAAAAGATGACAGTCCTTAGCTACACAGCACACAGTCTGTGTCACGGACAGAAGGAAGTCTGTGAATTCGTTTAACACCTAAAACAATCCTTTGCAGTTGGCACTAATACCACTCCCATTTTCAGGACGTAAAAGCTGAGGTAGAAAGAAGCGCATGTGGGATTCAAACCCAGACAGCCTTGCTCCAGAATGCACACTGCATAAAAAAAAAATTTTTTTAATTTACCTACAGTTTTCCTCTGCAGAGAACAAACTTTATCTATTTTCATCCATATATTTCTACCAAGAAATTTTCAAATCAATTTATGGTTCAAAACAATACAAAATGAAGAATGTCAGCTTTACTGCGAAAACTGCAAAAACATTAACACTAAACATTATTTGTTCACTTCATACACTAATTCATAGTTGTTACAACCTATTTTTGGTATATACGTACTGGAGTTGAAATTTGCACACTAAACTCAGATACATAAAAATAAGCATAGCTTTATTTATTGTTTTGGATTCCCCAAATCCTACAAAAAAGCAAGAAAAAATAGTGAACTGCTAATTAGAAGTAAGTACATTTCATTTTGTTTAAAAACAATATTTAAAAAAATATTCATTCAATTCTAAGTTCAAATTCTCTAGATCAATTTTTTACTTCTTTGATTCTCTTCCCAACCTCTTTCCTTCTCCCAAAATGGTGACTTTGCCATTTTGTATCCTCGGCCTCAAGGAACTGGAGGAGGAGCCAGGCCAAACCCTGTCAACCTGGCCTTTCCCCCACCAATCCTCACCTCTGCATTCGCAAGGCTGCCCTCCTGGCTCTTCCCTCGCTCTCTGGAACACTCTGGTCTGGTCTCCAGGCAGGGGAGAAGCTCTGCAATGGCCCCTGGGAAGCTCAGCTATCTCAGATGATGATGCCCTTGTCTCAGCAGCAACAGCCTCTATGAAGCTTCTGAGTCCGCCGTCACTATCATTCTCTTCCTAGTATAGGAGAGCCAACCTCTTCTAAAGGACCTCTTTGACCTTCTCTAATTCAACATGTTCCACCCTAAACCCTGCAATAACCTTTTTTGGCTCCAATCATGACCACCATAGTGGGTAGTGATATCTTTGGGGTATCATGGGATACTCATAGTCTATGAGGAATTGGTTTATACTAAATCAGTGATACCAATCCTTGTAGCCATATCTACCATCTTGCACTTACTGGGATTCTCTGGAGGCTTACAAACTCCCTGAAAGCAGAAGCAATACCCTTTCATTGGGAGTTTTCTGTCAGACCGAAATGGACTTGGTTTAGTTCCTCAAGCACTTGAGAATCCTCTGAGATTCATACCTTTTGATAGAACTAAGATAATCAAGTCTTACCCTTACACACACACACACACTCAAACACAACCACAAAAATGACCTTTCATGTTCTCTTCCTGGCATGTCAGTGATTCTCAAACATCAAGAGGCACCAAAATCACCTAGCAGGATTATTAAGGCACAGTTGCAGTATGTCTGCAGTGGGGCTTGATAATATGCTAGAGCTGTAATTCTGGAGACCTTAATTAGAGGACCACTGCTCTGGCCCTTGCTGCTCAAAGTGTAGTTCCCAGGCTGGGAGGTACAGCACCACTGAGGCTCATCTTAGAAATGCAGGTTCTTAGGACCCACCCAGACCTACTGATTCAGAAAGTAGGTCTGATACATTTAGACAGTACTCTCAGCTGGATGCACATTAAAGCGTGAGAAGCACTGCTCTAGATGAAATCTCCCTTCCTCCTTATTTTATGATCCTTGATACTACCCTGTTTCTTGGACAATAAACCTCATGCCTTAGCCTGTCTGTAGACATAGCTCTGGAAGCAAGGGGAAAATATATTTCAGAAACAATTCCCAATACATAAAATAAACTTATTTTCATAACTTTAGTTATCAATCAAAACTTTTTTCTCCACAGTTAACTATGAATTCTTGCTTCCTGTTTTATGTGAATTAAGTTTTCATGCAAATATGGGATCTTCTTTGTTTTTTTCCTTCAGTTCTTTAGTCCTCACCACGGATATGTTTATTAATTTTAGAGAGAGAGGAAGGGAGGAAGAGAGGGAGAGAAACATCAATGTGAGACAGAAACATTGATCCGTTGCCTCCCATACACACTCCAACCAAGGACCAGACCTGCAACCTAGGTGTGTGTCCTGACATGAAAGCAAATGCACACCTTTTGGTATATGGGATGATACTCCCAAATGAACCGACCCACCTGGGCAGGGCATTCTGTACATTTTTTAACTTATTAAAAGTTTTATTTTACATGCTTGAGTAAAGTATTTTAGTTTTGTTTATATTAGTTCAAACTATATTTCTTATTAAGTTTATCCTTAGATAGTTAACTTTGTCTTTGCTATTGAGCGGATCTCTTTTCCATTATGTTTCCTACCACTCATTGTTAGTATATGGTAATTGTTTTTAAAGCCATTGTTTTTATTGTTTTAGCAGTCATTTTGTAACAAGCACTTAGTGAACAATTTTATGTGTTCCAATGTATATTATTGCTTGTTCATAATCCATATATACTATTCTTAACAGGACTTTATAGGTTTGTTTTATCAGTGCAGGTTTTTATGTTTTTGAAAAAGGGTAAGAGTGGAGTTTTTGTCTTTCAAAGATCTCTCAGATTGAATATTTCTCTCATTTTTTGTCATTGTCTAATTTGTTAGTTTCTGATTTTATCTTTATCATTTCTCTCCTGCTTTTCTGGAGTTTGTTTTGGGGTGATATTTCTCATTTGTCTGATACTAATGTTATAAACCTTGGTTTTGTTTATGTGATAAATCTTTCATGTTCTGTAACGTTTAAACAGTCAATGTCCTTTGTTTTAGGTGTAGTCAAAGCAATGTAAACAATGGTTGTAGGTTTTAGCAAATTCATCAAGAGAGAATTTTTAAACTTTTTAAATCGTATTTCAGGCCATTTGCACATATTACCAAAGGTGTTAAGCTTGGCATTATACTATCATCTTGCTGCTTGTTTTATTTTTAAACGTTTAACATTTTTTTATTTTCCCCATTTGTTAAAAAATTGATTCAATTTAGTTTCTTTTACTTCAGTTCTTAAAAAATTGTGTGTATTACTAGACTTATCAGGGGATTACTTCATAAATTATGTAATGTCTAACCCTTAAGCTGTGCACCTGAAACTAATACAAAGTAATGCTGATTTGGGGTGGTAAACTGACAATACAACACAAAAATGATGTATTGTAGAATTGTGTACCTTAAACCTATATAATTTTATTAACCAATGTCACCCCAATAAATTCAATTAAAAATAAATTAATTAAAGTATTATTTTTAATTTAAAAATTAAAAAGAAATATAAGATGTTAAATTAATTAGATTAAATGGAAACTATATTTGTGGGGTTTTTAAAGATTTTATTTATTTATTTTTAGAAACTAAAGGAAGGAGAAAGAGAGGGAAAGAAACATTAATGTGTGTTTGCTTCTCCTGTGCTTCCTACCAGGGACCTGGCCCACAACCCAGGCATGTGCTGTGACTGGGAATCGAACCAGCGACCCCTTGTGAGCTGGCATTCAATCCACTGAGCCACACCAGCCAAGGTAAATTGTGTGTATTTGAAGTACAATAGTTATGACTTCCCAAAAGCCTTATTTAAATCTATATTTCCCTAATTGTTCATGCAGAGAATATAGTCACATCTACTCTTCTGCATCTACACTACAGAAGTTAGTTTTCTTTTATTTCAAATTACTTCCTGACTTTATTGTATAATTGAATGTTTTAGAAGATGTTATTTGTTTTATATTTTTAGTATTTAAAATAGAAAACTATAATCATTAGAATTATAGATGTTAAAAATAAACATTGATTAATACAAATCAACAGGTCTAACCAAAGTTACACCATAGCAGACTGGGAAGACTGCTGCAAGGTCAATGGAATAACGAGGAAAGAGCTAAATCCTCTATGAAAAGCCAAGAAATAACTCCTGAAATAAGGAAAGAGTAGAAGTAGCAATGTATGAATACTATTTAGAGGTGTGGATGCAAATGCCAGAAAAATCAGCTCAACCATAGAAAGGGGTGAAGCATGGAGAAAGACAGAAAGAACTCCATTTTATGACAAGAACTGGTAGGACCGTTTCACTTCCTAAATTGATATGCCTGCATGATTTTATTTTACATATAAAAATTAAATTAAAAAATATATATATTGTACAGGTTACTGCAGCACAAAAATGCTAACTGGTATTACCTTCGCTATATTCTCTTTTAAAGAGTCTTCATGGTTGTTCTATAATTAGCTATATAAAACAAATACTTTCTAAAATCTCTGCTTTTTTAAAATAAAATTTTTATTTTACAAGTACTCCTTAACTCCATCTAGGTACTGTGCTCACTTTTTAATCATTGACAAATATTTCATAAGCATCATTGCTGTTTATTTCTTTGATTTTCTGCTTAGTCGTTCTTGAGCAGAAGTCTCCTTATGCCTAGAATTAGACCAGAGGTAGTGGTGACTGGATCTACTGGAGACGGTAAAAAGTCCACACCCTTCTCTAGTGAAGCCACCTTTTTGGAAGGCAAATTTCATCTAGTTTAGTTCAGTTGCCATGCTTTGTGCAATATCAGTTGTGCTTCTGACTGGCACCTTTCCTGACGCTGTGACCCACCTTGTTGGAAGCAAACCTCCATCTGCTGCTGCTGACTTTCTGCTCGTTTGTGTCTGGTGTGAAAAACTCAGGCTTGCTACTGGCACTGTGATGCTGTTTATCTCTAGAGAAGGGAATTCTCCAACTTTGCCTCCAAACCTCACTTTTTTTGAATCCTGCTTGACTTTCCTGTATATTTTAAAGCAGAGATAGAAAAGAGGAGCTGTTCATTAATCCTCATAGACTTCCTTTGACCGAGGAGGATCTGAGTCCTCTCTAACAGAAATCATTTCTTTAATCGTATACAAGGATCAATACATTTATTTAATTGTATACAAGGATCTGAGAAGCCTCTGCTTCCCAGAGGCAAAGATTCTTACATTTGGGGTCAGTTCCCTGGGTTTACTCTGTGGTGCAAAATGTGGGTGAGGGGTGAAGTGAAGAGAAAATAAAACCAGAAGAACAAAAACATAATGCTGATTTATGTGTTTAAGAGGAAAATATTAGATAGTCAGGAAAGAGTCATATTGTAATGCGTAGAGAGCATGGGTCCCCTGAAAATAGGGGAATCCCCCCAAATCCTGCACAAAGGCAGGAGAGGGTTGTGGAATGGCAGCCACAAAGCAGAAAGTGCATCTTTGCATAACAAAGGCAGATTATCCTGCCTTCCTGAAGGAACAAGACTGCTGTAGCCCAGGGCAAATTGTGTAGTGACTGTGAGAACATGTCCAGGCAGAGTGCTCTGAAGAGTGACCCCTGACATAGCTGTGGAAGTAGAGGAGGTGGGGAGGGAGGAAGCTCCTACAGGCCTGGGTGAGCTGTTGGGAGTGGATGCCCACCTTGGATGCCTCTGTGTAGCTGGGAACTCTTGCCCTGACTAAAGATGGTGGCCGAAAGAAGGTTAAAGACACAAGGGAGCTGACAAAAAGGGCGGACACTAACACACCATAGTAAGAGCCAGATGTTTGACTGCACAGGAAGTTCTGAGCCGAACATTTAAAATTAGGGCAGCTGAGAAACAGGAGGGCAGCCACAGGGTCAGGAGGTCTGCCTGGAAGTCTGCCTGGGAGGGTGACAGAGCTGGTGGCAGTACGGGGGACCTGCCTGGCCAAGCACACAGAGATGTGAGTGATGCTTGGAGCTGAACTGTGACGAGGAATGCTGAGCTGCAGACTTCTGCTTTTCGGAAGGATGGTACTTCTGAGTGGCATATTCTGAAACTAGTCTGGTTTGGCAGAGGGAAGCAGGGCTATTTGTCTTTGGATGTTTCAAAGGAAGCAGTACTTAAAGGCAGAAATCTGCCATTATTCTAAATCTGTATAACCTTTAAATGATCAACCCTTTTCATTTTTCACCAGACTCTCACTCTGGGAGTCATGTGTCTTGGTGGTAGGCAATCAAATCCCACAGCTGTTCTAGAACACCACTGGTGTGTTCTATAACAATATAACTTGTGTATTGGGAGAGTTTCCAGGTTAGGATTTGAGAGTAGGAGAGAGTTTTAAGGAATGAGTGGCATTGTTGGGAGGAATAAAAAGTGTGGTCCTTATCAAGAGGAGGGATTTTGCATTAATAATTGTAATGTGCTAATGGTGTCCTCAGAAAGACACAAATGTGTCCTGGATTTTGAAATCTGTAACTGTTACCTGATTTGTGATTAAATTAATGATTTTGAGAGGAGGAAACTATCCTAGATTACTTGCATGAGCTCTAAATTGTCATCAGAAGTGTCCTTAAGAGAGAAATAAGATGGACAACAGAAGAGATAGCAAGATGAAGATAGAGGCAGAGACTGGAGCGATGCCATTGGAAGACAAAGAATACCTGCAGTGACAGATGTGTGGAAGAGTTAATAAACAGATTCTCTTCCAGAGCCTTCAGATGAAATGGGCCCTGTTGACGTCTTGATTCCAGACCCCTAGCTCCCAGAACTGTGAGAGAGTAAAATTCTGCTTTTTAAACTACCCAGTGTGTGGTAATTTGCTAAGGCAGCCCTGAGAAATTAAGACAACAATGCATTCATGCCTTTGACAATTCTCACAGGAATATGTAAGAATCTTAAGTATTTTAATTATACTTTAGCTACCAAATTGTATTTCTTTAAATACTGTTTAAGGATGGTGCCATGCAAAGTGATTAAGTTGGTACAAAATGACAACTCATATTAGCTGAGTGCTTCCTATGTGCAGGTCCATGTCTAGACATTTTTATATACAGTAATTCTTTTCCTCATAAAACAATAACGTGAAGCTTAAAGAGTCTGAGCAATTTTCACAAGATCCCAAACCAAATAGTCAGTGGTAGAGCTGGAATTAAAACCAAGGTCTTCTGAATTTGAAACCCAAGCTCCTAGTGGCTAAAAGCAGTCACACTGCTTTTCATTTCCATTGGCAGCTGAAGAAAGATGTTAGATGTTCATATGCCTATCCCTTTTTAATTCAAATCTTCTCTTTTACCAAAGAAATTGAGATGATGTCTTAGTTTGTATAAAAATGAATCTAAGGCCACACACTGATATTGTATCAAGACAACTTTTGTGGAACAAATGCCTCCACTATAGGGGATCCCCACAATTGCTACTGGAGGTACCCAGTTAAAGCCAGTTGTGCCCATCCCCTTGCTGCTCCCTAAGTCTGAGAGCTTCCTCCCTGCTCTCTAGATCAGTTCGCTCTTAAGGAAAGGACTAACTCTCATCTTTCTTTGAACCTCACTTATGAACCATAATCTTTCCTGCCATAATACATAATCATTTCTTAAGATGGTTATTGTCTAAACCAAAACTAAATTGAAACTCGAAGTGTGTCCTTTTGATAAATAGGATATGATATAAGGACAGAATGTTCAAAACAGATTGTGCTGGGCAAAATGTCATGTGTGGGCACTCAAGGTATTTATTTAGTATGTTGAATATTACAGTCCTCTCTTTCCTTAGGGACTGTAAGTCCCAGAGAACAGGGACATTATTCATTTCTGCTCTTCACTGTACCCCCAGTGCCTAATATGGTGTCTAGCACTCACTGAATGCTCCATAAATAGTCGATGAATGAGTAAATCAACCTTGCTAATATAAGTTAGAGAGTTATTTTATATGGCAATGAAAGGCATGTCTGGTACTCTCATACTATATGATAAAATTCTTTAAGATCCATCAGTAACTATATTGAAAAACACTGAAACTATGAAACAACTTAAATTGTTGAAAATAACCTAAGTCAAGGAAAATGAACACATCCAAATAAGGTTAGCACCAATTCACATGGGTTGTTTTAGCATGATGAGCCGGTGTTTCTTTGCTTGGGCATAACACAGACACAGGCATTTGTTATGACAAATCAGGCTTTCCTCTGATCCAGTTGGATCTTGTTCCTAGAGCCACAGGCTGAGTCACCTCTAATATGTAGTCCAATTTATTATAGCACTACACACTGAGGACCCTGCAGCCTAGAATTCTGTAATATATTAAAACACATATTTTCACTTTTAGAGAAAAAAATATATTTTGAAATGTTAGAAAGTCATGGAAATTATGTACAGTCATGATGTGGAAGAACTAAAGCTATTGCATGATTCTTACTAAATCGCCTGTAAGCCAGTATTTCCATAGAACTCTTACTGCGCTACTTAGTCACCTTAGAAGGGCTTATTCCACTTGCTACTTCTTAAAAATTTAAGCAGATAATGTCCAAGTTTTACATTAGAAAAGAGTAACTCTAAAGGTCTTTACTACTTACTAATCTATGACTCAGAAGCAGAAATCAGTTGAATTTGTTTCTCATTCACTAACTTGCAAATTTTAGCCTTCTTAACATGCCTGAGCCACAAGAAAACACACTGGGCACCACACAAATAGATGTGAAGATTGTCCTGACTGTAGGTTTGTAATTAGACTATTAATAAGAATGAAGTGCCAGGCTGTCCTTTTCCTGAGAAAATATGATAAGGGTGGCACAGAAATCTGGCATCCTTACAGTCCCATTATCAGGTCCAGAAAAATCTTGGCTGAACCGAAGCAGAAAAACAATTTACCACATCACCAGTTGAAGTAGGATGTTCCAACTCATCCAAAGTCTACTCACTGTACATTTGAGTGTCTCCTCCAAGAGGCTTAGAAATCACTCACGGTCAGATAACTTGTTATCCAAAGACGGACTGACAGGCACAGTGCCAGCAACACAGATGCTTGCACTGATTAAGTTCCAGCCTATTACGGTTGGGCTGCTAAACTTCTAAGGGAGTAAAGAGATAAGGAATAAGTGTATGGACCAGATCTTAGCTTAGAAAAGTATCCACGGCATGAAAAATTCTAATTAAATAAAGGATGCTCTCTTTATGTATCTGACTCTCAAAAGTTCTTTGACCATTTTGAAATGGAAATAGTCTTCCTCCTAATTCCAATATGTTAAGATAGCTGTAGCACACGTCTCTTGGAACTTATTTATTAGAAATACTTGCCCATGATTTTATGAATATTAAAAACACTTTACACCTGTGTTGGCTAAC
This sequence comes from Phyllostomus discolor, assembly GCF_004126475.2. Taxonomy (NCBI): domain Eukaryota; kingdom Metazoa; phylum Chordata; class Mammalia; order Chiroptera; family Phyllostomidae; genus Phyllostomus; species Phyllostomus discolor. The sequence goes on along the minus strand of NC_040912.2, from coordinate 24,063,782 downwards.
ATACTTAATCCTAACAGAACTGAAAGAATGTTAGAAATTAAATATTGATACAAAAAGAAGTAGAATCAAAAACCTTGGTCTTTACTTGAAAGGCTTTCTGAAGAGAATGATCAATGGAAAGATACTCAAATATGGAAATCAATCCAGCTGTCAGGAAAAGTTTCACCCTTGTCCTTTAGAAAAGGTTAATAAGAATTTATTATTAATGGCCCTGAACTTATGGTTCCAAATGAAATGTGAGTAATAGTAGGAAGCCAGGTACGTCATTTGAGAAGTAAAAGAATAGTATGAGGTTATTTCCAGGGCAGTAAATGACTATTACCTAATCAGGGCAAGAGAGAACTGTGAAACACTTTCTTCAGTGGATGTAAGACAATCAAACCATAGTTTTGCAAAGACAGCCCTGAAGCACTCAGCCTCTTTGCATCATCCGTGGGCATCTAGACTCCTGGGAAGCTATGAATCAGCATTTAAGACCCTCCCGTGGTGTGGCCAGTTTGATGTGCCATGGCCAGCAGATGGGTAAAATTTTAGTTTGATCTTATTCCAAACAACTCAGCTTATGTTTGCTCACAAATTGTGTTTTTCCAAATACTCTTCATTAACACTAATATAGATTTCTAGAATAAAAGAGTATATATTCTGCTGACATATAATCCTCTACTACTTCATTCCTATCCAAAGCATATTATACCTTTCACTCCTCATTATCCTGGTGTCATCATAGATCATGAAAGATTCTGTACTGCTTAAGTTATACACCCATTATATTGCTAGTCATCACTTTTTTGGAAAGTAATCAATATGGTAGGTGATATAAATGATTTCAGGTGAAGAATTTGCTGAGGAATATGAATTTTATCTCTTCTTTCTTTTGCTTACTATACTTTTGTAGAGTTATTCATCACCATTGAAACAGAAGAGTATGATATTCCAGGAGGGAAAAAAAGAGTCTCTGGAAATTATAAATGAAATAATGAGCTCTTACAAACTTTTAGGATCCTCTACTTAGAGAATTAACATCTACTAATACTAATTTATAACCTCCCCCACTAAGCTTCTTTACTACAAAGGGGAAGTCATATTTAGAAAATAGCTTTTCCCAAATTAAAAAGAAAACTTTCTATTTAGGACAGAAAGTCCATGTGATTAAATTATTTTTAACTTGCTTCTTCAGAAAGTCAGTACAGGATAAAAGTACTAATGTAAAGAAAACTGGCTTTAAGTAATGGTACAGATCCTTTGTATTAGAAACACATAGTAGCTTCCGAAAATAGATAATGTAAACCTTAAAATGGTATTTTTTCATCATGTATGAAATTATGGGGTAAGGCTTTCATTTTTTGAATAGTCAGAAAGTCAAAGGAGAATAAGTCAATCTAATTTCCACACGTATGGCAAGTCAGTTGGTAGGGAGTTCCTGAAGTGTTGACTTCCCAAGGTCTCTGCGGCAGCCGTGTAACTGCTTGCTGCCATCTGTAAATAGGACCTCCTAAGTCACACACATGCTTAATCAAGACAGGGCCTCTCCATGCTGAGCTGCTGTCCACTCAGGATCCTATGCATCCCACTCGGGGCCCTATGTTGCCCAAAAGATCTATTCTAAGACAAATCATATAAAAGAATGTGCCAAAATTCTTCAAAAGGACTATCGAAACTTGAATGTCATTAAGCCTTACTTCTTTGTTTCACTCATGACACAACAAGAAGTCCAAGGCTTCCAGTTCATCCCTCACTCACAGACAAATCTAAACACTCTTCCAAACTGACCCAGGTTCTGCTCTTCCCTACAGTTCACTCTACCACTGGGCTACATTTTTTTCTCAACCTCTTCCTCTTTCATTTTTTTATCATTGAAACCTGGCTCTCCATGAAAGATCTATTTGTCCTTCAGCAAATAGACATCAAGACTTCTTTTCTCTCACATTCCCATACTATAGCATTTGGGACTGTGCTCCTTATTTCTCTTTTTCTTCCTGATAACCGGCATTTTATTCTTCCTTTAAAGCTCTCACTTCCTGGAAGGACATCATCAAACCCTTCACCACTAGTCTTCCTTGTTGCACTTCTATACCGACCTCAGGTCACAACTCTCATTTTTTTTACTCTTTTAGCACCTGAACAGTACTCTTACTCTGCTTGTCATCATCCTTCTAAGATTGCCCAGCTGACTCTTCACCTCTGACAGTCTGATATTCTACCCCATCTCAGTCAACTGTTACTATCAGTAAATGCACCATCAGTAAAATGCCAATTTCTAGCATTCCACTTTCTGGCCCAAATCCCCCATCTTTCTAGTTTACTTATTTTTAGTACCCTCCCATCCATCTTCATCCTCACCGATACCTCCAATCATTTGACAGTCTTCCCTTCTATTAGTTTCCTATTGCTGCTAACAAATTACCACAGATCTAGTGGCTTAAAATAACATCTGCAAGTTACCTCTTTCTGTAGCCATAAATCTAGGCACAGTGTGGCTCAGCTGGTTCTCTGCTTAGAGCCACACAGATCCAAAGCAAGGATCAGGCAGGGCTGCCTTCCTTTCTGAAGTCTCTGAGGACCATTCCACTTCCAAGCTCTTTCAGGTTGCTGGTAGAGTTCAGTTCCATTCCATTGTAAAACTGAGATCTCATTTCCTTGCTTGGTGTTCACAGGGGTTATTCTCAACTTCTGGAAGCCACTCACATTCTGTGGCTTATGAACCACTCCATCTTCAAAGGCAGCAACAGCAGACTGAGTCCTTCTCATTCTTCAAATCCTTTTCATTGTCCCTATGTTTTATTTTTTCTCTGATTCCAGCCAGAGAAGTTTCTTCACCTTTTAGGGTTTATGTGATTAGTTTCAGGCCACCAGATAATCCAGAAAGAACTCTCCATCTCAACATCTATAATCATAATTACATCTCAACTTCCTTTCTGTCATATAACATAACATCTCCACAGATTCTGGGGGTAAGGTTGTGAATGTCTTTGAGAGATCATTATTGTGCCTGCACACCACTTTTCACCACCCATAATCCCCCTCATCTCCCCTCCTTTCCTTTCTTACCCAGTTTTAGATTTCATGAAACATTACTATAATCTCCTTTATAAAATTCCTTTTCATTTATCTCTTTCCCTATATTTTATTTGCCTAAAAAATCCCCATTTTGGCTAAGCCCAGGTTTACTCCAATTCTATGACTCTAACAATCCAAACATGACTAGAGAAAAGCATATGAGAATTAACAGTACGTATCTCATTTCATCCACCCTCTGCGTATTAGCTGTAACTCCAGTTTTCCACTCTTTGAGACAATGCTTTCACATCTTTCCACCATGCTCAAACTTCCAACACTCTCTTCTCCAATTCCTTCTCAGCAGATGATCTTCTTTCTAATTTCACTGAAAAAAAGAAAGGGAAACTACTCTCATACTACCAATACTATATTTACTCTATATTTCATGTATTTTACTTCTATTATATTCGATAATTTTTTCCTTCCCTTTTTTTTGTCTAAGACCACAAGCACATTAAATCAAATACAGGAAGGAGGTAGGCAAAAGTAGGTTTACACTTGTTCACCTGGAAATAATACAAATAAATAGTACAATAAGTGATATGAGAGCAAACTCTGTGTTTCACATACTTACAACTATAAACATACTCTTGCCTACCCTTATATTCAATTATTTTTTTCAATGTGCTAACTTACACAGTTATCATCAATCCCTTTCCCACATCATAAATTTCCCATTCTTCTATAACACAACAGTCAGAATAAAGCATGGCACATTATCTCCCATCTTAAAACCTACCCCTAGTCACCTCATTTTTTGCTCCCACTTATAGAAAAATTTATCAAGAGTTTTCTGTACCAACAATTTCTTCTTAAGTCTCTGTAATTAGGCTAATATGTCTTTTCTTTCACTGAAACCCCTCTTTTCTTCATCACCAATGACCTCCATCTTTTTAAATTCAATGGTCAATTCTTTGTTCTCACTATACCCAAATTCTTGGCAGTAACTAACATTGAGAACCACTTTCTCCTTGAAACACTTTCTTCATGTGGCTTCCAGGACATGTTTCCCACAGTTTTTTGGTATATCACTCTCTTTAATCCCATGGTGTGGATACCTCTCTTCTCCTCAGCCTCTACCTATTGGAGTGATCCACTTCTCAGCAGTCCTGGTTCCTCTACTATCTATAAACTTATTCTCTAGTTAATCCCATTTACTATCATGGTTTTAAATAACATCTACATGTGGTAACTCACAAATCTCCAGGCCCATCTTTTCCTTAATTAAATATCCAATTACACTTCTTCTCTCTACATAACTGGCATTTCAAATGTAACAAAGTCAAAGCCAAATTCTTGACTTTATCCCCTGTGACAGAGGCAACTAGTAGTTTTCAAATACTCATTATCTCTTTCCCTTAGTAAAAATCCCTAATTTTTAGCAGGGCATATGGCTACCTAGAATCAAGACTATATTTCCCAGCATTCCTTGAAGTTAGATGTGGTCATGTTACTAAGGTCAGGCCAATGGAACATAAGTAGAAATGTCATAACATTTCTGGAAAGTGCCATCTACAATTTCTGGGAGTTACCCTTAGAGGGAAGGAGGACACCTCCATTGCTCCTGGCCATGCCAACCCTCAAAATGTTGCACATTTCTCCCCAGGCAGGAACTTTATGACTAGCTTATACTGCCACATGGAGAGGAAGTTATGTCTGAATACTGCCTCTTGACTTGAACAGTTAAGCTTTTCTTTGCATGGTAAAAGACTATTAATTAGCTTCTCATTCAATTATGTCCCTTCTCTCCTCTCAACCAACAATAACCCATTAACCTGGATCACATAAAATGTACACTGTGTTTAAAAAAATTCTAAAATTGGGATTTTAAGCAGAAGTGTAATCATAATCTCACCTTTAGTTTAGGGCTCTCATTCCATTCCCTGTCAGTCTATCACTCTCTAAACATCTGAGAGTTCATTGTGTACAGAGCACTGGCTTGAGAACAGGGCTCCTTACTTCAGTGAGTATCCTGGAGTGGCTAAGCACAGAGTGAAAGCCATCCACCCTGGGAGTTACAAGGGCATGCATATGCTCTATTCATCTGTGGACTTAGTCCTGAAATAAGAAGTTAACCAATTCCTGATGCTCAAAGAAGGTATCACACATTACTCCAACACGTATCTATAAATTGAACATTCCACTATAAGTCTTCCACATCTCTGTGGCATAGATGCAAACAGGATATCTTTTTTTATGGACTAGATTAAGCACGTAACTGATCAGTTGACTTTATTCATTAGTTTTTGCAATAATATGAAATTCTGTGTGTACATTTCCACGTACTAATCTTATTCTACCCTTTATTATTTTGTTGTGGCCTTTTCATATTGTTCATTCCCACCATTATTTATTATGTTCCTTTGTAATGACTATACTTTTGTGGATCACTTAAAATTTTCATGCAATAAGGTGAAATGATTATGCAAATAAAGTAAAAATCTTGTTTCAGCAGGAAGTGAGGGTGTGAATTCAGCGCTGATAATCCATTTTAGGCAACTTGACTCTTCCTTACCACACAAGTAAGATTCTAATTTCAAGAATGCTGCCTTTGCTTAAATTTAATTGACTATGCATCGTCATCCTTTTATATTAATCTCTACTTTTTAAATGTGTTTTAAAATAGCTAACTGCACCATTGAGACAGAGACCTGCTATCTTGAATAGGCACTTCATAAATCAATCACTTCTAGACTTTTCAGGCCACCAACAATTTTCTCATATAGAAAAGCAAACAAGCCTTACCAAAGCCTTTCATAAGTAAAGGTTGAAATTATTCAGAACAGATGAGGTTCAATTTGAACAAGAATGGTATAAACAGAGAAAGCTGGAAGGGTGATGATATATGAGAAATCAGCTAAGAGGATATGAAGTGAAAGTATCATGTTATATGTTATATAAATAATAAAAAATTATTCAAAAGAAACTATGCAATAAATGTTAGCATGGTGTTTCCTTTATGAGTAGAGTTATTGATGAGAGTGGGCATTTTGAATATTCAAGGGTGACTTTTAAACTTTATTTGAATTAAAAGAAACTGGAGCAAATGAAAGGACTACCTGTGTCTTCACTTAGACTTAACGTTATCACAGAGAAAGAAAAAAGAGAACACTCATCCATCATTCTTCTCCTTTTATTTTTATATGATATTATCCAGTCATGATTCCCACATACTTCAAAGATTATGTATCAGTATTTTTACACCTTTTAGATATTAGAAAGCCAAGCATGGTCTACATTCTGTGCACACAATGTTAACTGATGTGGGAGAGGAGCACAATCATGACCTCATTCATATGGTAATTTTCACATGATACAGACACTTTCCAGGGAAGCTCAAAATCCAGCAACTCAAATAATTATGCAGAGAAAATAGGCTTCAGGTACATCATTTATTTTGAAAACAGAAAGCAGGATCACTGGATGAACTTAATGCTTTAGGTGGGTGATTAATTTAGATTACAAATAACTCAAGTGAAATTTCTCTGCTTGTCGTAAATAGCAATCCCATTCGTGTGATAGCTATGCATTCTATCAACTTGGCTAAGCTGATCTACATTTCCAAGAAATCCTTGTCCTGAGTGTTTCCCATTAGGATGGACCACAGAGATTGTTGTGGGAGGTAAGACAGCCCAAGTGAAGAAGAGCGCCATTGTGTAGATCACACACATTACTGTCAATCAGCACACTCATCTAGTTGGTGTGCAGTAGTAGCTAAGCCTGCAAGTATTCCACCTTCATCTGGATAACCCCGTAGCTTCTCTAATTTCTGGGTCAAGTGTGTGTGTTTAGACCCCTGACAAAGAGCTCCAGCTCCACAGTACCTCCACACCACCAAAGGTAGAAACAATGAGGCCTGGCAGTGGTTTCAGTCCATCTGTATGGACTACAACTCCTGTTTGTAGGTTTTTGCTCGCTCTTAATCTCTACCACTTTACATCCATCTTCCCTCACAACTCCTGCCTTGTGAACTTTGAGGTTCAAACTAAAGTAGGAAGACAAGAACCTTAAAGTAATTGCTTAACCAGCTCAAAAAATTATATAGGGTCAAGTCCCCATAACAAACACAAGTCCCTTACTACCTATGTATATACATGTACTAGTGTTTCTGCTTCTCTAATTGAGCCCTGCTGATAAATCAGAATCACGTGTGTGTGTGTGCGTGTGTATTCACATAATGCAACATAGACAGACATTTAACATATGGGTCCTCTGTAATTCCATAGCCCACTCTACATGGGCCAGCTTGCCTAGAAGAAGGGAAACAACATCACTTATTTTAAGATGCAAAGCATAAATGCAACTATTTTGTGGTTCTAAACCGCTTAATGGCCCCATTTTCTCCCTGTAAACCTCTAACAGTTCCAATCTAAATTGTGTGGTGACCATTAAACTCCTGTCAACACACTGCATAATCTAGGGTTGTAAACACTCCCTCACTCCTTGATTCTCTTTTCTCCTGCACTGGCCCCACAGGGATCTCACCATCACTCCTTGACAGAACTAAATGGAAATTTGTGCAGATTATTCTTTGCAATAAGAAATGTTATGTTTTGGGATTCATAAAACTAATGTATAAGACTGGTTGGCTTTATTGTATCTAAATTATTTCTCAATTTTTTAAAAAAGAAGCCCATGTTTTATGTTGCAGTCATTGCCACAGCATGTATTTTATTATAAAGAAGCCCTGGAAAAGCAGGGTCAGGACCAAGGAGCCAAGATCACAGTTTTGCATAAATTAAACCTAAAAGTATGTTTGCTAATTGCACACAATATGAAAAGAATAACCATATCAGTTTTATAAAAATCATAACTGTATTGGCTTCTAATAAAATCAATATGTATTTGTTATAAAAAGAATAAATCCAAGCAAGTCAGGACATTTTTTAAAGGAGGAAATGCCACCACCCAGCAACACTCAGTAACTTGGGAAATCTCATTCTTGAAATATCTCTCAATGCATACATACATACAAACATACATATAAAAATAGCTAACTAAATAACTAAACACAGAGATAGAAAACAGTATATGACAATGGTTTCCTACTGTAGTTACATAAAGAGCACTGGTTTGCTTGAGTACAAATCCCCCAAACCTCAAGTGAACTGAGCAAGGGTCACAGGTTTGATTTCTGGTCTAGGGCACAGGCCTGGGTTTCAGGCCAGGTCCCCAGTGGGGCGCAGGGGGGTGAGAAGCAACCACATATTGATTTTTCTCTCCTGTTCTTTCTCCTTCCATTCCCCTCTCCCTAAAAATAAATAAATTTTTAAAAACAATAAATTATTAGATGTAAGATGCTGAGAATATATAACAATATATGTTATTATTTTGCAGATAAATATATTTTATTCTATGAAACTTTAATAGAGGAAAAAGAAACTGAAGAAATGGCTGATTAATGTTTCTTCAATACTAGTTCCTAAAGATTTCTATAACCTCATTTAGATTTCTATAACCTCATTTCTATAACCTCATCTCATTTAGAAGAGAACTTCTAAATGATATCACATGTTATTTTTGGGTATTTCTACTTAGACAGCATTGCTGTTAGGTTGTTAGCAAGAAAAAAAGGGTATGAAGATAAGCACTAATACTATTACACTCATATGTTAGTTATATTATTATAACTATATATTTTATTTTAATGTTTACATTATTTTAGGGTATATCTACTTTTTATTTTGTCAAGATTTACAAGATAGTTTTTCTGTTCTGTAATAATTCTCCCAATTAATTATGGTACATATTTAAGCAGATTCAACAGTCATGACCAGTCATTTTATTGTTATTTTTTTATTTCTAGCCTCTTTACTTGGGTTTATCTCTTGATGGGGTGAATTTCAGTTTATTTATTTTTTTCCTAAAATAATTTGGGGGTTCTATAATATGTCTCCTCAGTTCTTCCATGTTTGAGATGCTTTTCTATTGCTTTAACTTGAAAATAAATACTTAGCTCAATATAAATAATGTTTCTTTGATCACAGTTCTTCTTTAGAGATGGCCATTGTTTTCTGATATTGACTATGCTTGGAGAAAAATGAAAGCAGCTATTATACACAGAAATTATCTTTTATCATTGTGCTTATTTTTTTGGTTCACTTGTTGACTTCTCTACTACAAGAGTGCCAATTATTCTTTTTTTTTTTTTTTGGTCCATATCTGTTACTGTCTCCAGAATTGTTTTGATATGCTTGCTTTTCATGCCTTCTCCTGTCACTGTGATCATCATTCCTCTATGTCCGTGATTTACTTGTAGCTACTTATTCTAGTTTGGCCTTTTCTAATTTATTTGTCAGATCTATAATGGAGTTTGCCATTGCTGTACTCATTTTCTTTCTTTTATTCTTCAATCTCACTTTGTTCCTCACTCTATTGTTTAACATCGGGTTCTTGTTTTACAGAATTTATACAAGTGGGGACCCCCAAAATGGAATTATCTTCTGGAGGGTGGGCCCCTTGTAGTATAGGCTTCCCCCACTAAGTGAGTGTTCTCAGAACCCATCTGTATCAGTGTGCCAGCTTGCACTGTTGTGAGAGGCTGGGTTAGTCTTCAGTGAATTTTTTTGAAGACCCTTTCAGCCCATTTCATGATGGGTGATTTACGAGTGCAACTGCCCACACCATGCTGAGTGTTGAGCAGTTTTTGACCAATAATGACATGACCCCCATGCACACTCTCCCTATTCGCCTGATCTTGCCCTTTTTTGTTTGTTTGTTTCCCAGGTGACAAAATTCCTCAAAGGGAAATGTTTTGCCAATGTAGAAAAGGTGAAACAAAAAACAGCAGAAGCACTAATAGGCATCAAAATTAACAAGTTCAAAACTGTTTCGAACAGTGGGAAAAAATATCTCAATAGGTTTTGCATCAAATGGAGAGTACTTTGAAGGTGACTGCAGTTAAAACATGCAAGAAAAAACACACAATTTTTCATTAATAAATTCCGGAATTCGGGGTCCTACTGTTATGCCTGTCCATCTCATTTATCTATCATCTTTTCTGTTATAGTGTGTTTGCCTAGTCTCCCATATCAGTGCTTCAATCAATATAACTTGGCAGCTCTTCCCAGAAAGAGGTAAAATCTATTTACCCACCCCTTAACTTCTGACAGGACTTTGGCTTTTTTTTGGTCAAATGAATATGGTACCTTTGTTCAAAGACTAGGCCTCAAGAAGCTTCACACACTTCTGGTTCTTCACTTCCACCTCTGTCCAGACATAATGCAAACAAGACTGGGCTAACCTGCTGGGATACGAGAGGCCACATGGAGTCAGCTAAGCAGTCCCAGCTGAACAATCAAAGACCAGTCAATCTCCCAATGGTCTGGCAGCTGACCACAAACTCACGTCTGAGCACAGCTGAAGACAGAACTGCCTATCTGACCACAGGCCAATTTGCTAAGCTGCACAACTATGAATTAAACAAAAGCTTGTTATCTGAAGCCTCTAACTTATGGTAGTTTCTTATGGGTTGGAATATAAGTGATACGGGCTCCACAGTTTTTCTTTCCATCCTTCTGTGACTTAAACATTGGCATCATGATTCAGAACTCCTGTTTTCTCTCAAGTAGTACAAATGAATCGTCTTCTACACTTCCTTCTTTACCTGGGATAATTAGTCCCTCCTACACTCCATGGTTCCCCCACACTTTTATAGCAGTGCTGACTATTACTCCTTGTCTACTTTGCTGAAGCCTCAGGGCATGGAGATGGGGGAGCATTCAGCTAGGAGGACATTCAGCATTTTCTGGGTTTCCAAACTTATTTCATCCTCTGAGGTGCAAAACGTGTTTCATATCCAGGCCCCACTCCCATTGTGCAGGTCTTATCTCACTCCTACGGGTCTCAGCTAATTCTCCTAACACTAAGAACTTTTGGCACTGATTTGTCAGAGCCAGATAGGAATGTCTACTTAATTTCCTTTTTTACTTTCATGTATTTTTCCAGGCTTTTCACCAAGTCTTAAAAGACTGTTTCTCTCCTAATTGGGTCATTAGTAAAATTTTTCAGAATTTCAGCATTTATGTTTATTTCTGCCATACAGAAAAAAAATGTGTTAGGATTTAGGGGCTGGACTATATAACCAAAATTTTCTTTCCCTTTCCTCAGTTGCCACTTTCTAAAGTTTATGACCTGACATTGTACCTATTTTCCTTCATTTTTGGCCACTTTTAATTTGAAGATAATTTTTCCCACAGATTTTTATTTATTTTTAAGTATAAAGTGGAGAATTTATGTATCCATAAGTTGGTAATAGATTTATCATGTTACACAAGATCGTACACAGTAACATCACAATTCCCCATTATTCCAAAAAGAAGTAAAACATATAAAACTCTTCATAAGCCTGAAAAGGTGACGCTGTCACTTCAGTTGTGTAGTTCCTCCTGCCCTAAAGATTGTTTCCACTTACAAGATTGGTGAAAAGCCTTGTGATTCCTAACTAGGGTGACTGATAACACTTAAAACAAGTGTTCACCATGGGAGAGGTCTAACATGCACACAAAATTAGGATGAACTGTTCTAGGAAGCCAGCTTGAGGCATAAAGGATTCTTAAACCTACCTAGGTCTTTTTCTTTGTTCTAGCCAGAACCCTGAATGATGAATAACTTGTTCTCTGAGGCCAAACACTTTCTGTGCTTCCTTTGTCCTCCTGCTTAAAACCCTTTACACTGGAGAATCCCTCATCTCCTGCCTTTTTTTCCTCAAAGCAGAGACTCTCACATTCAGCTGAACAGTTTTGTATTTGCAGCTCATTTTGTGGTGGAGATACAGTAAGTTAGCGACCTCCATTCCCCTATCTGCTATGCACAGTTTATTTAATTTAGTTTTTTATATAAAGCTGGCATGAACTGGAAGAGGGCAGAGAAGGGGTTAAAGAGTTCCGCTGGGCCACCACCTTAGAATTTCCAAATGCCTGTGGAACTTGTACAAATCAAGAGGAGAAAGACTTCAAATGGAGCCCTGAAGAGAAACATCAAAAGCTCACTCTTTTCTGTCTCTCCTTCAATGATTTTCTTACTATTATATTTTATAGGTTTCTATGGTAGAAGGATAAAATTGGAAAGGGTCTGGGGAAAATATTATAATATAGGTATAAAATAATATATAAATTCTTTGTGAAGTCTGCCCTTTAGAATCAAACCGAAGTTGTCACATTTCCCGTTCTTGTGTTGACTCAGTTGGACAGCACACAAATGATTCCTAGGATCTCAGGAAAAGAGAAGATAGGGTAACATTAAGATTCAAGGGTTTACACCACCATCCATGCATTATTTCTAAAAAACACACACAATGTTACAATTTACTATAATAATAGTAACCATCCTAAACAAAGGAATAAATAATCTTGCCATCATAAGCATTAAAACGGAAGAGGAAAAATATGAAAGCATTGTAAACAAAAGAATTTTCTAAGTATTCTTCCTTCTTGTTCAATATATTACTTAATTGCAAAGGTAGTTGTAGGAGATTTCAGCTAGTTTTAGGTAGCCCCTTACATACACTGTGGTCTACTGTGGTTCATTATATCTTTCCCTCTCCTGTCTAAGGGTTAGTGGGTACAAGCCAAAACTTGGACAATTTCTCTACCCTAAAGAGATTATTTAAATCTTAAATATAATGACATAAAGACTGAAATCAATTGGCTTTCATCATCCCAAAGATGACATCATGAAACATTTTTCACCTGGGGAGTTTTAAAAAATATTAATGTTTTTGCCACCAAAACACCCTAATTTAATTGGTCTGGAGGGTGGCATGAGCATCAGGATTTTAAAAAATTCCCCAGGTTATTGTGAAGCTTAACAAGAACTGAGAATAACTGTTCTAGGTCATAAGAGACCCAGTTAGTGCCTGATACCTTGATCTATGAAATGCTCTGACTCATATTTTTTCGAAAGCTGATTATTCAGCTTTTTTTAAAACACTGTGAACTATAACACCTTATAAGATTCTATAAATATTGCCTACATTTGCCAAAGTCTGTTACTTGCAACCAAAGAACCTTGTTAAAGTGATGAAGATGAAATGTATGATCTTAGCTTTCTGAAAAATATCTTCCCAATAACTCTTCCATTGAAACTCTCCTCTACCATTCACAGAACCACCATAAATGGTTACACAGAGTATTTACTGCCCAAGCCCATTGGCCAAAAAGTTAGTAGGGACTATCATTTAGCATACAATCTTCTTGCTGAGTCATGTACTCTGGCAACAGATTGCATCTGCTCAAAGGAAAAGTACACTCTCTTAAAAATGTTTATACAAAGGCAACATCCAATTTTCAATCCACAAGCCCATGGAACTAACCTGCAAAACGGGGGTGCCTTTATCTATTTTGCACAAAGAAGACATACAGGTAGTATTCCTGACTATTCACTTTCTAACATTATCGATCACTTTCTCTTATAAACTTCAACACTTATTTTATCCACTTAAAGACCCCATCAATCAAAACATTGATAAGAAAAAACAAGGTATTGCTTGCTTGGCTGAAAAACATTAAAACTTTTCACAGAATTCAGACTCCTTTTTAAGTAGCATTTATTAAAACTAAAATTTTGCTTTCAAATGATTTGGCATGATTGGACAGTTTCAACATATTTAACCAACTGGCAGGTGCAAGTTGGAATATATTCTCCTAATGAGTTTCTCACACCAAAAATCCTAACTTGCTTCATCGTGAAAACAGAAGATTCTTAACCATAATCTGTATTGCATACCCAGCCTGAACTGAAAGATGCAACTCAGAGTATTTCAGATATTAATGATTATCAGCTTTTGTTTGCATTAGATTTTATATCATTGACACATAGAATTTTATTAATAACTTCTACATGAGGATAATTTTCCTCTTATAGTTGAAAATGGCCAACTAAAGTTTTCCTTTAGTTTCTTTATTTGATTTAAATTTATATTTTATTAATCTCTCATTATAAAACTTTAACAGATTAAATTGGTTTTATAAGTTGACTTGAGATTACCAAACAATCAAAAATTTTTTCCATCACAAAGTCACTTTATTATTTGAGTAGATCAGCATGAAATGAAAAGTGTGTTCCTTTTAGTTAATGTTGATTAAATCTTGCACAGAGTTCACTGACATCTAAAAGAAGGAAATACATCAATCAAAAGAGTAGTGTTTCGTCTCCAAGATACAGAAGTAGCTCAGTGTCCATCAGTAGATGAGTGGATAAAAATATTTGGGGACATTATACAATGTAATACTACTCAGCCATAAAAAAAAAAATGAAAATTTCACATATTGTGACAGCATGTATGAACCTGGAAAACATTATGCTAAATGAAATAAGTCAGTCAGAGAAAGACAAATACCACATAATTTTACTCATATGTGAAATCTAATGAACAAACCGAACTAACAAGGAAAATAAAAATAGGCTCATAGAAAGCAGGATGACAGCTATTGTGGTGGGGGGAAGTGAGGAGGTACAGGGATCGAGCAAAAAAGAAAAAGGACTCATGGACATGAAAAACATAGTGGTGATTGAGGAGGGTAGAGGGTGTAAGGGGGCTAAGTGGGAATGGAAAAAATACAACAAAAGATTAAAAAGAAAAGAATAGTTCATGTTTCCATCAACTACATAGGAGATATAAGGTGAAAATAACTGAATTCATGGATTTAAGCCTTAGATTAGCCCTGTGGTTTTATAGGACTCCATAGGACAGTGTTTAAAATACAGGAGTGGGGACATCACTCCTAAATTACAGCTAAAATATAGAACAAGCATCACTTAGAACTACCAGAAATAAAGTTGAATGGAAGTCTGACAACTATGGAAGTAAAGGAACCACGTCCATTCGGGCTGGTATGATGGGTGGAGATGGAACAGGCTAGTCCCACATCCACATGTGGTGGATAAAAATTCAGAAAGGATGTCTTGGGAGCAGGGAGTCCTAGCTCCACACCAGACCCTGCAGCCCAAAATTCCAGTGCCAGGAATATAAGTACCCTGGCACTGGCAACCAGCAGCAAAGATTGAGTTGGTGGAGGAAACGTACAGAGTCCCAAGCAGTTCCCCTAAGAATCTACATACAGACTTACCGCTTCTGAGCTCCAGCACCTGGGTAGCAGCTTGAAAGGCACCAGTGGCATACAGGGAGAAACTGAAGTGTCTGGCATCAAGGTGGGAGCTAGGGGACAGCTTTGTCCCAGAGAGAAAGCCAGACAGAGGCCTTGGGTACTTTTCTGAGCCTCCCTCCCTCAAGGAAGATGCAACCTCAGATACTCAGGGAACTGGTGAAAAGAAACCTGTAAGATCTAAATAAGCAAAAGGATAAAAATAAGATATATTTGGAAGTCATAGTATTTATTCACTAAAGCACTCAGGAATTATCAAGGGGTTACATGTGTCAAAATTAGTAAAATACTGAGGATCTACAAAGAGATTGCAGTGTTCACCCCCCGAAATAAACATCAAGAATCTCTTGGCTGAGTGAGACTTTATCTTTTAGTATAGATGGCATGAAGTTCTGCTTATGATGAATAGGCTGAGTTTGTTAACATGTGCTAGGATACCAGGAGATTAGGAGAGAAGCCTCCCCAGGCCCTTATGGTGAAAGGATAGGCCTAAATTAATCATTGTGGACTTATTACCCTTGCCAGCAACTGGCTTAGGAATGGAAATGTAAATAAGACTTGGCTGTTAAATATGAGTTCTTGGTGAACTTGAGGGCCATTTTTGCAGTCAAAAAAAAAAAAAACTATTCATACATTTACTTAGATTTTTAAAAGTTAAAATTCATATTATTAAAGTCACATATTTTAAAAACCACTTGTCTTTAAGTGTTCAGCTTTTAGATTTATTATAATTCTATTAATAACCTAAGAGGTTTTAATAATTGGTTTTAAAGTTTCTTTTATTAATGTTTGGTACCATTTATAAACTGGTACCATTTAGTTAAACAACATCAAAAATTTCAATCTGTATTTATCATTTAATGTATTAACATTTTAAAGTGTTTAAATTATTTTACTTAATGCAAACTTTTTGTGTTTAAAAATAACTTATATTTAACAAATAAACTTATTAGTATGATGAACCATGTATTCTCATAAATGTTTCAATATTGTATATAAACCTAGTTAGATTTTAATGTTAAACACAGATGAAATTGATAATTTTGTAGTTTAAATGGTAATCACGAAGCTCACTTGTAAGTATACTCAATTCAATCTCTTAAAATTACATTTATATAATATCAATTATATAACATCATGGTTTGATTTTGTTCAATTTTTGACACTGAATTCTTGATCTCCCCAGAGTATAAAGGCACTTAATTACTTAGGTAATAGTTGTCATAACAAGCAATTTGAAGAATAACTTCTCCAACAGTTGTGACTTCTTAACAAAGATATATTTCAGCTGAGTCACTGTTTTTGTTTCTGTTTTTCAACAAGCCCTGATAGAGCTCCTGACTCTTTCAAGTCTGGAAATCAGGGATTTTATACCTAGGGGAGCAGTTGCTCTCAGGGCCTCAGTGTCAGCAGAATCTCTGTCTCCAGTTTACATACATGTTAATGACATGATTGTATGGGGCATTTTTAGCTCCTGAGGTGGGAAAAGACATGTTTTGTCAGTCTACCCTAAAGATGATTAAACTTGATACAATCTGATCTTCCTTCTCTTTATCAGTTTCTTGTCTTTAAGGACCATACCACTTTTATGATATAAAATAACTTCTAATAGAATCTTGGAGATCTCTCACTGTTTTATCCAAGACATCGCCAACCACGATCATTAGACAAACAATGACCAATGACTCCAGATGGGAGCCCGTTACGGGCTTTGGCAAAAAGGAGATGTACCGGAGAGAAACAATTTTTTGTTAGCTGAGTATTTCCCTGTCTCATGTGGTACCCCAAGAACCTTTTTGTAACTTTGAGAAAGAAAGTCTAAAACCTAGCAGTCATGCCAAAGTTGACAGAACCAAATCTGAGGCATCTACCTCTAAGCTTCTTACTGTGTGAGAGTTGAGTTTTATGTCACTTACAGCCAAATCACCCTTACTAATAAAATGATCCACAAGACTCCCACATAATGAACAAGTTAAGAAGGTACAGGGAAACATACTGGCAAACAGCACACAGCCACGCCTCATTTTATTGCTCTTCGCTTTGTTGTGCTGTATGGGTGTTGCTCTTTTAACCCTTTTCTTTTTTCTTTTATTTTCTTTTTTCTTTTCTTTTCTTTTTTCTTTTCTTTTCTTTTCTTTTCTTTTCTTTTCTTTTCTTTTCTTTTCTCTTCTTTTCCTTGCAAATTGAAGGTAAGACCCTCTGCCAGAAAAAAAGATTATGACTTGCTGAAATCTCAGATGATGGTTAGCATGACTTAGAAATAAAGAATTTTTTAATTAAGGTAGGCACATTGTTTTTTTGAGACAATGCTATTGCACACTTAATAGACTATAGTGTAGTGTAAGGATAATTGATATATGCACTGGGAAGCCAAAAAAAATTGTAACTCACTTTACTGCTATGTTTGCTTAATTGCATGGTCTGGAACCAAACATGCAATATCTCTGAGGTATGCCTATGTATCAAATAACACTACTAGTTTTCCACATGTTGATGTGTTTCAGATTCAGGGGATTTGTAAAGCCCTGGCTGGTGTAGCTCAGTGGATTGAGCGTGGGCTGCGAACCAAAATGTTGCAGGTTTGATTCCCAGTCAGGGTACATGCCTGGGTTGCAGGCCATGACCCCCAGCAACCGCACATTGATGTTTCTCTCTCTCTCTTTCTCCCTCCCTTCCCTCTCTAAAAATAAATAAATAAAATCTTTTAAAAAAATGCAGGGGATTTGTGTAGAACAGATCCTATGCAAAAACATCCTCACAGCATTTATCAGATAGTTATGCAAAAATAATGAAAATAATGTAAACAGACAGAAGCTAAATAGGTTCTATCAATTGTGTCTCAGCCTAAATACATAAGCAAATGGTCAGTTAAATTACTGTGTGTTCTCGTTATCTATGACTGCATAACAACCCCCCCCCACCAAACTTAGTGGCCTAACACATCAGCAACACATCAGTGATTTATTTTACTCATGAAGCTGGAACCTAGGCAAGTGATCAGCAGGGACAGCTGCTCTCAGCTGCACTCAGCATCAGTTGGGGCCACTTGAAGGCAGGAGGCTACATGTAATCATCCAAATGCTCAGCGTTATGGGAGAACTCAAACATCTGGAGCTGGCACAGCTAGGGCTCCTCAGGCCTCTGTCTACCTCCACAAACCCTCTGCATAGGGTCTTCCCAGCATGGTGGCTTCAGAGTAGTTGGACTTCTTACAAGCTGTGTTTGGAAAGGGAACGATACATTGCTCATATGGCCTAGCCTAGGAAATCACATAGCTTCACTTCCACCACATTCTTTTCAGTATCAGAGTCACACAGGCCTCCCTGAGTTCAAAGCAATGGAAATACATTCTATCTCTTGATAGAAGAATGACAAAAATTATGTGGGACCAGTAATATTCATGCACCCATTTTGGATACAGTCTACCACACTGTGACATCATAACTATATCTCAGTTCAGTCAAGGTGATTTCTTGAAAAAGATAGGTTTTTAGTCAAACCTTAAAGAATTTGAGGGACCTGAAGTGTGTGTCATACTAAGCCTGTTTTTTGAGATAACATATTTGTAAGTAGTCGATTCTTAAGTATACAGTTTATATCAAGAAGCAAAGAAATATTTCTACTTCGACGTTCTCAATGGCTTTACTATCCTAGTTTACCAATACCCAAAATCAAGTTCATGTCCCTCTTATCTACATGAGCAACACAATCAAAAATAAACATTGTAGAAGCTTTTTATGACACAGAATTTAACTAAATAAGTAGAAATATCTTTAACCTTTTAAATCTTTCTTTAGTCTTAGATGAAAATAAGCTATAAAATAAATTCTAACAGAGTAAAAATTAACCTTAAAATTCTTGTTTTGAACTATCTTCTGTCACTTGTACTCAGTACTGTATTATAGTCCCCACTCTGCCCAGAGTACTGCTTTGAAAATAATAAAATGAATGCATGAATAAATAAAACCAGTGTATATAGGATACTTTATAGTTTATAGAGCACTTTCATATATATTTACCTCACAATAACTTGTGACATAAATATTATTATTGCCCCCATTTAATAAAATAGAATGGTAAGAAATCAGTAAGGTAAGTAAATGTCCCAAAGTCACAAAAATTGTGAAGTGTAAAAAATTAGTGTTGGAACTCAAATATTTCCCTATTCAAAAACCCTTACCTTTTTCACTGACCACTGATATATTTTACATATTTTCATGACTTTCACTGGAGTATTATTTCTGGCATGGACTGGTGATTTTTGCTTCATCTTCACAAAATACTCCCAAAGTAATCACTTTCTATAAAACCGTCACCCAGGGATGTTGTAGCTCTGCTGGCATGAGGGCAAGGTGGGGCAAATGCAGGTTTACAGTTGTTCCCATTCAAAAATTACACAATAATTAATAAATAATAATACAACGGTAAACTCTGTGCTTTGCATATCCACACTGTAAACCTACTTTTGCCCCACCCTGTATTATTAAATTTTCAAACTCCTACATGTATAATCTTTTAGGTATTTATCTTCCATTTTATTTATTTGTTAACTGTTCTAACATGGCCTTAGCAAATGTTTTCAACACTAATACCTAGCAAGCAACCACAACTTATTTCAGCCAAATATAGCTATAGTGATAAGATTATGCAGACCTCACAATGTGAAGGTTAGAAAAAAATTTAAAGGGTCAATAATCCCTTGTAGCATGTTTAACTTATCAAAGCAATGATAAATATTTAACACATAGAAATATCTAATAACAGACCAATTCTGTTACCAGGAAGGGCATATTCATATGTAATACATGACCATAATTAGAGCACATTTGCATATTTACCTTGGGGAACTGTTCTCAAGGAAGTTAATTTGCATTTTGACCCAGAAGTCTCTGAAGAGAGATATATTAAAAAAAAGTGAAATAATTTTTCCAAATCCATGTATATAAGAGTTAGACTCTCTGACCCTCATTTTTCCCATAATTAAGAAATGTTGAGCCCTGGCTGGTGTGGTTCAGTGGATTGAGTCCCCGACTGCAAACTAAAGGGTTGGTTCAAATCCCAGTCAGGGCACAGGCTTGGGTTGCAGGCGAGGTTGCCAGTAGGGGGCATGTGAGAGGCAACCACACACTGATGTTTCTTTTCCTTTCTCCCTCCATCCCTTCTAAAAATAAATAAATAAAATACTTTTTTAAAAAAAGGAATATTGAAATAATTAAGTGAAATCATGTGTTTATAACAAGAAAGGGACAGTCATCACCTACAGTGAAAGGCACTAACCTCCTCCTCATATGTGAAACACAGAATGCCTGCCCCAGACCCAGGGCTTAGAGGGAGCTCCTTTATTGCTAAGACTTCAGAGAAGATAGGACAAGGGGGTAAGAGAACCCAATGCACCATGGGTGGTAACACTGGCACAAAGATTCCAGATTTTTTTTAAATTTAAAATATCTTTATTCATCCATATGGTACAGTACCCTACTAAAAAAGCAATATTTATCTTTTAATCTGTCAAGCTTAACTAGAAAATGTATGTGTTTCTTTTTTATACTATATTATCATGATATAGGAGGCAGGATGCAAAAATCAATTTAGTAGGCATTATTAAATAATTTCCCACATATGCAGAATCTTGGGAAAAGTTTGAAAATTATAGATGAACATTCTGTTTGGGAAATATGGAGAGTAGAATTTAACTTTAGAATAACATGCTCTCTCTTTCTGGGAAAAACTGCCTGGAAGCCTGATGGTGAAACAAACATGAAGAAAACCTGGTGGGTTGTATTAGAATAAGGATCCCAGGAAACAGGCTGGAAGAACACTGTGGAAGTCTTGGTAACTCTATTGCCAGGTGTTGCCTTTTGGAGTAACAGTTAGGAACCAGAACCTAAGGCCTAGAGGTAACACCTGTACCCAGACACTTAGGTAACCTCTCCCTGCGTTCTGAGGATCAGAGAAAGATGGCTTCACCCTGCCAGGAAGCAGCAGAGCATATGACCGGGTGGGGACCAACACAGACACTTGAAGACAAGGAACAGGTTAAGGCACACCTGGAACTAGAACGAGACATCATCTATGTGCAAGGACAGGGAAGAGGGAGGTGTGTGAAGTCACAAGGCAGATACCAGTTTGGAGAAACCAGCACAAACACAAGTTTTGGATGGTTCTGGATGGAACCCTGCCCCCGAATCTTCCCTTCCCCTCCTTGGAACAGCTGTTTCCAAAGCCTGAAGCAGCACCCAGCCTGCAGATGGGCATTATATGGTCTTAGCCAGTGGGTGCCAGAGGAACATAAAGGTAAATTCAAGAAGAATCACTCTAACTATCCTAAATTGTGCCACAGATGAAAGAGCAGGAAGCCCAGATCAAAGCTGCTGCTTGTATCCGCTCCTGCCCACTGAAAGCAAACACAGGAATACAATCCCAGTCATGAGAGCCCCCGCTGGGAGATAGTACTGGGAAGAGTGGCTGAGGGTGGGCTCACGGGGAACTCTAGCCCTTGGGCATTTCCTGGAGCAGCAAGTAGTTTCGCCTGAACAACCCTTGCTACTTTAGACACATCTGGCTCACTCCATGATTACCTTTGGGAGAAACAGAAATTATTCCTATATCTAAGAGAAAAGTGGAAATTACTGTATTTCATTTCTTTCTTATTACAGAGTAAGAACAAGCTTTCCTGCCAATGTAAAAGACCCAAACATGGCCTGAACTTCATAGCTGCAGCCAGAAGGAAGGGGGACAGGAAAAAGGGAGTGACCTACATGCCATTCTGTAAAGAGCACGTTAAGAATGAACAGGTTTCACTACATATATCAAATCATCACACTGTCCACCTTCCATACAAACAATTTTTATTTTTTCAATATGTAAACAAATGGAAAAAAGAATGAGTGTGTTTTAGAAAGCCTTTTTTCTAAAAAGGATTATTCTTTTGTCTAAGCCTCTGGACTTGAGGTCAGTCATATCTAAATCTAGAGAAGATGAAAATTAATTCTCAACCTTTTCCAAAGATGGTATGGTATTCTTGTTGTCATGGCTAAAAGCCAATTAATCCTGAGCCGTTTCTCTAAGTAATTGACTTTTCAGGTTTTTAGAACATAGGTCTTTGTTCTCTGGTTTCACTCAGTCCCGA
Organism: Phyllostomus discolor; assembly: GCF_004126475.2. Lineage (NCBI taxonomy): Eukaryota > Metazoa > Chordata > Mammalia > Chiroptera > Phyllostomidae > Phyllostomus > Phyllostomus discolor. The sequence goes on along the minus strand of NC_040912.2, from coordinate 24,041,492 downwards.
TTTTATTAAAATTATCACACCTTAGATAAACCACCTAAAACTTTTTTAGGCTTTAAATATATTCCTAGTTTGTGCAGACTCTGTCCTCTTCCAGGAATTTTCACTGAACTTTCAGTGCAGAGAGAGAGAGCTTTATTTCTGTAACAGACGACAAACAAGAAAATCTGACACCAACACTCAAGTTCATCCAAAAAATGACCAGACATTTCTTCAAGCAAGAAATATAAGCAGAAAACTTACTTTAAAAAGTATTTTTACATCAAAATCAAGACTCAGAATTTACCTCACATAAAAGCTTGCAGTATAATTCTAAGAAATTAGTTTAATGCGAATTTTCAAGTATAAAAAAGTAATAACATTGCTTTGAAGCAAATATTATAGAGACACTTTTAAAGTGAAATGAGAGCTATTTCATTGAAATACATTCTTTCTCTGCTCAGTTCAAAGCCTGATTCGAGTCAAGAGGTCATGTGGTGCTTCGATACATCACTGGGTTTTCCTTTGACTCTGATTCCTCTGCTCATTTCTACCTTCAGGAGTTAGAAAAACTTTAGGAGGAGACAATGAAAACCTACCTCTCCTCACACGGGTAGAAGATTATACATATCCCTTAAGTATTTGTTGGTAGTCACTAATTCGAGTTATTATGCCTAAATCTTGCTGTGGATCCACCTGGGTAGTAATTCCACTGTGTTAATATACTCGATAATATTCGGACTGTCTGTCTAGGCCTGGTTGTTGCATTTAAAAGCCTCCTTTCATTATCTTTTGATCTCATTTGAGATGAGAATACATAAAATAAGATCTGGCGTGGCTCTCTGTATAATACAGTTAGCTACACCTGGGTTATAGAATGTCTTTGATAGACCCAATAACTATTACAGCCATAGAATAGCTTAGGTGCACAAGCACACCAAATATTTGAAGTGGTAAGTGTAAGTACAGCAAAGTATATCAAATACATTTTTGCAATGTTGAATCACAGGTTTTTAAAAATTTCTTGCTCTTTGAAATTTTGAACAATGAACATGTATGATTTTATGATAAAAAAATCACGTTTGTTAGAAATGTAAGTTATACAGGGGTAGAAGAAAGTAGGTTTACAGTTGTGAGTCTGCAAAACACAGTTTGTTCTTGTATTATTACTTATTAATGATTGTATTGTTTATTTGTATTAAAACTGTAAGCCTCCTTCTGCCCACCACCGTCTAATCAATGAATAAATCAAACAACCACTTAAGTGAAGTTTCACACTTACATCTAAAAGAAGTCAAACCCCTTCCAAAGGCACGAGGAGAGAGGAAGCTCCGTTCATGCCACCATTTCCTGTGCTGCACTACGTGGCCGTGGAGCTCTGCCCCACCCAGCGCAGTACACCCTGGGCCGCCTTGCCGTGACGGCGGGCGCCGCACAGCTGCAGCAGTGAGGAGCCCTGCTTGGCCTCCGTAGGGCCTGCTCAGTCACAATCACGGCTTTAACCGTGGTTCTCTGTAGGGCTCTCAGCCTCTGCCACTGACTGTTCCACCACCAGTTTTCACCCATAACTTAGTTTCTGTGTTACCTTCAGGTAACTGACTTCAACCCACCCCTACGCCTGCCTCTGGGATACTGTACCTTGCCAAATCTTCCTAGGGCTAGGAGTTGAAATAAGGCATCTGTACTCGTAATTAAAATTAACCCACACCCTAGTGGTTAGAATCGTGTCCGTTTCTCAAGGAGTAACTGCTTTACTCAAGTCAACAAAAATTGAATAATGTCTTATGCTCAGGACCAGGGCTGCTTCCTGACTCTACCTTTGATTAGTTCTCAGGTGTCATTCAGGCGTTCTTACTTCAATAACAAGTCTGAGTTGGGTAACTTGAAGCGTGTCTCCTGGACTGACATTTTTGGTGCCTTCAGAGTGAACAGCCAATTAGCCTCAGCTTTAGAGATAATTCTATTACATGTACTTTCCAATCACTTAGCAAATGGCTTAGACTATTTCCAGGACCAAAACTCCAATGTCTTAAATAAGTCTAACATTTCCCATTGAGAAATATTTTGTCTGCTTCTCTCTCTCAATTCTAATAGATCACCAAAATATAAAACAAATAATCCACACACCCAAAAAGGACATGGATGTAGTCCCCTTTCCTGGGAAAGTCTCAAGGCTCTGGTCATCACCAACTGGGAACTATTGTGAAGGTAAGTGGAACAGACTAACAGTCTGTAGATACGAGTGGTGACTTTTGCAAATCGTTGGTTATCTTTCAAGTGTGCAATTGAGTTGAAAAAGTGAATATTCTATTTCTTGTAAAGATAATCTCAATACAACAATTTGCCATGGGAAAAAATAACCAAAAGAGGAAAATGTTCTCCAAACTCTATTAAGATGACTTCTACAATCAAATAACATCATCCTTGAGATGCTTCCCACACATATAAGAATTTTAGTTATTCTGTTTCATATGAGCGGTTACTTGAAGAGACAATGAAGCATTTCTATAAAATGAAATCCAAGGAATGAAATGTAATAAAAATTATAAAGGCAGAATAAACAAAAAGTCCTAGAGTACTCCACAGGAAGTGGTGTACTTCTGGAAAAGATGGTGAAAAAATGATGTCCTGGGGTTTGTAGCAGGAAGAGGGGAAAAGATTCGAAGGGAAAAGTCACCAGAAAGAATAGGAAGTGGTTTTCTCTGCTTTTTCTGAGAAGGAAGAAATTGTGGGAGGAGAAATTGTAGAAATGAAATCCTGATATCATTCACCCACTAAAATTAAGAACCCTTGAGAAAGAGCAGCTTCTGCCTGAATGAATAAGAGGATTTGACCAGAAGCTTCCATCAGAGCAGCATCCTACTGAGCGGAAAATCATAACAGCTCACATTTGTTGAACACATGCTATGTGCCAGGCACCGTTCTAAACACTTTGCATAAGTTAGCTCATTTAATCCTTATAATAACTCTGAGGAACTGAAGCCAAAGAAAATCTGGGAACAGAGTATGGGGTGGAGGACAGAAACCTCTCCTGGCTCTTTGAGGATTATGACTGATCTGGTGTCACATTCAGCTTGGGACTTCATGAGCCTTGGGATTATGGGTTCTTGATCAGCTTCTGTGGGCTACAAATCCCATGTTTTATGTAAAAAAATATTTTTAATTAAAAAAATCTCCTTAATGAAGTATGTTAAGGGGTGAGCATTGGAATATTTAGTGTATTTTCTAGCAGATGACCAAAGTGAAATATGATACTGGGAATAGTTCTGACAAAGGCTTACACTGACATTCAACAAATATTGACTGCTTCAGCCTTGTGTTCAGGATAAAAGAAGCTGTTCAACCAAAGTAATACTATATAAAATGAGAAGACAGAGCCATATCTCTCAGAACGGTGCCTGGTCTTTTGGGGGCTATTTTTTGTTTTGCTCAAGTTTTAATGGAAGTATGACCTCAAAAAATTGAAGCTGAGCATGGGGAATATATAAAATATACAAATAAGTGGCAATAGCAAACGCCAGCTGAAAAAATATTGATCATATCTCAGTGATTTTTGAGTGTCGATTTAGATAACCAAGAAAATTTTGTAAATGTGTTAAAACCCAATTTTTGGTAAAAAAAAAAATTCAGTCCAGCCACTTCACAAAGGTTACCTTTTCTCTTTATTTCAATTGTATGCAAAAATTTCCCTCTGCTCTCTCAGCAGTATTCTTTGCCCCTGTAAATTTCCAAGCCCTCTTCTAAAGCTGTTCCACGATTGTTTTCAAAGACTTCTGGTCAAGTATCGGAGGGTGTATTTGTGCGCGTGTGGGTTCATGTTCTCACACACACAAGTGCATTCATGTGTGTTTTTAACACTAAAAATAAGAAACCACCTTTCCATTTGGGTTAGAACTGAGATGAAATGAGGAATGGCCGCCACCAAGCAGAAAATGTGCTCACTTTATGTGTGCCAGTTAATTACGACACTTCAGAGGCGCTTCCGAAAGGATAAGGCGAGCTGCATAAATTTAGCTGTAATCCAGGCAGGCAAAACTAATTTGCAGGGGATGGCCTTATCTAGCCGCTGCAGCTTTCTCAGAAAATTAACCTTGGATATTTGGGCCCAATTCAGAAAGTGTTTGATTTTTTTTCCCTTTCCCTGCTCAGCATAAGAGAATTTTCGAATTCAATACAATACCTGACTTTTAAGAGGCATGATGAATGCTGTAGGCAGTTCAGAGTTATTACTGACAAGCAAAAATATATATTTTATATATACACATAGATGATTGTCCTTCATGCCCATTATCCTGCCTTCTTACATGTGCACCAGAGGGTTTATCACTGAAGGTATAGGGGGTTTCTCGGATTAAGAGAGGGATGCAACTCATTTTTAATGTACTTAGAAAAATTCATCAAAGTTCATTGCAGAATAAGTCATGCATACTGACTTGTTCATTCCAGTGGAAATGAAGAAATCCCCATAAAAGTATAAGTTTAATGAAGTGTTGGAGCCAAGTCTTGCTTGTCATTGCAATTATCACTGGTTTCGACCCTTCCTTGATCTCCCACTATTAATTAATCTCACACAGCCCAGTTAAAAGTTTACCTTATTTTTTTTATCATGCAATCATTCACTCAACCATCAATTGCTGAGGTTGGCACATTGTCATATGTTTTCTCATTGAATCCTCATACTAACCTTGTTCGTATTTTAATCATTTCACCACTGGACAAAGACAAAGATTTCATATGTCAGTGTTTCCAATATATTTTCTAAATTTCTCAAAGCAATAGCCATATATTAACATAGAAGAAGCTCTGGTGTTTGCATGATAAGAGTTAAGTGTCCCCTCCAAAATTTTAATTTTGTCTTAAAAATAGCTTTAGAATACAAAAATAACTAGTACTGCTTTTCTAAATTTTAAACTGTGACTGAGTTTATTGATCAGCTTTACTAATTCATAATAAGTCACACACAACCATCACTAGTGGCTGAGTTGAACTTTAAACAAAACTTTTTATACATCCCATCTACAATATAATTATTGTTTCACTCATTTCAAACCATAGGAGTTACTTACTTTAAAGTGCCACGAATTCAATTGGCAATAATTGTTCTGGAGGATGTCACAATTAGGCAGAAAAGAGCACATTTATAACAATAAAAGAGCCATTTTAAAACCCAGATTGCACACTGAATCATGGAATGTGAAGCAATGACTCCCATTTGGATCTAAATTTTCCTCATGCTTGTTCAGTAGCCAAGGCTAAATGTTATAGCTATTTATAGTTATACTCTAGGGTGAAAAGGGGAGAATTAGATGTCATAAAGAATCATACATAATGCATAGAAACTTAAACTATATTTTATGAGAACTGAAAAATTTAAGAAACGTTGGTTGAAAAACAGAAATCTCACACCAAGCAGAACTTCCTCTTACACAGCCACGTTTGCGAAGATGTAGCAGGCAAGAACATAGTCAACCCGCAGACCGTCTTGGTTCGATCTGCATTTCTCCTCCATGTAATATATTTTAATGAGAAATTTGAATACATATATTCAGTCTAAGTTTGAAGGTCACGGGGAAGAAGACGTCACTATTGATGTCAATGTGTTCAATATCTTCTGTCTATGGAATAAAATGAAAAAACAACTAAACAACTCTTACCGACCAGTAAACCATTTTTAAAAGACTTTATTTTTTAGAGTAGTTTTTGGTTTACAACAAAATTGAAAGAAAGGTAAGAACATTTCCATATACCCCTACCCCACACAAGCAGGCCTCCCCCATAATCAACAACACTCGCCAGAATGGCACAATTTTTACCAAGGAATGAAACTTCATGAATACATCATAATCACCCAAAGTCCATAGTTTATCTTATGACTGTAACTGACTTTTTAAAAAGTTTTCCGTCGATTTTTAAAAAATTGTTGAAGCTCGATTATAAAGAATCCCAATTCACTGTAACAAAACGAGACAGAATGAGATTCTGCAAGGGATCCCGCCGTGCAGCATCGCCCACAACACCTTGTGGGGGAGGTTCCATGTGATCAATGACACTGATTCCCCCGGGGTCCAATTCAGGGTCCTAACATAGAAGACACATAGTAACTGCTGGCCAAAAAATGTGTGGTTGGATAAATGTGTGAATTCTGGATGAATGAATGAAAGTTCATTTTTTTTTATTTTACAAAGAAAGCTCAATTCTTTGTCACCTCAGTGTGCCAAGAAGCTCTGTGGTATGTTGATGGTGTCGAAAACTGCACCCACTAGCTCCCCTGCCCCTCCCCACCACCCGCCTATTCCTCTCGCCTGAGAATTCACTTCTCGTGTGGCTTCAGCAGGAGGAGCTCTGATTTTGGAAGTTGATAAAATATGGGGATGCTTTGAAAAGAACGGTTCACGTAACAGTTTGATTTACCTGAAAAGTTCCAGGAACACTCCTAGATATAAAATAAAGTGCAGGTGTTTTCTATTTGTTCCGCCTTTCTAAAAAAAGCCATTAATCTTATGTCACATTTGTTACACAGAATGTGATTTTTGTTTTTGTTTTGTTTTAGCAATCATATTTACTGTTTCATAGTTTTTTTCAAAAAAATCTGTTCTTCAGCCTTCATTTATTCAATTATTCTAAAAGGATCTCTCATAATTTACCAGAATTTCCTAAGTTAAAATCAATAACATAACTGTTCCTTAGACTACCATGGAGTTTTGAAACTTTATTGAAAATGATTTTTCATTAATAAGCATACTCCTTCTTTTATTCAACCAAATTTTATAGGTTGCCTACTATGGACTGGCCTTGCATAACACTGAAGGCATAATAGTATCTGCTTTTGTAATCTTTTATAAATATCATTTTTGAATCATAAGTCAATGCAATTTTTAGTAATCAAGTCAGCTTCAGTTTTACAAAGCTATCTTTAAAACTGTAGCACTCCCCAAATTTTCATCTTTGCCTCACTTATTGGGGACACAGCAGAAGTCACTGTTTACTGCTGCTTGTAGCATCAATGAGTACTTTAACAGAAACACACTAAAAAATGGAATGGTATAGCTTTTCAAAAGTGGGATCCCAAATCCATAAATGTAAACATAAATTTACACATTTTCTTGAGAGACATACACTTTCTTAAAAAACTACCCTTTATCCCTATACCTTCATTTTGGACAAATGCACTGTTTTATTTTTTTGTAAAACTTTAAGCATTGCCATAATTATATTGAGGAATATAGTTCCAATTTTTCTGATTCTCTGTAACAGAGTTATAGCCTCCAAATTTGGGTTCACATTTCTCGGGATGTGTCCACGTGAATTACTTAATTGGGGTGCAAGAAAACCAATATTAGTATTTTATATTTTTTTATATTTTGTTATTGTCATTCTATTACAATTGTCCCAGTTTCCCCCCATTGCTCTCCCCTGCCCTCCCATCCCCCACTCCCACAGTCAACCCCCACCCTGGGTCCTTGGATCATTTATACTTGTTCTCCCACTAGGCCCTTCCCCTTCTTTCCTCGTTTATTCCCCTCCCCACTCACCTCTGGTCCCTGACAGTTGTCCACTAATTGTACACAGATTGGCACTCATATCCTGCTTGGTTCCTATACCAAAAGCAAGGGTCCTTCCACGTAGTAAGGAGGTGCCCTGGGACAACTATAGACATTCTACCATGTGGAGGGGGCAGCAGCACTATCTTCCTAACATGTCATAATGTATTGCAACTTACACATGCCCTGTTACATTAATTTATTGATCACCTACCATAAAACAGTCTACCATCACAAAACAGACACATGGATTTACAAGATTCATACAATGAACCTCAGACTGAGGATACTCCAACCTCAAATGAACAGTAATACCTGGGCCAGCTTCCCAGTGCAAGCTCCTCATCAGTCATGTTAAAAGACCAAAGGACAATCCCATCTACCAAAATAGCCTAAAACATCCAAGTTATAGACTTATATACACTCTGGTCAACTATGTTTTGTTAAACACAGTGATTTCTCAAAGGTTTTTTAGTCCACCTTTATCATCTTTTTACTTTCCACAGGTATGTATGCAGTATAAACATAAAGTAGGTCAGCCACATAATCTATACATAAATATGTGAATAGTAGGAGCCATGCACAGAAATTTTTGCTAGTAGGGTTGCACAATATAAACATTTTTGGAGCCCACTAACCCGGGGATTGTATTCTGCTAGCAGTGCTCCAAGCAGAGGACACAAATGCCGCTTCCAATGTTTGTGAGCATAACCAAACTCCCCTACCACCAATAACAAAGAATAATGACTGAGAAAGAAACACAACTATTACAGAAATGGCACATCCCCAATCTATTATACCAGGTAGCCTGCCTCGCATCTGAGGCTCCCATACAATAAGTTCATGGAAAATGTTCCTTTCCCCATCCCCATGCAAAGAACTAGAAAATGGATTCCAAAATAGGTAACTATTAATCCCTTTTATTTAGCCTTATATCCAATAAAGAAGAAATCTGAGAAGGAAGTGGAGGTTTATTTAACTATTTTGAAGCTTTGTACAAATGAGCCTTCAGTCCCTAAGCTTAGTAGTAAGTCAGGCTTTATTATTCAAAATGCTGATATGAACCTTCTTGGGTTTTGGGACTGGGGATCTGTGCTGTTACTAGTGGGCACATCAGCCAGATGGTCAGAATGAGCCTTTGGAGTCTAGCCGCCCATGCATCCTCTAGTCTGGGGAAACCTCGTGTCGGCTAAGACTGCAAACCTTACAGACAGCAGGCACTGGAATCAGTCCATAGCTGAAATGGAAAATAACTCCTTAGATCGGAACTTTCCCATGGAACATTTTTAATTCATATTCAATGTCCATTAGCCAAGCTTTCCCTGAACCTGTAATTTGGGCCTATGTCCTAACGCTCAGATCACAAGCCCAGGCATTTTACTATCTTCTAGGCTTACACATTCAGCACTCAGAGTATTGGAGGAGCCCGAATTGTGAATAAGCAGTGAACAAATACTATGGAGAGTGACACCATACACGTGTGAACAAAGTAGTGTGAAGCCCAGGGGCTGACTGACCAGCCTGGCCTGGGTGACTCAGAAAGGTTTAGTGTCGTGCAAAAGAATGAGGGCATGGTGGTTGACAGGTACTGAAAACTTACCGGGTGGTTCAGTGGGGCTGGGAATTGCACGGGCAATGCTGGGCGTGCAAACAGAGAAAACGTGTGGATAGTGTGGCAAAAGGTGAGGCCAGAAAAGTAGGTCAAGATAAAAATTTAAGAGGCTTTTAACATTTGTGGAGAATTTACCATAGATTTTTGCCCAGGGGTCCTAGAGAACCATCACAGGTTTTTAATTATGAGAGTAGTTCAGTTTCTTTCTTAGAAAGAACTCTTCTAGGCCTCTACTTGCCACCCCTTTCGCAGCCTCTGACCCAGTATTTACTATGAACTGCGACTGTGTGTTTCTGAATCCCTGACATTTTCCTCAGTGGCTGACCCCCGACTCTTACACGAGGACTTTAGAATGTGCTCTCCCAGTTCTAGCCTCCCATGTTACCTGTGTCCTTCTGGCAGCACTCCAGTTTGACTTTGGTTTACACCAAAATATGTACATGTATTTGGATAAATCTCAAAGATCTAATTTAGAAAACATTTGAATATTACATTTTTCAGATCCAAAATTTGTATTTTAATATTTTAGGGAATTTAAATATTATGGAAATGTCTCCAAAGAGAACTAAAAACAAACAAACAAACAAAAAACAAGTCTTTACTGATCCTGAAAATTTAGAAAAGCAAGTTAAGAACAATGTCTTGCTTTATTGGTTCTATAAAATTATTTTTTAAAGTGAGTGCCCCTCTCTACTCTGTGTAGGGAAAACCATGGGCCTGCACAGATAAGGAAGGGAGTTACTCAGCTGCCACGAACAGCTCCAATGGCAACATTGTTGTTAAGAATTCTCTATATATGCCCTAGTTGGTGTGGCTCAGTGGACTGAGTGCAGGTCTGCAAACCAAAAGATGCTGGTTTAATTTCCATTCAAGGCACATGCCTGGGTTGCAGACCAGGTCCCCAGTAGGGGGCACGTGAGAGGCAACTACACATTGATGTTTCTCTCCCTCTCTTTCTTCTGCCCTTCCCCTCTATCTAAAAATAAATAAATAAAATATTTTTTAAAAAGAATTCTTTATGTACATGTTCAGTATGTAGCACTTTGGGCTGTAGGAGGTCATAGAGAATGGGATTATCATGGCAGAAACAGCTGAAACACTCCTAAAACTGTTCATAGTCTCACCCCCCTTCCTCAAGCATCCCCTTCCAACTCTCCACCTGTGTCTCCACAGCCAGGCTAGACTAAAAGAAAAACCAACTTATAAGTAACACTTTCTACCTCTTTAATTTTCTTTCCTTCATTTTTAATGTTTGAAGTTCAGTCATAGAAATTGTCAAAAACAAATCCTCCACATTAACTTTTAAAGAAGTGAAAGCACTAACTATGCTAACTAAGAAGCCTCTTAAAGTTAACTAGTTGTTAACAATTCTACACGCTTAGTACCTAAAAAATATTAATTCCCTGAGCACTATTTTCAAAAAATAACTTCCATACTTTTGCTTTTCTAAGCAAGACTTTGCAGAGATTGCTGTTCCTGATTAGCCATGCTGGTATCTAATAAAGGAGAATTCTGCAGCTTAAAGTTAGTGATCCATTGTGAAATTCAATTTCCCAATTACTTAAGTAATTTATGTATACAATTTAATGATACTTAACATGGTATGAATATTCGAAATGCAGAAGCTTCTTAGTAAAAATCTAGGACAGGATTCCAAAAATACCTGAGATTTTATGATTTGTTTCTGAAGACAACCAGCAGGCATTTAAAAAATTAATTTGTTTTACTCATTATGAAATATGTACAATTAGAAGACTAAATATAGTCAGCCATTTACTTGTGAACTATAGAAATTAATAGATGATACCATTTTCCCTCTTCCCCATCTCCAAACTCCCTGTGAAGCTGCTTCACCGTTTATGCTCTCCGAGTATCCCATGCAAACATCTTAATTAATAGTTAGCCTAATTTTATTTCTGTCATGTATTATTTATTTGACAAACTTTTAAAAAATATTTTTTATCTATTTTTAGAGAGGGGAAGGAAGAGAGAAACAGAGGGAGAGAAACAACAGCCTACGGTTGCTTCTGGAGCGCCTCCCACAGGGGACCTGGCCCAGCAACCCAGCCATGTGCCCTGACTGGGAATCGAACTGGCTGTGCTTTGGTTCACCGGTCAGTGCTCAATCCACTAAGCCACACCAGCCAGGGTATTTGACAAACTTTTAAAAAATATATAGAATACTAGATAGAAATACTAGTAACAAATTAAAGGAACAACTCTATTACATTAGCAATGAACAAACTAAAGTCACACAAAAAATTTGTACTATCAACCAAGTGACTACAAAATGACATGATATTGTGAAAAACTATTTACAATATAAAAATATCTATAGTGATATCGGTCTCTGATATTTTTGCCTCAAAATGCTTATATGAAGTTCATACTATTAAAAATTCCTTTTAAAATATCGATAAATGGTATATAATTGTAAATTATACATTTTGAATGGAAAGCGTATGGATATTAGGGTGACTTTGACTTGAGCCCATACCCCCACTTTGTCACTTACCCATGTGAGCTTAAATTTCTTTATCTGCAAAAATATCTGCTGATTCATTTATTCACTCACTCAACAAATACTCACCTGGCAACTACGCGAGCAAAGTACTATGCAGAGCTCTGGAAATACATTATGTGTTAAACATTTGCCCCTGCCCTTCTGGGTCCTACTTTGTAGCCAGGGAAACATATTTAACAGCTAATCACACAAATATAAGTTTAATTACCATTATGGCAACTCTGAATGAAAATCATTTAACAGAGAGTCTTGACCTCTCTAATCTAGAGAGTCGGGGAAAGCTCCTGGAGGAAGTGATACCCAAAGCGAGTGTGAAAGGACAGGGAGTAATTAACTGTGTACACTGGGGAAGAGGGACCTGCAGAGGAAAGGAAGCAAATAGCAATGGCCTTAGGGCAGGAAGAAGCTCTCTTTCTTCAAAGAACTGGAGGACAGCCAGAGGGCCAGAACGCAGAGAAGGGAGTGATAGGAGAGAGGGCTGGAGAGGCAGGAAAAAGCCATAGCATTTTAGTTAACTATTTTCATTTCTGTCCTAAGGACAAGGAGGAGCTACTGGAGTGATTTTAGGAATAAAGTGTCTTGAGAGCTTTGACATTTTTTGAGCTCGATCCAGCTACAGTGGGGATAATAGATTCAAATGGAGAAGAGTGGGTTGAAGTGTAGTGAAACCAGCTAGAACACCATTGAGCATTCCAGCTGAGACTAATGGTCATTGTAGTACAGTAGCGGCAATGAAAATGAGAGAGGTCAAGAGATGTGAAAACTATTTAAGTTACATTTGGCAAGATACAGAGATAGACTGCATTATGCCTGAGGGGGCTGGGGTGGGTAGGTTCATTTTGGGCATCCTGAATGCAGGGTGCTTGTGATGC